>NC_082707.1:178057160-178367160 GCF_030144855.1 Hypanus sabinus
ATGGACGGGGTTTATTTGTGATTTACAAATCACAATTCATTACTTGGTATTCATCATAATCACTGAATCACATAACTGATCCAGAAAAGGACCAGTATTTAGTTTCATCCAGCATTAGATGAATGAGATGGGGTAATTTTAAATTCCTTTTAACATACATAAGAATAATCTACATGATAGAAATATTGATAGAGAATCTAGAACATGTTAATTGAAGCAAAAGTCATCCAAGTTGTTATAACAGGAATTAGAACTATTTTTGAGTTCCCTTCGAATGACTGAATTCCCATCCTGTAGCCTCTCCCCAATTCCTATGACTCAATCCAATGAAGTATCCACGGGTAGCAAACAATCTGTTGGAGGAACTCAATGGATTGAGTAGCATCTCTGGGAGAAAGCAAGCTGTCGACACTTCAGGTTCAAACCCTGCATCAGGCATGAGAGTGAAGAGGCAGGGTGGCCAGTGTAAAGAGACGAAGGGAAGTGCCGATAAGAGAGCCTGAGGTGACTGATGGACTGAGGGGGGCGGGGTAAGATGACAGGTAGGGGAGGTAGTGCCAGGTAGGGGAGGAGAACACAGAAGGAGCTGGAAGACAGGGGAAAATGAATGACAGATGGAGGCAGATATAAAGAGAAAAGGATATGGAGAGGCAGATGGGGGTGGTGGTGGGGGGCAGGGAGTGAAGATTGGAGAAATAACCACAATCTCTTCTGATCTCCACCACTGTCCTCCACAGTACTTCCCCTGGACCTCAGCCAAGAGCCTGTTGCCTCGTATCTGTCACCCACTGCGTTTATGACTTTAGTTTTAGTTTCCTTTCCCCACGTGAGCTTGTCCTCGTACAGCATAAAAGCAGCACTTACATTGAGAGCATTGGTCCATCAAGATATCTAGCACTCCCAAGCTAGGCTTCAGCTGGAACGTTGTGCTTCTGTCTGGGTGCCACAAGTCTGCAAGAAAGTCAAAGCCATGGGATTATCCCAGAGGACCTTCACAAGTATCACCAGAACCAGCCTCCCCACCAACAAGGACATACATAGGATGTATGAAAAGGCCAGAAGGATGCCAGAAAAAGGCCAGCAATATCATGAAGGATTCCACCCACCCTGCTAATGGACTGCTTATCTCACATCCATGCATCCATGCCAGGACCACCTCATTCATAGAAAGTTTCTTCAGCCAAGCCGTAATGCGAATCAACTCCTCCACCCACTAAACCACCACTGCTTTAGCAATGTAACCTTATGTACAGATACTCCCGTATCTAGCATCAACTAATGTTAATAATAAATAAATAAAATAATAAATACAATCAGTGTGTGTAGATAAGCAATGGGTCCAGGTCCTTGCTGAGGCAGGAGTTTGGTCTAGTCATGATCAACCTCTCAAAGCATTTCATCACTGTCGATGTGAGTGCTACCAGCTGATAGTCACCAAGGCAGCCCACATTGCCCTTCTGAGGCACTGGTATAATTGCTGCCTTTTTGAAGCAAAAAGCCCGTAGCAGTGAGAGGTTGAAAATGTCCTTGAATTTGTAGTTTTTTATCGTATTTATGCTTGTGTTTTATTTTGCTGCATCAGATCCAGAGTAACAATCATTTTGTTCCCCTTTAAACCCCTTTGTACTGGAGAATGACAATAAACAAACTTGAATCTAGAATCTAGAACATCTGGAACCAGGATTGTACCTGTGTTGGACTTAGTTATGCAAACAAGTGGAAGACATGGACATTTCATTTCTTAAAGTTACAAAAGATCTAAGAGAGTATTCAATATGATGAAATATTATGTTAGATTAGGGAGAAATGTTCCCCTGACATGCATATGTAATCAGATGTCACCTTAAAATAATTGGCAAATATGCTGGAGTTAGGTTAACTTACTTGGCTAGCACCCAAAACCCCAGTCTTTGATGTGGAAAACATGTGATAAAATCCCACTGTGGTGGCTGGAGAATTTAAATGTAAGTAGTTAAATAAATCTGGAATTAAAAAGCGAGTGACAGTAATGGTAATACTGCAACAGCCAGTTTGCTGCATAAAATCTATCACCTTTGCTTGTATCATTCAGAAATTTGTCATGCCTGATCCTCCAAAATGTTGACTCTTACCTCCCTCCTTGGCTCAGGGGCACTAGGGATGGCCAATACATGCTGGCTTTGCAGCAAATAATTAAAAAAATAAGAGACTTCGTCACACAGGAGGTTGCCAGTGTACCAAGTGGCTCCTCCTTCGAGGGTGGAAGAATTATACTGCATTGGTAAATTTCCAAAGGGAATGGCCATGGATTACAGGGCAAAGGCTGAAGAGTGGGAATAAATTAGATTGCACTTTCAAAGACCCGGCTTCACTTTCAAAGGGATAGGAAGGGCTACACTTGAGGACTTTGAACCACAAGATACATTTATTCTTAAAGTGTAACATTCCCCACTGTTACATCTATACTTTAAATGAATTAGCTTCAACAATTAATTCAGGGCAGACTTGAAGCTTGTATCCCAGTTTTAAATTTCATAAGAAATTGCTAATAGTGAATTAGACAACACTTTGTTATTTTGTTAGAGTTCGCTTTTCTGTTGACATGGAATCTCATTTGTACATGTTACAATATTCATAAATTAAATACCATAAAAATATTAACCCTTCCTACACTTGGATACATTGATTAGTTCTAGATACAGTTATGTAACTTAGAGAAAATAATGGGACCCATGCGTTGGGGACCTTTCAGGTATTTTCAATCTTTTTTGTCAACTCACAAAAGACTTTTGGATCAGAGAAATGGAGATAATTTATAATTTGGGAATTGAAAACTGCATTATTCTTTACCTCAATTACCAACCATGTTTTCAAATACTGTGCTCACTAACTCTATTTCCAGCATTTTTAAAATCAGAATCAGGTTTATTTTTTCTAATATAGGTCATGACATTTCTTGCTTTGCCTAAACTGTAGAGTGCAATACATTAAAATTACTATATGTTAAGGAGAAATATATAAAAAATAAATAAATAGTGCACGATGCAAGCAAAATAGTGAGGTAGTGTTTATGGTAATGTTTATGGTTATCTCAGTTGTACTGCGGCTGATAGGAAAGCACTTCAGCGGGTCGTCTCTAGCACACAGAAGATCATCGGGACACAGCTCCCAGCCCTGGAGGACACCTACAGCTTACGCTGCCTAAGGAAAGCTACAAGCATCTGCAAGGACAATACACACCCATGCAATCATCTGTTTGAACTTCTTCCATCTGGCAGACGTTATAAGATTTTCTATGCTCGCACTCCCAGACTGAAAAATAGCTTTATCACCAGAGCTGTAATTGCTCTGAACCAATTGATCAAGCATCATCCATAAATTTGTTAAGTTGCTACTTTTAATACCAGTTTTATGGCTGTTATGTATCTGAGTTGCGCTCTTGTACTGCTGGACATTGCTCGTACTGGCTGGTTACTTGATTTTATTTATTGTTTATTTATTTTATTTGTTGTTTTATAGCATTGAGTACGAGCGTTGCAAACTCATTATCGCTGTACTGGTGCATGACAAATTGTACTGTGCAATGACAATAAAGATATTTCATTTCATGGACCATTCAGAAATATGATGGCGGGTGGGAGGGGGGAGAAGAAGCTGCTCCTAAAGTGCTTAGTGTACATCCTCAAACTCCTGTACTTCCTCTCTAATGGTAGTAATGAGAAGATACTAATGAGAAGATAATGAGATGTCTTAGATGGGGACAGATCTTAATGATGGATGCCATCTTCTTGAGGCATTGCCTTTTAAAAATGTCCTCAATAGTCAAGAGGCTATTGCTCATGATGGGTCATTCTGTATGATATCCACACTCATTGTTACCCTGCACAAAGGTGAGTGCAACCTTCCTTGGGTGCTGGATGTGGCTTGGTTTTGCCACTCTTGCCATGAAGCAGGGCTATCTGTGTGGGATCCACTCTACATATCAAGGGGAACTCCAGGGCAGTATCCTGTTCTGTCCATGGTACTGTCTTCCAAATTAGAGCATAAACTGAGCTCTGAGTGCTATTTTGACTACAGACTCCATATGAGGGAAAAAAGCTCTCAGGGTCTTGACCAATCTTTATTGCTCACTCAACAACCAGTTAGAATCACATTGTGTTTTTTTTCCCCCAATATCTCATGCACTAATTGGCTGCCTACATTTCCTGTGTTTCATTCGGTGTGGGGCAGCCCATGCTGAAAGACATAATGCTGAGGTGCCCCAAGATGCCTGACATTGCAGTCAGCAGCACACAGAGGCCATGTAGGTTTCTGGGACATTCCGCTGTTTGCCAAGTACCTCCTTTAAAGGTGCCTCCGTTAAAAGAAGTTTTTAGTCTGTATGCTCATGGATGTTCACGAACAGTTTATTACAGAGGTATTATTTCTTACCAGCCCTACCCCAGTGTCTTTGGGGTTACAATCGTGACTGAAGGACTCAGGATAGTTCATGAAGCCTTTTCTCATAGTACTAACGCCACACGTATTGCAGAGGATGTCAACAACATTACAAAAGCTGTTCCAGTTTGAAAAATCTACTTTGTTCATATACAGGAAACACAATCAGTACACATCTTCCTCTGCATTCATTGTGACAATCAGTCAATCCATGCTCTTCAAATGCTTCAATGCCACTCACAACTCCTCTCTCAAGAATACAACCGTGAAGTATTTGGAAGTTTATATCAGAGGACTCAGTCCCTCAGACTGTGGTCCTTCCTCACCAGGCATTTGGGGTGGATGCACAGAGCTTCAGTGCATCCTCCATCATGTAGCGCTGTACCCCGGAATGCATGAGTTGGGGGCATTCATTTATGTACACCCCCTACAGCAATCAACAATCTCTGCAGATCGAGGTCCATCTTTTACCAAATTAAGAATCTTCCAGCAACAGATGTTTGTCTCAATACAGGTCCCTGGGAGCAATGTATAGATCGCAGAACCCTCTCTTCTGCAGCTGCTCGGACCAAATCTTGACACAGATACTTTCTGACAAACATGCAGTCCACAGAGAGGTGGACAATCCTTGTCTCCATGCTGAAGCTCTCTCTCTCTGGGCAGGCCTGTATGAGAAATGATCTGATGGGGAGGGCTTCTCTCACTGCCAGCCAAGTGAGGTCTTGGTGCTCGTTGATGAGTTCTGACGCTGAGGTATTCTGCCATTTAACATTGCCACTGTTTGCCCAGGAAACTATTGCACAGAATCAACTATCTACAAAGAACAGGCAATGTGGTGAAGTTCAGCTGAATAGAACATTACACGGCAATGAGGCCAGACTCTGGGGACAGGTAGGATCTCGGCATACAGTGATAATTACTACTTTGGTTTTACCTGCAGGTTGATGCAAGTATTGCCATCAGGACATGGGCCATCATGACCTAGTAAATGTGCTCCATTCTGTATCTCCTGTTGAAACAGAAGACAGCTTGTTTTGAAGGGGAAGGGTACGGGCCACGTATGTACCATGGACAGCAAACCTTGAGAGCATCTTACACTTGATGTCCACTTCTTTACTCATCTTTACTGCTTGAACATTTCCAACTGGCTTTCCTTTGGCTATTCACTCCAGCCAATCCTTACATATACCCCAACAGCCCCTTCATCTAATCAGATTTGACAGTGGAGGGTGTAGGATCATTTGGATTGGGTGCCAAATAACATGGATGCATTCCTTTCTGTGGTTGATTCTGTTTGCCATCACCAACTCAAACCAGTCAGGGACACTGATAAATCTGTGGATTAACCATGGATCTAAGCAGGAGACAATGTTATCTATGTACAGGCAGACTATGATCTGAGTGCCCCACTGTGTGGCATTATCATTCCTCTATTGCCCAAATCCTTCCTGACAGATTCAGCAAAAGGTTTGAAGCAACACATGGACAGAGGATATAGGACATTGCTGACAACAGACATTGGAGAGGTTATCTGTTTCCCAGTATTTCTGAGATAGTGACCACAACTCCCTGATCTTTCCCATAGTCTTGAACAGGGATAGGATCAGACGGTATGGAAAAGTATTTAATAGTGACGAGGGTAAATTGCAATGCTATTGGTCAGGAGCTTGGGAACAGACATACTGAGGAAAATTCAAAGCGGAAATGTGGAGTTTGCTCAGGGAGCACTTGCATCTTATCTGGATAGATTTGGCCCACTGAGTCAGGAAAATAATGGTAGAGTGAAGAAACCATGGATAATAAGAGATGTGCAACATCTAGTCAAGAGGAAGAAGGAAGCATAATTAAGGATTAAGAAACAAGGATGAGATAGGGCTCTTGAATGTTATAAGGTAGACAGGAAGGAGCTTAAGAATGGAGAGTTAGAAGGGGCATGAGATAGACTTAGCAAATAGGACTAAGGAAAACTCCCAAGCCCCAAGTATGTGAAGAACAGGAGGATGATTAGAGTAAGGGTAGGACCAACCAGGGATAAATGATGAAACATGGTTGTTAACATAAACAATGTATTTCACTGTATGTTTCAAAGTACATGTGATAAGTAAACTTGAATCTTGATCTTGAATCTTGAAGTCAGGGAAGGTAGGGGAGGTCCTTAATGAGTACTTTGCTTCAGTATTTACCAGTGAGGAGAACCTGGGCAAATGTGAGGTTAACATAACCAGGCTGATATGCTGGAACATATTGCTGTTTAGAAAGAGGAGGTGCTGGAACTTTTGAAAACCGTCAGGATAGATAAATCCACAGATGACGGGATATAGCCCAGGTTACAATGGGAAGCAAGGGAGGAGATCTCTGTAACTTTGACAATGACCTATGCATCCTCAATGGCTAGAGGAGTATTACCAAATGTTTGGAGGGTGACTTTCTTTGTTCCAGAAAGGTAATAGGAATAATCCTGGGAATTATAGACCTATGAGAATTTGGAGAAGCATAGTCTGATTAGGTATAGTCAATATGGCTTTGTGAAGGGCAGGTCATACCTCATGTGGCTGATCTTTGAATTAGGTTACAGGGAGAAGGTAGGAGAATGGGCTTGAGGAGGATGATACATCAGTTATGCTGCAATGGTGGAGCAGACAAGATGGGCAAATGGCACAATTCTACTCCTGTGTCTTATGATCTTAAAAATATTGATGAAGGTAGAATAGTAGATATAGTGTACAGTATATGGATTTTAGTATGGCGTTCAACAAGGTTCTCCATGGTAGGGCAAGTTAGAAGGCATTGGATCCATAGAAACCTGGCTGCACGGATTCAGCATTGGCTTGCCCACAAAGGCAGAGGACAGTAGTGGGTGGCATATTCTGCCCGGAGGTTGGTGACCAGTGGAATTCCACATGGATCTGTTCTGGGATCCCTGCCCTTTGTGACTTGGATAAAGAAGTGGAAGGGTGGGTTGGTAAAATTGCAGATGACATGAAGGGTGGTGGTGTTGTGGATCATGTAGAAAATTGTCGTAGGTTATAAAAGGATGCAGAGCTGGGCTGATAAGTAACAGATGGAATTCGATCTGGAAAAGTGTTAAGTGACATACTTTGGAAGCTCAGACTTGAAGGCAGAGTATAGGGTTGTTGGCAGTGTAGAGGAACAGAGGGATCTTGGGGTCCACGTCCATAGATCCCTCAAAGCTGGCACACTTTGAGGGCATTTAGTGTGATAGCCTTTATTTGTCAGGAGATTGAGCTCAAGAGCTGTGAGGTAATGTTGCAGCTCCAAAAAACTCAGGTTAGATCACACTTGATATATTGTGCTCAGTTCATTTCCAGCTGCTTCATTACAGGAAGGATATAGAAGCTTTAGAGAGAGTGCAGAGGAGATTTACCAGGATGCTGCTTGGATTAGAGAGTATGCTACGTGAGGATGGGTTGAGTGAGCTAGGGGTTTTTTATATGGAGTGAAGGAGAATGAGAGGTGCATTGATCGAGGTGTACATGATGATAAGGAGCATAGACTGTGTGGACAGCCCAAGGCAGAAATGAATAATATCAGGACAGCATAATTGTAAGGTGATTAGAGGAAAGTGGAAGGGGGATGTCAGAGGTAGGTTTTTTTACACAGCGATTGGTGGGTGTGTGGAATGTGCTGCCAGGGTTGGTGGTAGTGCCAGGTATATCAGGTACATTTAAGAGACTCTTGGATAAGCACAGGATGAGAGATAGATGGGGGACAATGTTGGAGGGAAGTGCTAGTTTAATCGGAGTAGTTTAAAAAGTTGGCACAACACTGTGGGACAGATTTAC
This sequence comes from Hypanus sabinus, assembly GCF_030144855.1. Classification (NCBI taxonomy): domain Eukaryota; kingdom Metazoa; phylum Chordata; class Chondrichthyes; order Myliobatiformes; family Dasyatidae; genus Hypanus; species Hypanus sabinus. The sequence continues at coordinate 178,065,380 of NC_082707.1, forward strand.
TAATGCGCCCTTCCACTTCCATCATCATGGGCCAAAGGGCTTGTATTTTGCCGTATTGTTCTATATTTGACGCTAATTTGGACTGTATTGATAGCAGTGTAAAGCAGTTAGATCCACCCCATTCCTTCCCTGATGCTTATTTTGGAAAGCACATCCAAGCTGTACTGTCAAAAGGAATCTCCTGGCCAAAGATGATCATGCACACACTTAACCCCCTATCTTGCACATAAGAAATAGCATCCATTCCCAGTGCAATGCTGTCAGACATTTTCCTGCCAGGTATGGGATAGGCTTGGTGGATATAAATGGCATCCACGGGTGGAGTACCTGTCCCAGAGTAGGCTTGACTAGATCGGATTCTGGACTTGGGCAGGATCTTGTGATTCTCCTCCCTATGTCACCGGCAGCCCACGGTATCAAAGGATCGTGTCGCAGACAGGATTTACTCCGAGATACATTGCCTTAGTTACCAGCAATAGCAGTGACCCAGCACACCTCCTGTACTGAATGTGCGCGCAGGGCACCCTGAGAAATGCCTGATACCTGTAGGTTTGCTGCTAGTTTCTGCGAGCGCCTTCCCAGGCACGTTTCCATTTCTTCGTTAAAATCCAAAGGCGGTAATTTGGGCATCTTCCGGACTAACACACACACAGTTTTGGCGGCGAATTCCAGCGTCCACGGTTTATACTCCGCCGTGCATCTCCATGGCTGACAATCCTTTTGAAGTCTATTATTCAGGGTTTCAGTCTCCGTATTCAACCGCCGTTCTGTGTGTGTTTTAGAACGACAGGCGAGCGCACACACAGGTGTGAGATGGATAAAGGACAGCCCCACGAATCTGGGTCTTCATTTCCAAATATCAGCACGGATAGATAGGGCTGGGGATCATTCTCTGCCCGGATCGGGGGGGGGGGGGGTGGGGGTGGGGGAAGGGACTGAATTAGAGGTCATCCGCGGTCAGAGGCAGAGGCGAGGTAGAAAGTGGTCGAAATTGGAGGTTAGACTCGAAAGGAGAGAGATGGACACGGCAGCAAGCTTGTTAATCGCACGATCTCGCCATGTATCACAGCAAAGACATTTTTTTATTAAAGAGTAATTTATGTACTGATTTTTTGTGTTCTGCTTTTTCCCTTCATTTTTTTAAAATATGGTTGGCGGGGAGGGGTTGTAATCTTCATATCCTTAGGGAACTCCATTTATAGGTACAGTAAAACCCCGTTCCTTGCCTTACGAGCCCTCGTCATTACCCGTAGCGAAGAGCGTCCTCAAACTGACAGGCTCTTCTCGCTCTCTCTCTCTCTCTCTCTCTCCACCTCTGGTCCCTGAAACCTGGAGCTCACATGTGATCTGCATTAAGGTTTTTTTTCTCCTTTAACAGCGTGAAATGAGAAGTGGCGCCGGAGTTTAAACACGCAGCAAAGGGGGGTGGGTCGGTGGGACACAGCACAGACCAGCGTCTCGCAATAATAATTAAAAAGACACATCAAATTGTCAGAGGCGATGGAGCCGGGCATCAAACGGACGAGAACCACGGCGTTTGCAAAAATGACCAAAGTTCGTAGAAGGAGAGAGATGGTTCTTTATCAGATCGGTGTTTCCTGCAGCATTCTCTTCTTGGCCTGGTGCATGTGCAGTCTACTATCCAGACTAGGTGAGTGAGCCCGGTGTCGTTCAACTTTTCCACCTGGTAGCCGGGGCCACAAAGGGCCATAAAGGAGCGGTATTGTGCTAACCGCGTTTGTGTTTAAAATACATTGTAGTCAATTTTGTCAGTTTAAGTGCGCTTTTTTAAAATTTAAGTTTGCATCTTTTCATGTTACATCAGAGGAGTCATGAACTTGCAGAACACGAGCCTTTCCTGAAGTCGATTGGATTATATTAGCCGGCAAGGCTAATATTATTAGAATTCGGCTACTCCATAATAAAGCTTTGCTAACCTGCGACTCTTGAAGGAATGTACAAGTTTCCTCGAGAACCTCATGATTAATAAAGGCCCCTCGTGTTAATGATATCATTCTTGTCTAACCCTAGTACGGACAGATTATTTTGGACATGCGTTTTTAGAGTAAAACGGAACAGAATTTATTTTGTAAATGAACTTTATATATTCACCTTGATGGCTTTCAGTCAATTATCATTAAGTTTGGAACCGTCCCTGCAGCGTCTTACCGGGGCATTACTGGAGAGTTCAGAATAAAATAAGATCCAGGGTCTGTGCTTAGATGGGTAACTTTGGCTGTCGAATCTACATCCCGATAACTCGTGCTAATTGCTAATCCGAACAGAGCAAGAGAAACACACTGGACAGCAAGCCGTTCGGGACCTCAGCTGGTGGAACAGGAAGTTAATGGCAGCGGCGAAGGACAACGGTACCCAGACAAAAAACTGCACCGAACCAGGTAAAGGGCAGATTCCGACTGCCGGACAAACAAAAATACTGCTTAATAGCCATCCTTAACGAACCCTTTATTTATGGGGGGGGGGGGAAGAAGCATCACCCCCTTTTTGATGGGAGGGGAGCATATTATAAATGGATATTGACGGTTTTGGCTGCGGTCCAAATCAAATATGCGCTGCTATAGTAACGAGTTTAAATGAAGATGTCACTGTTGTATGTGTTGTTGGAGCTGGGCAGACCAAAGGGAACAATTACTGCAGACACGCATCTTTTCAATAGAAACTCTCTCCTGCTTCTTGCTCCGCACGCTGACGTTGGGCACCGGGGAAATGGCATATCGTGCAAACCGATTTGGTTAGTTAAGGCTACCTTGATCTCGTTTATCCGCACTAATTAGGTCTCACACCATTTAAGCGGTTGCCTGCAAATTGGCTTATTTCCCATGTAAATCGGTCTTTTTGTAATTTCCCCTGCTATTTTCACAGTGGTCCTATAGACCTTTAAACTTACGAGAGTTGTTGATGTGTCTCTACACCCCATCCCCTAACTTTTAGAGGCTGGTTGCACACTCCCCTGTCTCTCTCTGATTGTCCTCACTAGAAGTCTCTCCTTAAGTTAATAGATACCATTGGGTATTAGGCAAAAGCCTTTTCCAAACGGTAGGTTTAAGAATTTTGTACCTGGTGTGCAACAGGGAACAGCATGTGATGCAGGACATTTCCAAACGGTCTGACTGTGGAGGTAGAGTTTGGGGAGAAAGATGAACAGAGCTTCCTGCTCAGACTCTTCAGTTTGCAACATTCACTAACAGTCTGAAAGTAGGACGTATGGTTTATAAGTTGGACAGTGTTATGATGATTGAAAGTGAGGACTGCAGTAGACATTTTGATAGGGTGATAAGATGGTCAGAAGTGTTTGTCCTGATGTCACACTCTGCTCTTGGTCTTGGTAAAATTTACAATCAAAGACAACACCAAAGTCAAAGTGTGAAATGCAGTAAATACACTATAAATGGTAGGATGCAGAGAGGCTCAGTACCTAGTATGGAGGACAGAGGGAGTTAGTATACAAGGTCTAGGATTACTGAAGGAAGCAGCACCGGTGAGAAATGTTCAGAGCACATACACTTTGTTAGCTGAGTGCAGACTATAAGCATATAGAGCAAATGGCCCAGTGATATAAACCATTGGTGAGACCATAGCTGGATTATTGTGTGCAGTCTGACCACTATGCTGTAGAAAGGATACGACTGCACTGGGGGGGAGGGTGGGATGGGAGGAGAGGAGATTCTCTGGGATGGAGTGTCTCAGTCACCAGGAGAGACAGGATAGGTTGAATTTGTTTTCTGCAGGGATTAGGGACCTATTGTGGAATTATGAGAGGCCTGGATAGTGTAGAACTTGAGAAACTTAGCGGAGGTGTCTGTGACTAAAGAATTAGGTTTAAGATGAGGGAGAAGAGATTTAGGGGAGGGTTTGAGAAAGATTTTTTCACCCAGAGTATGTCTGAAATTTGGAATGTACTGTCTGGGAGATGGGTGCAAAAGGATGAAGCAGCAAGGTGCAGAAGATAGGTTAACAATGAGAATGCAATGATGGTGTTCAGTGAGGAAACTGAAGAATGAGCACCCACTGAGATCAAAGATGTGGTTCCTTTTGTAATTTTCTGTGGAACTCTGCTTGGTAGATTGATGCAGCATAATCTGAATTACAAGTCTGATTTTCCATTAATTAACCTGTTGAGACAAAAGTTGGACGAATACTATTTGGAATTGATCAAGTGCTATAAAGGGCACAGTGCATGTGGCTGATCACTGGGGTGGAGCACACATTGATGGAGGAAGGGATGCCCAAAAGGAACACATTTAATTTTGATTTGCTAATTTCAAATCAAATAAACCATGCTACCATTTTGTACTAATCAACAACACAATATGCCAGGGGCTAGGTTAGGAATATTGGCTCTCAATGGCTTCCTTTCATGCTGGGGTGTTAAATGATCTTCAATAAACTCTTCCCCAGGCTGGTTGATGTAACATCTTCCCCATTGGCACAATGAAATAGCTTGAATATGTGAAGGGAATGATAATCCACCTCACTTTCAGTCCTACATTTACTTATTACTGTGATGACACACGACTCCTTACGCCCTCATCCATTTGCTGCACCAAGCTTTTCAGGGTCACATCTGACTGTGCAAGCTGGATCTCAGTCTCTCCAGTACGATGGGTTAAGCTGAGCCCAGAGCACCCATTTGGAGCTTGTGTCAGAGTAAATTGACAGTCCCCCATCCTGAAGACACAGCTGCATTGCCGCCGAGTTGCAATCTCAGTTTAGGCTAAATACTGATTCCAGATGAGATGCTTATTTGTGTATAATTGAAGGGTGTTTATGCAATTCAAATGCCTGGACTAATGATCTAATAATGGGTTAAAATCCCACTCTGGCAGCTGCAGAATTAAAATTCAGAGAAGTACAGAATAAAAAAAGGGTAACAGTGACAATGCAAATATGTAAATTAAAAAAAACCTTTCCTGGTCCACTGATAAACTTTAGAAATGGGAATCTGCATCTTTATCTGGTTTGTATTTGAACCTGTACTCATAGCAATGGCATGAACTGAACGGACTCCTTAGCCACACAGCTCAAGGAAGTTAGGATGGGCAGCAATGCTCCATTTCCACAATGACCCTGCACTATCACTCCACTCTCCCACCATCAAACGCATACACACACCTACTCTACCCTACCTGCCTGCAGGAGTAGGTCTTTGCATAAATCTTTGTCTCTGGAACAGTATATAAAACAGAATAATGAAGAGGGAAAGGCAATTCCTTCCAGAGGAATATGTTATGAGCAACTGCCACTGAAAAATTGTTACTAGGAAACCGATAAAAGAGACCAAGACAATTATCCCCCCCCCCCCCACTATAGAATCCCTGGATCACAGACAGTTTTGATTTCAACGTAGAAGGCAGGGTGCAAGGTTGGTTCTGGAAATGGTGCAATAATATCAACTTTGGGGCAATGATGTAAAATAGACAATGTTGAATTAGCTGCACATTTTATGTTTCTGCTGCTTTCTCTTTCAATTAAAATGAATGAAATGAAAAATCAGACTGGTGTATTGCAGCAGCCAATCGGATATCAGTCACTTTCCAAGCGAAGTCAATTTACTCGCATGCAATGGTTAAAGCATAAATCTAAGGATCTTCAATGGATTATTGTTTTTTTTTTAAAAAAGGCTAAAAGTAAGTTGGTTGTCATGTTAAATGAAGATGAAGATTAATAGTGCTAACATATGAAAGTTGGGAAAGGTAACAATTCAGCAAATCTAAATAAAATTAACAACTAATGAGGATGCTTGTGCAGAATTTAGCATAGAAAGCCCACTCAGTTGCTGGATTACTGTACGCAATAACTGACTGTGATTATCTTCTAATTACGTTTGAATTTTGCTCTGCTATTCTTCAATGTGCTAAAGTGAATAACTGAGTACAAATACTAATAATCTCCATTAATATAACAGCTTTAATGAGATAGAACTTCCCAAAGACCTTCAAGTTAAGGGACAAAATGGCAATGAGATAGTAAGGCAGGTGACCAAAACTGAGCTGAAGAGGGAGGTTTTATGATCACCTTCAAATCCCTACCTTTTTTATGCCACTAGCTGTGGGGTTAGTGGTCTCTGCCTAAAAGTTACAGAGGCAGGGAGATTTTGGAAGGAAATTGCAGAGCTTAGGGCCAAGGCAGTTGACTATTAAGAGAGGAATGATTAAAATTCAAAATGCTCAGGAAACCAGATCTGAAGGGCAGAAGAATTTCAGAGGGTTGTAGGACCAGAAGTTGTGCTGATAAGTGCACATCAGTATCTTTCTTCAAGCAAAAGGATTTTAGAAATCTGCTGTTATCTGAAACTTCCTGTTGAATGCCACAAATAACATCTTAGAGATTGAAAATGCAAAAGCGATAAAGAATATAACGAATGTAATGTTGGATAATAATAACCAGCAGGCTCTGTGGTGTCTTTTGCAATGAGCTGTAAAACCAGTATTTAAGGTGGGAATTAGGAACTGGAGCTGATCAAACATGAATTGGATGATCTAATCAGTTCAGTATACAATCTTTCACATTAGAAGCACTTTAATGTTTAAAGCTATCATTGTAATGTATATAAAATTTAAAGTAAATTTGCTGATTAATATTGCTTGAAACAGCTGGACTGGGGGATCTTCTGCTTTTCACAGTTAAGCTTTTAGTAGAAGCAATTGGAGGATGATATTCTATCTGTAGTTAAGTTTGGAGCTTGGATTGTGCATTCCATTGAAAGTTGCTATCAGAAACCTAATGGATGCTTCTCTTTTCTTTAAGAGAATATAGTTTTTTAATACTGCACTGGCTTCTTTGAAACTTGAAGGGAAATTACATCACATTTTCCTAATGGAATGCACAATTTCAATAATATATTAGGCATCCTGTTGGTCTGAAATAGGTTTGGATGAGGTGAAGAAGGCGATATATTTTCTGCAACAAGACTGGAGTCCTTATGGATGTTCTTATATTTATTTAATATTTTTCATCAATCCAACATTTGTATGCCTATATTAGTATATTATTGTCACATGCAGTGAAAAGCTTTTGTTTGTGTGCCATACGAATGCCTTGATACACAGGCAGTTAAAAGATACACAATAAGAGAATACACTGCTGATGTTACAGAAATGCATTATGGTCAGGTAAATAAAGTTCCATTGCCAAGATGAAGAAGATTGAGAGATCAAGAGTTTATCTTTATCCAACAGGAGGTCTGTTTATGAGTTTTATTAACAATAAGGTAGAATCTGACCTTGGTAGTACGTTCTCAAGTTTTGTATCTTTTCCCATTGCAAGGGGTAGAGAAGAGAAAATGACTGGGAACGGCAGGGGGTGTTGGTCCTAGATTTTGTTGACTGCTTTCCTGAGGGAGACAGAGCCAATGGAGGGGAGGATGCTTTTCCTGAGAGACTGGACAGTACCCACAACTCTGAAATTTCTTGCTGTCTTAGGTAGTGCAGTTGCCATACCAAGCTATGATGTTTCTGGATAGAATAGATTCAATGTCAGATCTATAAAAATTGGTTAACGTCACTGGGGACATTGCTAAATTTCTTTAGCCTTGTGAGGAATTTTGCTTTTGTGTGGAGATAGCTACAAATAACAATGTAATTCAGGGCATATTCTGTAATGTAAAAATGGCCACTGCATTTTCACATCTCAGTAAATCATTTGTAAAGAAAGATCGAGTCACAAAACACTACAGCACAAAAGCAGGCCTTGAGGCCCATCTAGCCCATGCTGTACTGATCTTCTGTCTGGTATCACATACCTGCACCTAAACCACATCCTGCAACCCCTTGTCATCCATGTACCTATCCAAACTTCTCCTACAACTGAACTCATATCTACCACTTCTTCAAGTAGCTAATTCTACACTTGCACCACCCTCTGAGTATAGAAGTTTCCCCTCAGATCTTTTTGAATAGTTTACCTTTCACCAAAAACCTATGACCTCTAGTCCCTGTCTTACCCAAACTGAGGGGGAAAACCTGCTTGCATTCACCTAATCTATATCCTTCATAATTTTGTATACCTGAGTAAGATCTCCCCTCCCGTTCCTGCACTCCAGGGAATGAAGTCCTAACTTATTCTACCTTTCCCTATAACCCAGGAGCTCAAGGCTATAAGACAATAAGATATAGGAGCAGAATTAGACCATTTGTCCCATCGAGTCTTCACCACCATTTCATCATGGCTGATCCATTTTCCCCCTCAATCCCAGTCTCCTGTCTTCTCCCTGTGTTCCTTCATGTCCTGACTAATCCCGAACCTATCAACCTCAGCCTTAAATATGTCCGATGTCTTGGCCCCCACAACTGCCTGTAGCACCGAATTTCACAGAGTCCCCACTCTCTGGCTAAAGAAGTACCTCCTTATCTAAATGGATGCCCCTCTATTCTGAGGTGGTGTCCTTTGATCTTAGACTTCCCCACCATAGGAAACATCCTCTCGAAATCTACTCTATGGAGATCTCTATGTCGGCACATAAAGATCTATGTGGCCCAAAGCTGCTCAGAATATGCCAAATGAAGCATCGCCAGTGCCTTATAAAGCCTTAACATTACAATCTTGCTTTTTTAATCTAATCCTCTCAAAATGAATGCTAACATTACATTTGCCCTTTTCACCACCAACTGGCTTGCAAATGAACCTTCAGGAAATCCTGCATGAAGACTCAAGTCCCTCTGCACCTCAGATTTTTGAATTTTCTCTTGATTTAGAAAATAGTCCATGCTTTTATTTCTTCTACCAAAGTGCATGACCATACACTTCCTGACATTGTATTCCATCTGTCACTAAGTTGCCTGTTTTCCAAATTTGTTTAAGTCCTTCAGTAGCCTCTCTGCTTCCTCGATACTACCTGCCCCTCCACCTATCTTCGCATCATCCACAAACATGGCCATAAAGCTCTCAATTCCTTCATCTAAATCATTGACATGTAATGTAAAAGGTAGCAGTCCTAACACAGGCCTCTGTGAAACACCACTAGTCACCAGCAGCCAATCAGAAAAGGCTCCCTTTATTCCCACTCTGTGTCCTGCCAATCAGCCACTGCTTTATCCTTGCTAGAAGTTAGCAGCCTCCTGTGTTGCACCTTGTCAAAGGCCTTCTGAAAATCCAAGTGCACAACATCAATTGATTATCTATCCTGTTTACTTATATAACCATATAACAATTACAGCACGGAAACAGGCCATCTCGGCCCTTCTAGTCCATGCCAAACGCTTACTCTCACCTAGTCCCACTGACCTGCACTCAGCCCATAACCCTCAATTCCTTTTCTGTCCAAATACCTATCCAATTTTTCTTTAAATGACAATACCAAACCTGCCTCTACCACTTCTACTGGAAGCTCGTTCCACACAGCTACCACTCTCTGAGTAAAGAAATTCCCCCTCGTGTTACCCCTAAACTTTTGCCCCTTAACTCTCAACTTGTGTCCTCTTGTTTGAATCTCCCCTACTCTCAAAGAATTCCAACAGATTTGTAAGGCAAGATTTGCCCTTAAGGAAACCATGCTGACTTCAGCCTATTTTATCACATGCCTCCAAGTACCCCAAAACCAGATCCTTAACAATCGATTCCAACATCTTCCCAACCACTGAGGTCAGACTACTTAACCTAGAATTTCCTTTCTTCTGCCTCTCTCCCTTCTTGTAGAATGGAGTGACATTTGCAATTTTCTGTTCTTCTGGAACCATGCCAGAATCCATTGATTCTTGAAAGATCATTACTAATGGCCTCACAATCTCTTCAGCCACCTCCTTCAGAACTTTGGGGTGTAGACCATCTCATCCAGGTGACTTATCCACCTTCAGACATTTCAGTTTCCCAAGAACCTTCTCTCTAGTAATGGTAACTTCATTTACTTCTGCCCTTGATACTCTTGAACTTCTGATATACTGCTAGTGTCTTCCACAGTGAAGACGGATGCAAAATACTTATTCAGTTCATCTGTTATTTCCTTGTCCCCCATTACTACTTCTCCAATATCATTTTTCAGCAGTGTGTTATGTACTCTCACCTCTCTTTTACACTTTATATATCTGAAGAAATTTTTGGTATCCTCATTGTTATTGACTAGCTTACTTTCATATTCCATCTTTTCCTTCATGACTTTTTTAGTTTCCTTCTTTTGGTTTTTAAGAGCTTCCCAATCCTCTAACTTCTCACTAAATTTTGCTGTATTATATGCCCTTTCTTTGACTTTTATGTTGGTTTTGACTTCTCTTGTCAGCCATGGTTGCTTAATCTTGCCTTTAGAATATTACTACTTCTTTGGGATGTATCTGTCCTGCACCTTCTGAATTGCTCCCAGAAACTCCAGTCATTGTTGCTCAGCTGTCATTCCTTCTAGTGTTCCCTGCCAATCAATCATGCCTCTGTGATTTCCTTTCCTCTATTATAATACTGATACATCTCACCTTAGCTTCTGACTTTTTCTTGTATTCTTATGTTCTTCTCAAATTGTAGGGTGAATTGTTCATATTATGATCATTGTCTCCAAAAGGTTTCTTTACCTTAGGCTCCCTAATCAATTCTGTTTGTTGCAGAACACCCAGTCTAGCTGATCCCCCAGTGGGCTTTACCATGAGCTGCTCTAAAAAGTCACTGATGGGTAATCTACAAACTCCCTTCTTGGAATCCAGCATCAACCTGATTTTCCCAATCTACCTGCATATTGAAATCCCCATGATTATTGTAACATTGCCCCTTTTGAGATACATTTTATATCTCAAGTCCCAACAACATCCCTGTAAAAATTTCTCTGTACCTTCTTCATACTTATTGCTATGTTTACTGCAGGGTGGTGACCAGAATCATACACAACACTCTAAGTTTCTGGTTAAGGTGGCACAACTAAATATGTGCAACTGCTTTCTGGTGGTCAAAAAGCTAAGAAATCCAACTAAAAATACCTTTACTGGGGTCGATTGTGTTAAATGATCACTGCAAACAATGAAGGGGCAAGCGATAGTGATGAGCAGAGATGATGTGGAGTTCTGATGCCCATCCATTCTAGGTGGTGAAAGGAGAAGTTGGAGCCTGGGCAGGAAAGTTCTGTTGCTCGTTCAACTGGCCTGGCTGTGAGGTTGGATTGCCTCTGGGCACTGAGCTGATTTGAAGAGCCTGAGAGTGGCGTTGGGCTTGGTAACAAAATCTTGGCCCAGAGCGAGTCACTGGGTGGCTTGTTCTAGGCCCGGAGCCTTTCACAGCAGCAGTGCCTGGGTTCTAGTGCAAGGTGCAATCGGCTGTTTAGACAATTTAAACACCAGCCTAGATTGGAGGCAAGGTCTCTCTCTCTCTCTCTCGCTCTCTTTCCCCCCACCTCAGGGCACTGGAGCCTTTTGCTCTTCTATTGTTTGGTCAACAATGAACGACAAAGCTCCCAGCACAGATCCCTGCAGCACACCACTAGTCACAGGTCTCCTGTCAGAGAGACCACCATCTATTACAACTCTCTGGCTTCTTCCACTAAGCCACTGTTGAATCCAATTGTTTACTTCATCCTGAATGCCAAGTGACTTAACCTTCTAGATCACTATCTCATGTGGGACATTGCCATAGGCTTTGCTAATGTAGACACCATCTACTGCCTTTCCTTCCTCAACCTTCGTGGTAACCTACTCAAAATCACTATAAGATTGGTTAGGCATGGCTAACACACATAAAGCCATGAAATAATGAAGTAACGTCTTCTGTGAATTGTATGTTGATGAGTTTTATTGTACTTTATTATGTTATTAATATTAGCAATAAAGTTGAGTGCATTTGCTGTGCTTGTACAAAAGATGCACTTGTTAGGTTTGTGCTGGCTGGGTGGAAAGATGCTAATTATCTCTGTAATAATTTTAAAACTGCACCAAAGTATGACTTGTGCATCAGATTTTCTAAAACTTGGAGCAATATTTGAGATCAGCACTGATAGGTAGTAATTATCTCAAAATGTAGTGACTGTTCATATTGATTCCTTGGGTTTTGTATCTTTGGAAGGGATCTTTTGTATCTGTTCTTCAGATTCTGCTTGTTGTGAGAAATAAGACAGGAACAAAATGTATCTCTCGTCTTTCAGTTCATTGACCTACAAAAGACCTTCAGCACACTTAGTGGAATTGACATCTACAAAATTCTGCAGGAAAAAATAAATGTCTACAATGAGCATTGACTCTCGACAGGAGTTTCTCGAGGGAATGAATTAAACTGTCCAGTATGATATATGGTAAACCTGAGTTCTGTGTTGATATTGGCACAAAAAACTGGAATTATTCAGCAGGTCAGGCAGCACCTATAGAAAAGAGTAAACAGTTAACATTTCGGACTGAGACCTTGCATCAGTTCTCTAATATTGACATGATGCTGGTTTTGATATTGTCATGCACTGGTTTTGGCATTTTCTGAAAATCTCCAGTTTTAAAATACCAGTAAATTTAATTTAGCAGAATCATATCAAACATATTATTCCCTCATATCATCTGACTTCAAGTGATAGCCTGGAGGTCAGTTAGAATAGTTAAGAAAGCTCTCTTGATGCAAATGTTTCAGGAATATTCAACGCTCAGCATGAAACATCACTTTGCTAAAGAAATAAGTGCACAGTGCTGTGGGGCATGCACCTGCAGATCTACAAATGGGGATCTGCTTGGGACCTAGCTTGAGCCTTGTTCAGTGAAATGTGGCATTGAGAATTGAACCGAGGCAGTTGAGTCAAAACGTCATTGCGGCACTAATAAGAAGGAACGTACAGTCGGCCCTCTTTATCCGTGTGTTCCGCACGCATGGATTCAACCAACCGTGGATCAGGAAAACCCAGAAGTTCTCTCTCCAACACATGTTGTTTGAGCATGTACAGACTTTTTTCTTGTCATTATTCCCTAAACAATGCAGTATAACAACTATTCACATAGCATTTACATTGTATTAGGTATTATGAGTAATTTAGAGATGATTTAAGAGTACAGGCAGTCCTTGGGTTATGAACGAGTTCCGTTCCTGAGTCCGTCTTTAAGTCGGATTTGAAGTCGGAACAAGTACATCCGGTATTATTTAGCGCCAGTTAGTCAAGCGTTTGCCTTAGTATATAGTATATATTTTACCTTTCTATGCATATAAAACACTTAAGAAACATGTGTATTTTAATAATTAAACCACTGCGTTGTTTAGTAATAATTGTAGCTTTCATCATTAAAATTGTCCCAATCGTTGACTGACTGTAGCCTAAAGCTTTTCCAATGACCAATGGCATTTTGCCTCTTTCCGATCGCTTTATTACTTCCACCTTATTTTCAATTGTGAGTACTTTCGCGAACAGAAACACTGCGGAATCAGATCTGCGCTGGGTCCTAAAGTCCACCGCACTGAGACGGGTTAAATAAGGGACTTGATCATCCGCATTTTTTGGTATCCACAGGGGGTCCCAGAACCAATCCCTCGCAAATAAAGAGGGCCAACTATAGTTTCAAAAAAAGCATTTTCTATTCTTAGCTCACTCCAGTCAGCTCAGAGGATGGAGGGAAGGAACAAGATGGAGAACTACAGAGCCAGGAGATAATTGGTTGAAATTGGCATTGGAAGCTGGTGTTCTAATAGAACAAATGATCTAAGCTGGAGATGAATCAGGTCTGGATGATGAACCATTCTGTCTTTAAGTTTTGTCTGAGTTGAACCCAAGGCAGGCATCAGGAAGCGAGGTACCAGATCCAAACATGGCAGATAAAGGGACATAACTTCCTTTGAATTCAGATTTAGCATCCACCAAATCACTAGAATTTGCAAGAAGATCGGGAAGACATTGCCAATTGGTTACTAGACTGGATTTATAATTGCTATTAATTTAAAAGATAAAGCCAATTTTGATTATGTGAAATATACTGGTACTAAAGGGTTGGAGTGTAAAATAAAATGTATTTCAAAAATGTCTTTCTTTAAATAAAAGAGCAGCAGAGTAGTTCCTCTGTCTTCAGGAAGATATTGTACTCTCCGTGTCTATGTGTTTGACATAAGGTGATGCTGTTGAACAAGACAATTACTGTATGTGGCATGCTTGCTCTGTGATGGTGACCAGAACAGTCAGTCTTAAGCAGGAGCATGAAGACACAACAAGTAAAAGGTCGAGTATTTCTATCATGCATTTATTTAAAAAAAAGGAAAGCGAAACAGAAGATGCATTATTACATTATTCTCATTTTGCTAAATTGTCTTTCTAAACAATATTCTTTCCAAAGCTACACTAAAACAAATTATCTCGGTGCTGTGGTTTCAATATAAAGTGTGACTCAAAATGGTTCCTCACAAAGAAACAAGTAAATGATATAAATTCACCTTAAATTAATTGTTCTTTAAAACAGTACATATTGTTTGCAAAATAATTTCATGACAGACACAGAGAACGATGAAGTATCTTTGGTATGCAAACAGCTTCTGAATTCATTAGAATTTATCTATTTCTTAGCCAAAGCAAAATTCCCATCCTGCTCAGATGCAACAGTTTTTATTTAATAGCTCATAGCTGCTATTAAAAAGTATTCTTCTAGATAGAAAGAAGTTATGTACAGAATGTGCATTCCATAGAGAAATAAGGACACAATGGATAAAGTTATCCATGTGGCCAGCCAAGGAGGTTGTATGTTAAAAGAAATGACTTACCAGGTTACCGAGGAAGATAGAAAGGGAGAGATTTAGGAACCAGCAGTAGAAGGCCAAAATATTGATATGGAAGGGAAGATAGCACAAACATGAAAATATCTTTTTAAAAAAACTTGAAAACCCAAAAACTATAGGTGCGGAAACTCTGAAATAACAAGCAGAGTATGTTGGAAATGTACGGCAGGTCGGACAGCATCTGTAGTACAAGGATCAATGTTTTAGGTTGAAGATCATCCACTGAACTGGAAAAGTTCTGAAGAAGAGTCTTTGAGATGAAGTGTCAATTTTTTTGCTCTTTCCACAGGTACTGCCCGGCCTGATGATAACTTGAGCAGTTTCTGATTGTAAGAACTTGTATGAATTAGTAAAAAAAAAAGAATGTAGCAAAGGCAAACGTGGTTTCCAAGAGGCAGTGGCAGGTGAAATAATAATGGGAGATGAGGAAATATTTTGCATTCTTCTTCACAGTAGAAGACAAGTAAATGTACCAAAACCAATGAGGGACCATTGGTCTAATGACTAAGGAACATTATGATAGGAAAGAGAAATTGATAAATAAATCCCCGGGTGAGAGAGCCTTGCACTCCATTTTCTTAAGAAAAATTGCTGTAGATACACTCCCTAAATTTTGGAATGGAATTAGTAGGTTAGAATGTAGGGAAAAAAAATAGCCAACTATAGATCAGTTAGACATGCAGAGTTTACCATTAAAATGCTGGAGAATATTATGTTCTTAGTTCAGGACAGTTATCAAATCATAATACAATTAGGCTGAGACCACAAAGCTTTATGAAAAGGAAATCATGTTTGACAGATGTAATAAAGCTCTTTATGGCAAATTTCAGACCACTAGAAGTAGGATATCTGGATACTTAATAGGCATTTGAAAAAGGTATCACTCAAATTGTTTTGTTGCATAAAATAAGGGCTCACTGAATGAGTGAGTATCAATGGGTTAAAGAGGAGAAGCACAGAGTAGGAGTAAATAGGACTTTTTCCAGTTGTCAGGCTGTTACCAGTGGGATGGCACAAACATCAGTACCAGATCCTCAGCTATTCACAGTTGATGTTAATGACTTGTTCTGGAAAAAAAAATGTGTAATGTACCAGATTCTGCCAGTGGTGCAAACTTGGAAAGAGAGATGTGAACAAGAACTGTAAGTCTACAAGGGGATGCAGACTGATTAATTGAGAAAATGAGTGGCAAATAGAGAAGAATAAGCGAAAGTGTGAGGTTATTCTCTATGGACTGAACTTGATGAGCTGATTCCACAATCTATGTACTCACTTTCAAGGACTCTACAACTCGTGTTCCCTGTCTCTGTCTCTCTATGTCTATCTCTTTAATATTATATATTTATTATTATTTGCCTTTTGCACATTGGCTGCTTGCTAGTTGACGTCTATGTGTTTATCTTCATAAATTATATTGTATTTCTTTATTTTCCCATAAATGCCTGCAAGAAAATGAATCTCAATGTAGTATGTGGTAATGTATATGTACTCTAATAATAAAACTGGTTCTAAGCAAATTAAAAGTGGCTGTTTAAGTAGTGATGAGCTGATACATCTTGGTGTGCAGAGGGATTTTGAAGCGTTAGTTCATTAGATGTGGAAAGAAACTAAAGGGTTTCTCCTGATTCTCTGGTTTCCCCACACATTCAAAAGACCTATGGATTTGAGGGTAAATTGGTCACATGGGTGTAATTGGTTGGTGCGGACTCATTGGACCTGTTATCGAGCTGTATCTCCAAATATAACAAAAGTTGATGGGCAACTTTCAATTCTATATCACTGTAAGATGAAAATCCGATGGGAAAATGTTATTGGTGTGCATCATATTTCAGGATGTAACTATGACAGAAAATCCCTTGAAGTCTTTTTGTCTGTGATATGGGGAATATGAACAGAATGCAATGGCCCAAAGGCAATTGCTCAACCAAATACTATGCATCTGGGGATTATAGTGAAAGGTTCTTTACTGATTTATTGTTGAGCATAATTTTCTATGCCTGTTTTATGGTGACATCTAGGGACCAGTCTCATTGCCTTTAGTGACTTGGACAGTAGTTTGAAAGCAGCAAAGGCTAAGAATTTAGTTTGATTTTGAAAAAACTTTGTGAAGAATTGGATAAAACCTGTTCTATTCCAACTCTGATTACTTTCACTAGTGGATATATGAGAAGGAATTCATACTCGACTGATCTTCTGGCATTCTTTGATGATGCACTGAATAGAATAGTTGAGGGAGATCCAGTGGTTGTGTTCAATTTAGAAATTCAAAAGGCATTCGTTAAGATAGAAGTGGCTTTAGAAAGAGTGTGCTGTGATTATCATTTGTGGATTGGATTCTGGAATTCTGTACTGAATATTCGAAGGCTGAAAAGATTCACAGTATGTTTATTATCAGAGTATGTGTACAGAATACAACTCCAAGGTTTGTCCTCGCACCGGCAGCCGCGAAACAAAGAAACACCAGGGAACCCGTTCAAGAACAGCCAAAGTGCGCAAACAGCAAAAAGCCTGTGGGCAACATGTAGAATATCGAACGGTAAACCATTCTGCACCACTAAGTGGGGCACAGGCACAATTCTTGTGAGCTGGGGGTAAACAAATGTGACAAGAAAATGGGAGAACATACAAAAAATGAGAACTACCAATCTGTCAGTAATAGGGAATTTTTGGAAACTACAATGAAAATTGTGAATACAGAAGATCTAAAAGAATGATAGCACAGTTGACATAGACTTACAGTATGTCTTTGACCAACTGTTGGGAGTTCTTTGAGAATGTGATGGGCAGAACCAGTGGATGTGGTGTAACTTGATAAGGTATCAAACAGGGAAATGGCAGAGAAATGACCAAACGAGTGAAGCGTTTGGGTAGTTACATGCAAGAGGGAAGTATACAGTATTTTAGGAGCATTGATACACCGGGATCTTGGAGTGTAGGCCCATTGGTATCTGAAAGTGGATAGGGTGGTAAAGAAGATGTATGGGATGCATTCATCAGTTGGGGCATTGAGTATCAAAGTTGAAAAGTTATGTTGCTGCTGTATGAAACTTCAGTTAGGCCACATTTGGAGTAGACTGTTGGACATTATTGAGTATTGTGAGCAATTTTGGTTTCCATACTATAGGAAAGATATGGAGATTTAAGAATGGTCCAGAAAAGGTTTGCCAGGATGTAGCCCAGATTGGAATATACAAGCTATGAGGAGGGGGTTGGACAAACTCGGATTATTTTCTCTGGAGTGTTACAGGTTGACAGTCAATCAGATAGAAGTCTATAAACTTATGAGAGACATAGATGATGCCTTTATTGCCAGGAAAAACATGTCAAGAAACTAGAGGAAGTTTAAAGGAGGTATATGTGGCAAGTTGTTTTATATAGAGTGGTAGGTACCTGGTTAGTGCTGCCAGGAGAGAAGATGGAAGCAGAGACAAGAGCATCATTTAAGTAGCATTTAGACAGACACTTCAACAAGATGGCACCAGTAGATTAATGACTGTTGAGAGTCAGTAGAGTTAGAGGCACTGCCTCACAGCCCCTGTAACCCTAGTTCAATTCTGACCTCAAGTGCTCCCTGTGTGAGATTTTCATCTTCTCCCTGAGACTTCATGGTGCTCTGGTTCCCTCTTGCATCCCAAAAATGTACAGGTGGATAGATTAAATGGCTACCGTAAAGTGCCCCTAGTGTGCATGTGAGTAAAACCTGGGGGAGGGGAGCTGATGGGAATTTGGGGAGAATGAAATGAGGGTGGGACAGAATGAATATAAAATATGTGTTTGATGGTTTGCGTGGATTCGCCAAGTTGAAAGGTTGGTTTCTGTGTTGACTCTGACTCTACTGCACCCACAACCCGTTTTGCTACATCAGTCATAATTTATTTCATTACTGACTAAATTTTCCAGCTGGCTCTTTTGACTGTCCTCTTAAATACCCTGGCAAGGAATTTGCTTCAAAAAGCATCACCACTGCTGTCTTGGGGGCAGTGAAGGTGGGTACTAAATACTGGTCTTGACAACCATGCTTGTACCCTGAGAATAAAACATGTCTCTTTAGAATACAATGCAATAAAGAGATTTTCAGATGTTGCTTGTTAGGTAAGTGCCAGGAAGAGTACACAGTTTTACTGCTATGTAACTTTTTCATTATGGTTTTCTCCTGTAAAATATAAATTGGTTTATTATTATTGAGGTATAGGGAAAAACTTGTCTTACATACTGTCCATACAGATCAATTAATTAC
Source organism: Hypanus sabinus (assembly GCF_030144855.1). NCBI lineage: Eukaryota > Metazoa > Chordata > Chondrichthyes > Myliobatiformes > Dasyatidae > Hypanus > Hypanus sabinus. The sequence continues at coordinate 178,084,269 of NC_082707.1, forward strand.
AACAGTTCATTGAGGTAGAACAAGGGAAAATGATTACAGAGAGCAGAATAAAGTTTTACAGTTACAGAGAAAATGGAGTGCAGGTAAACAATGAGATGTGATGTTGCGGTAAATTAAGATCAAGAGTTCATCTTATACTTGTGAAGCATTCAGTACTCTTATAACTGTGGGACAGAAGCTACTCTTAATTACTGCCCGTTGTGGTGCTGGCATTTAGGGCAGTTTGTGCTGCTTCCGTAACAATTGTCTTTTGACCAGCCAGGGCTGTTAGCCCAGGCTCTTTTGTTCTGCTGACATTGAGGGAAATATGGTATAAAAGTATTTAAGAATTTAGTAGTTTTATTGTACAGTCATTGATCACGCCATTTCTTTTAAAGTTAGACCCAGAACCTGGAGGGTCAGTGGACCACTCTTAGTTTGGCCTTCTCCCTTTGACCTGTTTGACTTGCTGACCTTACCAAGAGCCAAAGCACAAGGCCCTGACTCCAGCCAATGCAGCTTGCTGGGTCATTGAGGCATAAGAGCCTCCAAATCCTACAACAAGGTTGTGGTCCTTCTTGGAGGTGGTAATGCATGCTTTCAGGCTTTTGTATCTTTTATCTGATGGGAGGAGAGAGAAGAGAGAATGTCTGGGCAGGGTGGGGTCTTTGATTATGCTAGCTGCTTTACCAAGGTAGTGAAAAACAAACAATCCATGGAGGGGAGGCAGGGTCCATAATTCTCTGCAGCTTCTCACAGTCATGGATGGAGCAGTTGCTGATCTGTGATGCAACCTGATCCGATGATATGGTGTATTGATTTAAAAATTGGTGAGTTTTAAAGGGACCACACCAACTTTCTTTAGACTCCTGAGCTGCTGGTGAGTTTTCTTTATTATATATCAGTGTGATTGGACCAGGGCAATCTATTAGTGATGTTCACTCCCAAACCTCTCAACATCAGCACATTTATGTGTGCACAGGTCCCCTTTCTGAAGTCAATGAACAGCTCTTTTATTCTGCTGACATTGAGGAAAATATGGTATAAAAGTATTTAAGAATCTAGTAGTTTTATTGTACAGTCATTGATCACGCCATTTCTTTTAAAGTTAAGATGTTAAAAATTAGTAGATGGAGCTTGACAGAGGAGACAGTTATCTCAACGACTAAAGAAGCAGAAGATAAAATGGTTAAGAACTTTGTTTGACAGACACACACCACAATAATGACATAATACGGATTTTCACATGGAGCTTCATGTTATCTGTTTTGCCGGATAACACACTATTAGACATTACTGCTTGTTCTTGCCCTCAAAGAAATAGAACTGCATTCCTTTAAACTATGCCATGAAGGGTTTAGAAACCCATCTTGATTTCCTAGCTGATTTAAATACTGTGTGTGTTTCCAGCATGTTTTGCAACTGAGGGGCAAAGCTGGTAACTGGAGCATCTCTGAAAATTCCTCGGAACCTCCGAGCAGTTCGGAGTGAGATCCAAGTTACACAACTGGAAGGTAACTTCTACCTCCAATACTTTTCTATCCCTTGCCAAGAATCATACATGTGCAACTAACCTCAGCTGTGTTCATGCCAAGTAGAATCCTGTGATCTAGAAGGTCTTATTCACAGTTGATATCCAGATATTAAAGAGCAGTGGTAAAGTGCAATGTTGGCAAAAGCCAAGGAGGGTAGTTACTCGGCCTCTTCTGAGAAGTTGTTCAGTTTTAGTAATTATTTGAAAATAAACTTTCTCACTGTATGCTAGTTGAAAGTGAACATGTTACCTGGATGTAATGGAAACGCTCAGCAGGTGAGAAACCCTTAGTGAAGAATGAAGCAAAGTTAACGTTCAGTTTGGTGGCCTTTCATCAGAACCAGGAGAATGACTAGAAAACCTGCAGCACAATACAGGCCCTTCGGCCTAAAAAGTTGTGCTGAACATGTCCCTACCTTAGAAATTACGAGGCATACCTGTAGTTCTCTATTTTACTAAACTCCATGTACCTATCCAAAAGTTTCTTAAAAGACTATCATATCCGCCTCCACCACCATTGCCGGCAGCCCATTCCACGCACTCATCACTCTAAGTAAAAAAAACTTACCCCTGACATCTCCTCTGTACCTACTCCCCAGCACCTTAAACCTGTGTCCTCTTGTGGCAACCATTTCAGCCCTGGGGGAAAAAGCCTCTGACTATCCACATGATCAATGTCTCTCGTCATCTTATACACCACTGTCAGGTCTCCTCTCATCCTCTGTCACTCCTACTAATGTTCATACTATATGAACATTGAAGGTTCTGCAGATGCTGGAAATCCGGAGAACCACACAAAATGCCAGAGGAACTCAGTTCATTACAACAGTGAATGGGGGCAGTATAAGGGGAGAGTTAGGACAGTGTTGGAGGTAGATATGACCTTCCAATTGTGTAACCTGGAACTCACTCCAAAGTGCCTCTCTGTGCCTTTGTAAAATTTCTGGGGCTTTTGAAGTGCAGTCCAGTTCCCAGATTTGATCCTTAGTTGCAAATCTTACCGGAAAAAAATAATTGGTGCTTAACTCAGCTAGAAAATCAAGATAGATTTCTGAACTCATTGTGCCATTATGCTGGAGGAACTCAGTGGCTCAGGCAGCATCTATGGAGGGAAAGAGGTAGTTGATGTTTAGGGTTGAAACTCTTCATGAGGATTTGGAAAGATGGAGGAGAGGTGGCCAGTATAAAAAGGTGGTGGGATCTGTCGAGCAAGAGCCAGAGTTCCAGGTGAGCCGGGGAATAGTAAAGAGCTGAGGGAGGGGGGAAGCGGGTACGTTGTAAGAAGCTGGGAGGTGATAGGTGGAAGTGGGAATCTGACAGCAGGAGGTAGTTGACCAAGGGAAGGAGGTGAGGAGGGGAACCAGAGGGAAGGGAGAAGAGAAGGGGTGATGGAGCCAGTGGAATAAGGAGAGAAAAAGAGGAGATGGGTGGCAGAGGGATGTGGTTACTGGAATTTAAAGCAATCAACTTGGAGGAGGCTGGAGACAGATGTGTCAGTATGAGAATGGGAAGTGAAACTAAAATGGATAGCTGCCACCAGTTCCGGGCAAACGAAGCAAAGGCATTCAGCAAAGCAATCTGCCAACCTCTGTTGGGTCTCCCTGACGTTGAGTGGATGCAGCAACTGAAGCCCATGGATTGGTTCTCCCCCACTGATACCATTGTGGCCCTCACTTGCACCTCTTCTATTTCCCACACATCTGCCCTCGCCACATCCCTCCCTGCCCTGACATAACAAGAATAGAATTCCCTTGTTCTCTCCTACTTTCTCATGAACCAATGCACCCAATATGCCATTCTCTGGAACTTCTACCATGTCCAACCAGATTCCACAACCAGGCAACGTCTTCCCCACCCCTCCCCTGTCCACTTTCCACAGGGATCACTCTCTCCATGAGTTTCTCATCCCTCCTCACCCCGGCAACTGTTTTATGTGCTACTCCTGTCCCTACACCTACTCATACAGGGCCCTAAGGAATCTTTACAGAAGATGCAGTCCTTCACATGTGAATTCATTGGTTCCATTGTTATCATCTAGTAATTGAGGAAGAACATTTATGCTTCAAAACATATCAGGGCAGACATGCAAGGTTGACATTGCAACTCTTACAATGAAAGGCAGGACCGAATAGGCTTGTACCTATTGGAGTTTAGAAGAATGAGGGAACTCCATCAAAGTTTACAGATCTCAGGATGCTACCGTTTGGTTCAGGGATCTCCAAAGATTGTCAGCTCTTTGAAAAAGGAAAATAATCATCTCATCTGTCTTAAACTGGTCAGTTTAGATTTTCTTCATTCTATTTTTTTTCCCCTCAAGCGGAAACATCATCCCTGCATCCGCTCTGTCAAATGACTTTAATAGGACCAAAACTGTACACAGTACTCCAGATGTGGTTTAATCAATGACCTTTGTAGTTACTGAAACCTGTCATGATTCCATGCCCTCGCAAATGAATTGCTATGGCTTGGTGCACAGATGCTACCTGCGAGGGTTGGTGTTGGGGAGAACTGTGTCAGCAGGGAGGTGACTCAACACTGGGATCTTCATCTTGGGGTAAGCCTCCAGCTGGCACATGTAGATGGATTGCTCAGCTCCTCTAGTCTCGTTCTTCTTCCCCTGTTGGATAAAGCATTAAAAACAGGCCTTTTGGCCCATCTAGCCCATGCTGACTAGCTCTTCTACCTAGTCCCATCTACCCACATCCCTCCATACCCCTGTTATCCATGTACCTATCCAAATCCATTTTGAGAGCAACTGGAGAGGTTGGAATTGACCGGGGATCAAGTCAGTACATCAGTTCACAGAGGTCACATTAAGTCAAGCAGCAGGTAGCAAAGATGTGCTGTATTCCCTTTACTGGATACATTAAAGCAGCAAACATAGAGAAACAGTTCTTGTCTCAGACACCCATAGCTATTTGTGTGAGGCTTTTTTTGGATCAGATGCAAGGCACCAATGCTAAAATTCACAGACTTCACCCATGGAAAATCTGCATCTTCCTTCCTCTTGAGGAATAACATAATTCCATCAAGTAAAAATGGTCATAGTCACAGAGCACTAGAGCACAGAAACTTGCCCTTTGGCCCATCTCGTCCAAGCCTATCTCATCTTCCATCTACCTGCATCCAGCCCACATCTCCCCAAACCATTTCAAACTTCTCTTAAAAAGTTACAGTTGAATCCACATCCACCAATTCCACTGGCAGCGTGTTCCACACTTGCTACACTCTTTGAGTGGAGTAGTTCTCCTCAGCTTCCCCTTAAACATTTCACCTTTTATACTAACCTAAGACCTCAAGTTCTAGTCTCACCGAATGTCGGAGATAAAATGATACATGTATTTACCCTATCTATACCCTTCATTATTTTGTATACCTCTAAGATCCTCCCCTTATTCTCCAGCAATCCAGGGAATAAAGTCTTATCCTGTTCAACTTTATAATTCGAGATCCTCAAGTTCAAGTTTTTTTGTCATCTGACTGTATGTATATACAGCGAAACATTCCTCTGGACCACCATACACCCACACAGCACACATTACACACAACACCAACCAGAGTATTATACTATAAATAAGTTAATAAAATATCATTCAAAATGCATGTAATAAAGAGCACCACAGGTATACAGCGAACAGCTTGCTGTCCTAGTGACGTTCCTCGGTGGGGGCAGGGTATTCATTAGTCTCACAGCCTGAGGGAAGCAACTGTTACCCAGTCTGGCTAACCTAGTCCTTCTGCACTGCCTTCCTGATGGTAGTGGGTTAAAGAGATTGTGGGATGAGTGGTAGGGATCCTTAGCAATGTTTGTCTACAGCCTTCCCAGTAAATATCACAAATAGGGGGGAGGGAGACCCCATTGGTCCTCTCAGCAGATTTTACTATCCTCTGTAGGATCTTGCTGTCGGGTGCCTTGCAGATTCTGTACCACACAATGATGCAGCCAGACAGGACACTCTCGATGGTACCCCTGTAGAAAGTTGTTAGAATGGGGTCAGGAGCCTTGCACACCTCAATCTGCTCAGAAAGTGTAGATGCTGCTGTGCCTTCTTGACTAGTGAGGAGGTGTTGTGGGTCCAGCTTAAATCATTCATTTTGCACACACCAAAGAACTTCGTGCTCTCCGCTCTCTCCACGGCAGAGCCATTGATGGGAAATGGAGAGTGGTTCACCTGTGTCTTCCTGAAGTCCACAATCACCTCTTTAGTCTTGTCCATGTTGTGATCAGGTTGTTGTTCTAATACAGTTTGACAAGCCTCTCTATCTCCTCTCTGTATGCCAACTCAGCATTGTTACTGATGAGGCCAGCCGGTGTTAGAGCATGAGCGAAACCGATGGTGCGGTTTGGAAAAAAAAGATCCAAGATGCAGGCAGGTCTTGTAGCTTTAGTTTTTGGTCTTGTTTTGTCCGGTGGATTTTGGAGCTCCTTTTCAGGGAATGCGCTAAGATGGTAGTGTGATATTAATACGCATCAGCCTCTCTGGACTGGGGATTGCTAAACGTTATGTGGATTTTCTGGTGTAGTCTGTTTTGTCATGTGCTTTTGTGATATCATTCTGGAGGAACGTTGTCTCATTTTTTAACTGCATTGCATTTGTGGTTTCTAAATGACAATAAACTGGATCTGATCTGAACTGTATCTGGCAGTGCAGTTGTGATTCAGCAGCGGTTTGAGCACACAGCCCTGGGGGGGGGGGGAGATTGGGGGTTCACCAGTGCTCCGCACGATAGAGCTTGAGATGTTGCTGTCAATGTAGACTGACTGGGGTCTTTCCACCCAGAAGTCCAAGAACCAGTTACAAAGAGGGGTTGAGTCCCAATGAGGACAGTTTACTCACCAGCCTCTGAGGGATGATTGTGTTGAACACTGAGCTGCAGTCGATGAACAACATCCTGGCATCATTTTCTAGGTGAGACAAGACGGAGTGGAGGGCCGAGGCAATGGCATCATCAGTGGACTTGTTTGAGTAGCACACGAACTTGAAAGGGGCTAATGTAGCTGGAATGTGGGAGTTTATATGATCCCTTTCCAGCCACTCAAAGCACTTCATGATTGTTGAAGCCAGTGTCACTGAGTGGTAATCGTTTGGGCCTCTTACCGTTGCTTTCTTGGGCACTGGAATGATGGTAGCTGCCTTGAAGCCTGCAGTGACAGTGGACTGTTTCAGAGAGATACTAAAGACCTCTGTTAACTTGGCTGCACAGACCCTCTGCACCTGACCAGATATGTTGTTCTATCTTGTGGATTTGCCCTGGCTAGGGTCCTTCTCACATCAGCTGTGGCCAGACAGGGTGCCTGTTCCTCGGGAAGAGAGGGGCTTTCCTCAATGCCACATCATTCAATTGGTTAAATTGTACATAGAAAGCATTCGGGTCAGGAAGGGAGGTGTCACTGTTGTTGACACACAGGGTGGACTTGGAATTGGTAATGGTTTGGATACCTTGCCTCATGCACCACGTGTCCATGGTGTCACAAAAGTGTTTGTGGATTTTCTGTGCGTACTCATGCTTTGCCTTCCTGATGTTACAGCAGAGCTTGACTTTTGCTGATCTTAGATTCGTCCTGACCCCAAGCTGAAGGGAGCATCTCGATCCCTAAGCAGAGCATGAACCCCTGCAGTCAGCCATGGTTTTTGGTTTTCCCTGGCAGTGAAGTGTTTAATTTCAGTAAAATCCTCTCTGCACTTTCCTGCATAGCCAGTCACCGATCCTGAATATTCATCACGTTGACGTAATAATCATAGGTAGTCACCTCCCTGAATACGCTCCAGTCTGCTTTTGAAACAGCCCCGCAGCACTAAGGTGGCACCTTCTGGCCGTGTCCTAATCTCTCTGTGAACTGGTTTGACTCTTTTATCCAGTGTATGCAGGGATAGCAAAATAGATAAGTGGACTGAGTATCTGAGGTGAGGGCATGGGATTGCCTTGTAGGCTCTATGAATATTGGTATAAACGAGGTCTATTATGTTCTCTCCTCTGGTTGTGAAGCTGACATGCTGGTAGAACTTTGACAGGACTGTTTTTAAGTTGGTATGATTGAAGTCACCAGCAATAACGGAGACTTCATCGAGTGGCTTCGAGGTTGAGTTCCAGCAACACTTCGCCAGCACTTGCCTGGGGGCTGGGGGGGGGGATGTAAACAGTAAAAGAGCTTGCAATTCACCATTTTACAAAAAACTCTCTCTGTGGTGAGCAGTGGGCCAACACTGCGGAGTTCTTATTGAGGTAGACACACACATCTCCTCCATGAGTCTTGCTGGAGATCGTCGCATTTCTGTCCTCCCAAAAGGTGCTTAGGCCCTCTTGTCGGATGGCCGAGACTGGAATAGAGTTTTTAAGCCAGGATTCTGTCAAGTTGAGTGTGCAACAGTCCCTCATCTCCTGCTGGTTCAGACACAGGCACAGGTAATTGAGTTCTTTTTCCAGCGATCAGACGCTAGCAAGTAGAATCGATAGGAGCGTGGGCCTACAGCGATCAGTTTCAAGTCTTGCTTTAATGCCAGCGCATGTACTGCGCTTCTGAGTTTGAATGCACTGTTCACGACAGCCGCTTACCCGAGCATCTGTAGTAGAACGTAGCGCAGAGCAACAGCTGGCACCCCGTTAGTTGTAACTCTGCAGCACCTTCGCTGTTCTGCTTGCTAGTGAGATGGACCTGCAGATTTTGATGTTCTTAATGTCCAGCAGTGTCTTTCGTTCATAGAAAAGATGAACAAGACAAGAAATCTCACTGTTGGTTGGAACTGGAATGGTTATTGTGTCCACGTGCGCAGCCATCTTGCAGCTTCAAGACCCGGCGGCGTGCTTGAAATGTGATCGATAATGTCGTCTTCCCCCATTTGTGAATGTCGGCATATCATTTACCAGATGGAAGGTTTCTCCATAGTAATGAGGTTCATGGCCTCCGATCTGGGTTGAGCTTTTAACAATAGAAACCTGCTGCTTGTGCCAGGGTGCTGGCCTGCTGTCACTAGCACATCTGTCTATAGTGTTGATTGTATTGGTAACGTTCCAGCATTTGTTAATTGTAGAAAGTTGAGGTCCCAGCTGCAGTCCTTGCGGCACTTCACTTATAGCAAATTGCCAACCAGAAAATAATCTAGAGTACCTACTCTTTTCTTCCTGTAAGACAATCAATCCTACCCACGCTAGTATGTTGCCTTCTATACCGTGATCTTTCATTTACCGCAATAATCTTTGATGTGGTGCCTTAGCAAATGCCCTTTGGAGATCTAAGTATGGTACATTCATGACTCCCTCTTTATCCACAGCATGTTACTACTTCAAAGAACTTCAGTAAATTGGTCAAATATGATTTCACTTTTGAAAAACTTTGATTAAATTGAGTTTTTCAAAGTCCCCTGCTATTATGGTCTTTAATGATCACTTCCTGCTATTTACCCTGCAACAGGTGAGATCTCTGGCCTGTAGTTTCCTGCTGTCTGTTCCTCTTTCTGCATGACAGGAGGATAGCTAATGCCCTGATACAGTGTCTTGACCCACAATGTCAGCTGTCCTATTGCTTTCACAGATGCCGTCTGACCTGCTGAGATCCCCTGGCGGTTTCTCCCATAGTTGAAGTTGTTTGTTTATTTAAGAAGGGCTTCAGGGATAAACCATTGTGCCACAAGCCAGTGAGCATGAAGCCAGTGGGAGGAAAGCCATTGGAGAAGATGAAAAGTGATGGGATTTATGTACAGGAGCTGATCTGGAATAGTCTGAGGGGAAATCTGATCCGAAGGGATCACTGCTGTTGTTTGGGAGACTTACTAATGGCTTTGATCTGAATGCAAAAAGTATGCTTAGTAGGTCTGTAAATGACGAGAAAATTTGGTTGTGTTGTGGATAGTGAGGAAGCTTGCCCAAGGTTGCGGTAGAGAGAGATCAGATGGAAAATTAAGCAGAATGTTGCCAGATGGAATTTAATCCCAGCTAGCGTAATTTGGGGAGTCAAACATGGGTAGGAGTTGTACAGATGCAGAGAGATATTGATGAAACTCGAGAACATAAAAGTTGGGATGTTATGTTGCAGCTTTACAAAATATTGTGTGCAACTGTAATCACTACTTCATTGGAGAGAGACTTAAGTTGCTGTGATGAAAAGGTTTATTAGGGTACCACCCAGCATAGGGGACTTTAGTTATGTGGAGAGGATGGATAGGCTAAGCTTATTGCCCCTTGAGCAGGGGTTCCCAACCTTTTTTATACATGGACCCTTACCATTAACCAAGGGGTCCGTGGGCTGAGAGTGAAGGGGGCCCAGAGGTCACCTGATAGAGGTATATAAAATTGTAAATGGATTAGATAGAAAGAATCCTTCTCCTGTGGTGCAGATGATTCTTTTTTTAAAAAAAAGAAGCGCTGCTTCAATATGCGAGGCAGGATTTGACGGGGAAGGGTTTTGTTTTAATTTCTGGAATGTACAGCCAGAGAAGGCAGTGAAATCAAATACAATCACTAGATTTAACAGATATTTTGGCAGTTACTTGAACAGGCCAGGCAAGGAAGGAAGTAGACCTAATATAGGCTAAGGGGACTAATGTAATTGAGCTATAAGTTTGGTATGGATGTGAAGGGGCCATTCTGTGCTGCAGAACTCTGTGATTCTATGACCCTACTTATTCACTATTTTCCATTTTCCTGAGCCTACAGAATGTTGGGAGCTTTAAACCAACAAGATGTTGCCTCTCCACCTTTTTTACTTTACTTCTGTATCCTTGAATATTATATACCTAGTCCGCACCAACTCAGTTTGTTTTTGCCGCATGAATATACTGTATGTGCTTATAGCTCACCCTCTCCCACCCCTTATTCATCCTATTTTGTACTTTTACATACATGCATCCTAGATGTAATACAATCTCCTTCTCCAGTACTGTGCAGCACCATCAGTCAATCTGAAAGCATGTGAATGAATGTTCACCTACGGAGCAAGCTTTAGGAAATGGGATTACTCTGAATAGTTATTTTCAGCTAGCATGGACACGCTGGGCTGCAAGGCCTCCTTCTGTGCTGTAAAACTCCATGCTATGACTTATTGAGCCGTTACCCTTTCATCAATACCGGCTGGATACTCGGAAACTGAAGTGCCACATTTTGTTCTGTGCACAAGAAGTGAAGAGGTGTTTGCAAATGTCATTGCCATGGCAACAGAGATTCAAGGGGAATCTGTGCCCCATTTACACTGTTCTGCCTCTGAATTAGCACTGGCATTATAATGTAGCCCTTTTGGGCAGCTCTCGCAGGTTGTATTCTGCGCTGATCTGCTCAGTCTGTACAGATTTAAGGGAGTTAGATTCCTGCGAGGTGCTCATTTCCTTGGTTAACTCTAAAGCTGCCCGAAAGGACCATCCCATACTGAGAAATTTCACCATTATTCCAAATTTGAGTTCTTCTGATCATTCGGTTCCTTTGACACCACTTAATGACCTGTTCAGCAGCAAGCAGTCAAGTACAACTTTACTCAGAAGAAATGCAGCTGACCAAGTTCTAAACTCAAATGAAGATGTAGACAGCTATAGGTATCATCACTAAAGAGAGGTTATACTATAGCAACCTACCCTTCAAAGCTCCTTGGCAATGATGTGGCTACACGGACCTTTGTTGTTTCCCTCACCATGTATTCCCACACCATTGGAATGTACCAGTTGTGGCATTTGCTTGCAGACCCCTATTTGCATTGTATGACCAACACTTTCTGGCAATCTAAAGTGCATCATCCACCAAGTTGAGGCTCTTCCAGCATCAGATCCCTGGGAATTTGAAGTTTTGGGAGCAGATTTGGGCCCTCTATCTAAGAAAAGATGTGCTGGCATTGGTGAGGTTCCAGAGGTTGTATGAATCATCCTGGGAATGAAAGGGTTGAATTCTGAGCAGTGTTTGATGGCTCTGGGCTTGTACCTGCTGGAGTTCAGAAGAAAGGGGGTGGGGGTGGAGCTGGGGGGTGTGGAGTTGGCAAGTTGAAAGGCCTGAATAGAATGGGCATGGAGAGGATGTTTTCAATAGTGGAAGAGCACAGTTGCTAAATAGAAGGTTGGGGTCTCTGAACAAGAACTCTCACCACCCAGGCCACGCTTCTTTCTCTCTGCTGCCATCAGGAAGGTGGTGTAGAAACCATAGGTCCCATGCCACCAGGTTCAGGAATAGTTATTACCAATCAACCACCAAATTCCTGAACCAGCATGAATAACTTCACTCGCCTCAACTCTGAACTGATTTCACAACCTATGGACTCACTTTCAATGACTCTACAACTCGCGTTCTCAGTGTTATTTATTGTATTTATATTACCAGTTTGTCTTTTGCATATTGGTTGCTTGTGGGTCTTTGAATGTAGCCTTTCATTGATTCCATTGTATTCCTTGGTTTCACTGTGAATGCCTACAAGAAAATGAACCCCTGGGTAGTATATGGTGACATATACGAACTTTGATAATAAACTTACTTTGAATGGGGTTGAGAAGGAAAATAAAGATAACAGAAGGGAAAATGAGGTAACAAAATTAAATTTAAAGTGGATGACATATTGGCTTGGTAGTCAGGTATTTTTCAGCCGTTGACTGAACATATTTTATTAAGTCGACAGGGTTTCATTTATTTCATTGAATTATTTTGTTTATGTAAATTTTGGCAGCTTATTTTGTCCTCATTGTCTATGTTAATATGACATGGAATCAACAGCAGTAACAATATTATGGTGAAATTACAACAAAATTACGTTTAAAAGTTGCATCTGGAATGTGGCAGCAGTGGTGCCAGTGACGACACATCTCTGCAGACGAAGGTCCAGTTCTCAGTGTAAGGCACTTACGGGCATGAATCGTGAACCTTATTTTTGGATGTAGTTGGGAAGCTGGCAAGTATCCCATTCCTGAATATAACCCATTTGGTGGAGCTGGAACTCAGCATAGAGGGAGAGACTGAATACAAATTGAAAGCTGGGAAAGAATGTAAGCAAGTTTCAGGGGTTCGGATCATTGATTGAGAAAGAGCACTTAAGCGATATTAGGTTACAAATAGTACATTTATTAAGGTATTAACAAAGAAAGAGGTTACTTAAGTATTATTAAAGAAACAAGTCTCATAAACCTCTGCCTGCTGGGGACTCTGACTGGTCTGGTAATCTTGAACGACCTAGCGCTATTCTGAACTTCAGGCTGAAGGGAAATCCAGTGAATTCACCTAAAGCTCATGTTTATATAGTTAAAAGTAAAAGCCTAATTTTATATGCTTTTTCCACTCACATTTGGAAACAGCTATTCCCCCTAATATAAAAACATTTTTTTGAGCTGCTCCTACTGCCATCTTGGTCTTATTGCCTTCCTGCCATGGAAAGTTTTCCTCGCCTGACTACGTCCCCACAAGCTCCACAGCTACATGACCCAGAGCCTCGAGATTCATTTGTTTTCCAAGTGAGCCCACTCATTCCGGCCAGGATGCTGTTGAAAGATACCTCTATTTTAATTGCAAACATACTTTCGACCCCTGTGCCTCTAAAAGTCATTGGTGTCTGTTGCTCACTCCACAGATGCTGACTAACCTGCTGAGCATCTGCTTTTGCATTTGAGGAATTGGAACGCACTTGACTGCGATGACCCTCATGGTAAAGGGGTAATTAATTAGTCACCCACAAAGTGACTACTTCAGTCGTGTTGTCCGCCCTTGATGGAACTATAGCTCAGAGTGGTGGCAAAGCCTTAAATAGTGGATTGCCAGGGAATAATTTCTCAAGTAAGATAAAAAGATAAATTCCTCACCGGATACCCTTAACACAAGGTAACCGGAAATGAGTTGGCAAATCTTTGTAAACACAGTAGTCTCTTAAAAGGTTTTGAAAAGATGTGTGATAAAGTGCTTTAATTTCATCTCACTTCAGTGCTGTTGTTCTATTCATGGAATGCATTAGTGATGAAGGTCATGGGTGAATTACAGCCATTTTGCTGCGTTAGTCAAAGATGTGCATCTTCTGAAGAATAGTGGCATTGTCAAGTTCCATTTTAAAGTTTCAGTTACTGAGATGGTTCAGTGCGGAAGGTGGGACTTTGCACACCCAGTGCTGTGCAGCACACTGTATTCTGGGCGCATTAAAGATGAGATGATAAAGATTAGCTTTATTTGTCACATGCACATTGAAATTTACAGTGAAATACGGGTTGTTTTGCCTCAACAACCAACACAGTCGGAGGATTGTTTGGGGGCAGCCTGCAAGTGTCGCCATGCTTCCAGCACCAACACAACACGTCCACAAGCAATGACCTGCAAAATTACTGGTTGTGATTTGAAACTGAAAAGGCTTGCCATGAGCCACCTAAATTATCTTTTACTTAAACTTAATTAAAGCAACATATTGTGTTGGTTTTAATCTCATGACACACTACTTCATTTCACTTTTTGCAGTGGTGTTTGCATTTACACGGAATTCTCATTTCATTGTTTTGTAATCCTTTTGGTTGATCATTTAAATTGAAACAGTTTACGGACTATTTATTTAATGTACAGAGTGAATTTGTGGAAGGAGAGACCCACAGTTTCCTCTATTTACAATACCTTTGCCAGGTCTCTCTCCTGTGCAATTTCAGTCATCTTGCCAGGTCAGTACTATTAAGATTCTGGAAAGAGAACAGAAGTGAACCAGAGCCCCAATTCTCTTTTTCAGCCTCCTTTATCAAGAGAGGCTGGGAATTCTCTTCCGGTTGCTTTCTGATAAGTGAACTGGCTAAGGGAGTAGGGGAACCAGCCCCATGTGGGAAGTACATTACAGATGGGAAGAACGGGAATATGCTCTTATTTGTCTCTCCACAGCTCAAATGTTTTTTTCAGGAATGTGGGAAATGTCGTGAGCTCATTGCAATTGCACGGGCAGACAGGGCAGAGCAGTGGGTTATAAGTCAGATTTGATGAGTTTAGGATAGATGACGGAGATTTTCAGTTGTTCGATGAATTGTCCTATGGGGAGCTGTTATAGAGGGTGAAAAGTTTGCTACAGGAGATTATGCAGCAATAAAGGAAGAATAATATTCATTTGGGATAATCTTCATATTTGAATATCCTTTAAACAAGGATAAAATCCAATGTAGACTTCTCCCAGTATTTGCTTCAGTCTAATAGGAGTTATTCCACAGTCAATCTCACAAAATGTTACCAGGAGTTAAAGTTGACTGGTTGCTCAGATGCGGAAAGAAACAGACTTTCTCGATCCACTCAGTTCTACACCTGTGTAGTAATCTCCTGTGACATTGAGCGTGGGAGTCTTTGCTTAAAGTGAATAAATAAACCAAAAAGCCTAATGATCACTCAAGAAAAGCAGGTAACTTGAAACCTGAAAAAATGAGCAGGAAGTTGAGATGAAAGAACGTAGAGTGCGTTAGAGCTGTGGCATGACCTGATTCTGGGTAGGAGAATGCAGGCTCACATCTGAATTTCACATAGGAGGATTGTACTTCCTCTACGGAATGTAGCAAAATCCTGGTTATCCAGTGACTCGGTCTTCAACTGAAGCCAAATTATTTCCAAACACTAATGTGGTGGGGGGGGGGGTGGTGGAATTCTAAGTAAGAAGTCCAAATCAAAAGCAAATGAAGAGTCAGGAATCTCCAGTGAGAAATGAAATTGTTTTCCGTACTGACGTTTGTACTTCTGTGATTGACAGATGGAGTTTGCAATAAATTACAGTTTCAGAATTTGAACATTGTCATTTATTATCTTTTTTACACAAAGAGTGCCTTTGTAACCATTGAATGGCAAGGGCTTTAACAGTGCTAATGTCCAAGAAGATTGTTGGCTCCCTGATCCCAGGTAAGACGACAAGGAAGGCATATGCCTCACTTGCTTGGATTAGTCTAGGAAATGAGTTCAGGAAGTTATGTTGCAGCTTCATAAAACCTTAGTCAGACTGCATCTGGAGTATTGTGTACAGTTCTGGTTGGGCCATTGTAGGAAGGATGTCAAGGCTTTGGAGAGAGTACCAAGATGTTGCCTAGACTGGAGAGCATGTGCTCTAACGAAAGGATCAACAAACCTGGGTTGTTTTCTCTGGAGCAACGGAAGCTGAGGGGAGATCTGAAAGAGGTCTGAAAGGTAATGAAAGGCATAGTTACAGTAGAGAGTCAATATCACTTCCCCAGGCTTGAAATATCTAATACCGGAGGGCATGCATCGAAGGTGAGAGAGGTAAAGTTCAAATGAGTTACGCAGGGAAAGTTTTTTTTTACACAGTCGTGTGTGCCTGAACTGGGGTGCTAGTGAAACAAATATTCAAGAGGCTCCGTATGAATGTGGATGATGTGCATTTGTTTAATAGACATTTGATTACTAGACTTCAGGAGAGGGAAACCAGAGGTCCTTGAGCCAATAATCATTGGAGGCGGAGAGGGTAAGTAACTTTAAATTCCTCTGTGTCACTATCTCAGAGGACCTGTCCAGGACCCATCATATAAATGTAATTGCGAAAAAAGTACAAAAGTGCCTCTGTTTCCTCAAGAGTCTGTGGAGATTCGGCATGTCATCAAAAATGTTGGCAAACGCCAATAGATGTGTGGTGGACAGTGTGCTGACTGGCTTTGTATGAGAACATCAATGCCTTTGAGCGGAAAATCCTACAATCGGTAGTGGCTTTGGCCTGGTACATCTCGGGTAAAACCCTCCCAACCATTGAGCACATGTACGTGAAATGTTGCCGTAGAAAAGCAACGTCCATCATCAAAGATCCTCACCACCCAGACATGCTCTTTTCTCGCTGCTGCCATCAAGGTAGAAAGTAGAAGAGCCTCAGGACTCATACCAGCAGATTCAAGAACAGTTATTATCCTTCAACCATCAGGCTCTTGAACAAAAGAGTGAGCATTCATTCTATTTCTGGTGTTTGCACAGCCAATGTTCTCACTTTAAGGATGCTTTATCTAGTTATTTCATGCTCTTTCATTTCATGTTATTTCATACTCATGTTATTTATTGCTATTCATTTATATTTGCATTTGCATAGTTCCTGTTTATAGTTACTGTTCTATAGATTTGCTAAGTATTCCTACGTGAAAAAGAATTTCAGGGTTGTATGTGGTGACATGTATGTACTCTGGTAATAAATTTTACTATGAACTTTGAACTTTAATCTAGCTAGTTCAGCACAACATTGTGGGCCAAAGGGCATGTACCAATGCTGGGCTGTTCTATGTTCTATTTGAATTCGTATTTGTAAATTCCTTTACTGATTCATTAATATGATTTGCCCACCAAGAACCCTGGATGAATTTAACTAATAAGTTTATACTTATACTTCCTAATTTTCTTCCTCATGGGTTGTCTGAAATATCTCTACTTCAAGATTGGAGGGTTTCAATGAAAACAATTCAGTATAACATCAGAAATATGCTGAACTGAAATTTCCTTCTTTGTCTTCAGTGCCTGCATAACTCTGGCTTGAGAATGCTGTTGGTCTGGTAGGGGCTCAAGGAAAAAGAAACCCAGAGGCTAGACTTAGAAATCTGAAATAAAAGCAGAGGATGCTGGAGATACTTAGCAAGTCAGGCAGCATCTGTGAGGAGAGAATGTTAATTTTTCAAGCAGATAAATGTTCATCAAAGCTCAGGCCATTGGCACCAGTGTTAATTCTGTTTCTCTCCTCACAGAACCGACGTTGACTAAAATGCTGTATATTTCTGAGGTACTTCACCTTTCTTTCAGTGATGGTGTATATGGACATTCAGTGATATCTGAAATTATCGATGTACGGAACAAAGAGCTGATAAAGCTCAAGGATATTGGCAGATAGTGAGGGATAATTTTGAGAGTGGTAGGTTTAATGATGTTGGTGACATTGAAACATCTGCTATTCATTTCTCTAATTTCTGTTTCCAAGACTTCAGTGAAACAGCATGTTAGCAGTGTTGTGCACTGGGGAGTGGTGATGGTGGGGGGTGGGGGGGGGGGTTGGTCGCAGCTGTGCAGGACATTGCTGGATGGTTCACACTGTCATCCGGAGCTAACATTGTTCCATGACAGTGATCATTTCTGTATTTAGGCAGTCCTGCCAGCTCAGTGATATACAGGAATGATTTGCCTCTCAATCCACCATTGCTGACTGTTTCCTTTTACTAAGAATCCCTATCCTAATTTCTCCTGCTGCTGGAAATATCAGCTCCCCTGTGAAATAGCTCAGGACTGTTATATCCTGAGAAACATCGGTGAAGTGACATCAACCTCAACGTGAAATGCATCTACATTTACTGAGAGAGGAGCCATTTAAAAAAAAATGTCTGTTGAAATGAATGAAAGTCAGAGCAAAAGTGAAAAATCCTCATTCTTTCACATACATTAGATTTACAAAAGATTCCTGAACCATTGCTCTGTATACAAGGAGAGTGGGCCAAATTTTAATATTTTTCATCTGGTGAACAGTGGGCTCTTACTGCTGTTGAGACCCCCTGCCATTTTGAGTATCTGTACAGATAGATTCAATGAACCAAAGGTACCTTTCTATCAGCTGGGAGGTTCAGTAGATTGGTTGGAAAGCATGCCATTGAGTAATATGGCATGGAAACAGGTCCTTTGCTGTCATGGTGCCCACCAAGTTAGGTACCGGTGCATTGGGCTCCCGGGGTTTGTAGACTCAGCCATCTCCATCATGGGCACAAACCTTCCCAGCAGCAAGGACATCCTCAAAAGAGGATGCCTTTTTTTTCACATCCAACACATCATTCTCTGCACCTTCCGCTGTCTTCAAAGGGATCCTACCACTAAAGACATCTTTACCCCCCCCCCCCCCCCGGACTTTGCACTTTCTGTAGGGATTGCTCCTTTCGTGATTCCCTCATCTGTTCGTCCCTCCCTACTAATCATCCTGCTGTCATTTATCCCTCCAAGTGACAGAGATGCTACACCTGCCCATTCACCTCCCCCCTCACCTCCATTCAGGGCCCCAAACTGTCCTTCCAGGTGAGGCAACACTTCACCTGCGAATCTGTTGGGGTTGTCTATTGTATCTGGTGCTCCCGGTGCAGCCTCCTCTACTTTGGTAAGTAGGGGGACCACTTTGTCGAGTACCTCTGGTCCACCTAGCAAAAATCAAATTTCTCGAGGCCAACTATTTTAATTCCTGTCGCTGGTCCAGTTCAGACGTATTGGTCCATGGCCTCCTCTTTAGGCGCGCTGAGGCACGGTGGAGAAGTAACTCCTCATATTCTGCCTAGATAGCTTCCAGCCTGACAGCATCAACATTGATTTCTCCTTCCAGTATTTTATCTTTCTTCCCCCCCCCCCCACCTTCCCTCTTCAGTTCCCCACTCAGGCCTCTTACCTCTACTCCTCACTGCATATCACCTCTCTCTGGAGACTTCCCCCTTCCCTTTCTCCAATGATCCACTCTCCTCTCCTATCAGATTCCTTCTTCTCCAGCCCTTTATATTTCCCTCCCACCTGGGTTCACCTATCACCTTTTAGTTTGCCCTTCTTCTTCTCCCCTCACCTTTTTATTCTGGCTTCTTCCCCCTTCCTTTCCAGTCCTGATGAAGGGCTTTGGCCTGAAACGTTGACAGTTTATTAATTTCCATTGGTGCTGCCTGGCCTGCTGAGTTCCTCCAGCATTTTGTGTGTGTTGCTCAGATTCTGCCTTGTCTACATGCCTGTAAGTGGTCTTATCCGGGTATTTATCGAAATGTCACCTAAATATTGTTATTGTACTGTACCTGCCTTATCCAGCTCATTCCACTGGTGTACCATCCTCTGCATGAAGAAATTGTTCCTCAGGACCCTTTGAAATCTGTCTCTCACTGCATACAATGCTCTATAGTTTTGCAATTCCTTTCTCTGGGGGTTGGGGGGGGGGGGGAAGGATGACTATGTGCCTTCACCCTTTCTGTATCCCTCATGATTTTATACACCTCCATAAGGTTGCAACTCGATCTCTGGGCATTCAAGAGGTAATAGGTAGGTACATTTAATGTCAGAGGAGTGTATACAATATACATCCCAAAGTTCTTTTTCAACAAATAAAGTCTGATCCTCCCAACAGCTCCCCCATAACTCATTTCCTCAAGCCCTGACAGTATTTAGGTTCTCTTGACGGTTTAATCACAAGACCGTAAAATATAGAGCAGAATTGGGCCATTTGGCCCATCAAGTCTACTCCACCATTTAATCATGGCTGATCCATTTTCCCACTCAGCTCCAATCTCCTGCCTTCTCCCCGTATCCATTCATGACATGACCAATCAAGAATCTAACACCCTCTGCCTTAAATATACATAAAGTCTTGGCCTCCACAGCTGTCTGTAGCAAAGAATTCCACAGATCCACCACTCGCTGGCTGAAGATATTCCTCCTCAGCTCTGTTCTAAAAGGACACTCCTCTATTCTGAGGCTGAATCCTCTGGTCTTGGACTTTCCCACCATAGTAAACATCCACTCTATAAAGGCCTCTCACCATTTAATAGGTTTCAATTAGATCATTGAAATTCATTCTTCTGAATTCCAGTAAATACAGGCCCAGAGTTGTCAAACTGTTTCAGCGCATCCTTTCTGAGATAAGGGGCCTAAAACTGCTCTCAATGCTCCAAGTGAGGCCTCACCAGTGCTTTATAAAGTGTCAACATTACATCCTTGCTCTTCTATTCTAGTCCTCTTGAAATGAATGCTAACATCACATTTCCTATCCTCACTGTCAACTCAACCTGCAAATTAACCTTTAGAGAATCCTGCACAAGGACTCCAAAGTTCCTTTGCTCCTCTGATTTTTGTATTGGCTCTCCATTTAGAAAACAGTCAACCCTTTCATTCTACCAAAGTGTATGACCATGCACCTCCTGACAATGTATTCCACCTGCTCGTTCTTTGCTCATTCTCCTATAAATCCTTCTGTAGCCTCTCTGCATCCTCAAAACTGCCTGCCCCTCCACCTCTCTTCATATCATCTGCAAACTTTTCAACAAAGCCATCAATTCCATCATGCAAATCGTTGACATATAAGGTAAAAAGAAGTGGTCCCAACACAGACCCCTGTGGAACACTGCTAGTCACTGGCAGCCAACCAGAAAAGGCTTCCTTTATACCCACTCTTTGCCTCCTGCCTAATACTGTACACAATACTGGTGTTGTTTCACCAACACCTTTACTCAGTGGCCTGACTGATGAAGGCCAGGGTGCTGGACGCCTCTTTAATTACCCAATTGACCAAGGATACCGCTTTCATGTACTTGTCCCTCTGTTCCAAAACCCTCCCCATGTGGAGTTGTTTGAAATCTGGCATAGTTTGGGTTCGGGTTGCAAATACTGATCTATCCACTACACTTCCTTATGAAGCACACCAATACTTAATTTATTGAAGCACAAAGATCACATTCAATAATGGGAAGAGGCATCCATTAGATATTTGCAACAACATAAAATTAGCATACAATAGCTTCATTATTCTCTTTGGTAGCAGGGATGAAGGATTGCTTAATTAAGACTCGGAGGGATGGTTTAACCTGAATGTTTTGCTAGCCGTGCATTTTCATGAATCTCCTGGTTAATGTGTTGCTCGTAGTTTAATTGATTAAGGTGAAGGCGGCACTTAACTGAAATGGAAAAGCGCAGCTCTCACTTTTAAATAGCCTGCAAGGGGAACGAGCCCTCCTTTCCTTGTTGAAAGGCATTTTGGATTTATCTAGGTCAGGGTTTTTTGTTTTAACCTGCCATCATAATGAATAACTAAAGCTTGTCCTCTGCTTCAGTTACTTCATAAATGTAAAATCAATTTTGCCTAAGGCTCTGTTAAAACTTTTGAAATTTTAAGAAGAATCAAACAGAGTTGATTTTCTTTAATTATTTGACTCATTTGAGTGCCAGGAGATGTGCAATTGTGGTTATGGACCTCGCAGAAACTTTGGGCCTTCACTTTACCACAATGGCAAAGCGTAGGAGAACATTCCTGAGAATGCTTGCTTTAGGACATTGGCCTGCTCTCCTGACCCACGTGGATCTGGACTGACACCGATGAAGTTTAAAACCGGAGCTTAACAATTATTCTCCTCGGTAGGGAGGGTTGGAAAGGGATGCTGCTGATAGGATAAAGTGGGATAATTATGGGGATAAACTGTAAACGGATGAATCAGTGAGTGAATGTGAACAATAGGGAGTGAGAGTACAGACATAAAAAAATAATAAAAAGTTACAGCTCTCCCTGGGATCCCATGCTCACTGTTGATCATTCCTTCTCAGTACTGACAAAGGAGCTTCAGCCTGAACCATTACCTTTGGTGCAGATGCAGACTGACATGTTGAGTATTTTCAGCATTCTCTTTTGACTTTAGATTTCCAGCATCCACAGTCCTTTGCTTTTATTTTTACCTTCCTTTACTAAACCCGGATGCTTAGGAGATGGATAATGGAGGAGCGCTGTTTTTATGATTGAATGCCTGTGACTAGGCTGGCACCCTTGCTGTTTGCAATATGTGTGATTGATTGGATGTAGATGTGGGAAGCCCGATCAGTAAATTCACAGGTGACGTGTAGACTGATGGAGTTGTTGTCGGTGTGTGCAGGGTAGTTTTGGGCTTCAGCGTAATAATGTGTTGGTGAAATGGGTTCGGTAATGGCAAATGATGCTTAATGTGAGATTATGCATTTTGTGAGTACTAATGAGGCTAGGTCCAAGGGAAAATGGAGAAACAGATGGACCTGCTGTACATGCCCAAAGATTCTTGAAGGTGACACCAAAGGTGTATGGGATATTGGCATCCATTAATCAGGGAACTGAATACAAGTGGAGGGGGTCTCATGCTCGAACCTACTAAAACATTGATCAGACCATAGCTGGAATACCACCCACAGTTCTGGTTGCCATACTATAGGAAAGAAGTGCTAGCACTGAAGAAGGTGCAGAGAAGTTTTACCAGAATGTTACGTTGTATGGACGATTTCTGTTGTGAGGAGAGATTGGAGAGGCTAGTTCCATTTTCCCTCGAGTGGTGGAGATTAAGGAGGTTGTGAATGAGCTATTTAATGGTGAGGGATTGGAAGTGGCATTAAAATGCTTTTATTATGGTCCCATGTACTAAGATATAGTGAAAAGCTTGTCTTGCATGTCGTTCATATGGATCGAATCATTATGCAGTCCATTGAGGTAGAACAATGCAGAATAAAGTGAACAAGCTGCAGAGAAAGTGCAATAGAAGTAAACAGTAAGATGCAAGATCATAACGAGGTAGATCTTGAGCTCAAGAGTCCTTCCTTCTGTTTAATAGTGTTATAATGGTGGGGTAGAAGCTGTCCCAGAGTTTGGTGCTATGTGTTTATAGGCTTTTGTATCTTCTGCTCAATGGAAGAGTGGAGTGGAGCAGTGGCACAAGATGCAGCTTCACAGTTCTGAGAGACCTCTCTGGTCCAATTCTGATCTCCAGTACTCTCTTTAGGAAGTGTAGGTGTTTTCCCCTCCCTGCACCCCACCAAGACCATTTAGTTTTTCTTCAGGTCTGGTGACTTGACCACTCTGGCTTGCTCCTGGTTGTCAGTGAATGGTAGGACGTGGGGGACGTAATTGATGGGAGTATTGGGAATGCAATAGAATTAGGTGTCTGATGGTCAGTTCAGGTTCTGTGTGTCGAAGGGCCTGTTTGTGTGCTACACAACTCCAATTTCCAGTAGATGTACTGTATAAAATCTAAGTCAATTTTGGCACTGAGAAGACAGAAGTTTGTATTGGAAAATAAGATCAGAAAATCATTGGAGCACTCAGCAGGTCATTGTTACTAGCTCTAAGTACAGGGACTCCTTTGCCAACAGCATAATTCACCCGAAGAACTGCAGCAGTGCAAGAGGGCTGGTCTTGTCAAGATTATGACAGATCAATACAAGAAATGGAGTAATGTTTAAATCTGCTGATCTGTTATCAAAGTTGGAAACGTGAAGAGATTTTGAAAAATAAAGCGACAGGGACAAGTGTAAGACCAAGGTTGGAAGATCAGAGTTGGATGAAGTTGGAAAACTACAGTGAAAGATGTTTAGAATTTGGAAGTCATGCTAATGGACTGAATGGAGGTCACCTCTTCTGTACTTAGTCCCTTTGAATGTATAGAGAACTGTGTTTATTTTTTTTTATTTTACTGAGATACAGCACAGAATAGGCCCTTCTGGCCCTTCGAGCTGTGCTGCCCAGCAACCGCTGATTTAACCCTAGCCTAACCACAGAACAATTTACAATGACCAATTAACCTTTCAACCAGCATGTCTTTGGACTGGGGGAGGAAACTGGAGCACCTGGAGGAAACCCACACGGTCACAGGGACAACATGCAAACCCGGGTCTCTGGTACTGTAAAGCATTGAGTTAATCTGTACATTACCATGCCATCCACAAATCTTGCCACTCTCAAATTTATCCCTCAGTATCTGCCAATATATCCTTGAGCTTCATCACCCCTTTGTACTGCATCATCAATAAGAAATCTGGGGCACTAATTTGGAAAAAAATACAACTAAATAATACATAGAAAGCCAATTTGAACTGGAAGGTTCCCAGGGAAACTCAGTGGGAGTTGGTGAAGTGGAGGAATGCAACAGAATATCCTCGAGGAAATAGTTCTTCTGAATTATTGAAAAGGAAAGAGTGGAAGATTCACTTGGCAATGGAATTATATAGAAAGCCTTAGATATTTTGGGGGATGATCCATTAAATGTGGAGCATGCTGCAAAGGAGACCAAGACCAGAAGAATTTTATCCTGGCTCTGGGAGAGTGTGGAAAACTGGATGGATGTGGTCAAAGAGCATAATCATTGATGTGAAGGAAGACCCACAGTTGAGGAAGAAGGTAGGCATGTTGGAAGCACTGGTATGGAATCGCCATTGTCATGGTGGTGAAAGAAAAACCTGAGAAGCAGGAAGCAAATTGGAAGGGTTTGGTCCAAGGAAGTAAATCTTTGTAACGCACCTCCTTAAGGCAAGCATCCCTTTCTGAGGGAACAGAATGCACGCCTCCAACAAGTACTTCAAGTACAGTCACTCCAAACTCAGTGCCCTTGAAGCCGAACGCCTTCAACCTTATTGACAGCACTCAGCAGTCCAGCCATGTTGCTAGCTCTAAATACCGAAACTTCCTCAACCATGCATTCCTTCACCTTGCAATGTATAACATCCCAGTTATCCATGTATTAATATTCTGCATCTTTGTATCAAGAAACCAAAATTAACTTGCCCACCTACATTTCCTCTGTGTTTAAAGACATTTACTTGCCCTTTTCTGTTTTGCGTGTGAAAAGCTTCAGCCTTTCCTACTTTGTACTCTACATGACCCCTTGCCAATCATTTTAACAACTTATTTTGGGCTTGTAGCTTCACCACAACCTCGTGGCTGGAATGTTCACTGGCATCTTTAAACTCTCACTTCAGCATTCTGAGGTACTCAACAGCTTCAAGCAGGCTGCAGTTATATCGGTGCCTAGGAAGAACTTGCCTCAATGATCATCAACCATTAGCACTTATATCCTATGTTCCCTCTAAGCTGTGCGTGTGTGTGCATGCACACACGTTTTTCAACCAGTAGGTTTTTCAAATACCACAATGCACGTCACCTTTCCTATTCCGGTTTGTACAGCTGCATCACAGTGGCAGCCATCTTTGGCAGACAGTGTTCATATCGTCAAGTTTACAAAGATCTGTTTTTAAATCCTGTAGATAGCTTACTACGTTTTTATTCAAAAAAAATATTGATTCACTATGTCGAATTCAAAAGAAGCGAAGGGTGTGAAGCGCAGAAGAACTGCAAATTTGTTTAAAGTTGAATGGCTTAACAAAATAGTAGAAACTGCTACACTGAAAGCTCATGAAGTCACGAACGTTCAGCTACGGGAAATATTTATGTATGATTCGGAAACTGGAGTTACCTGTTTCTATTGTTGTGATGTGTAAGTTACTGGAGAATTTGCTAATGGAAAGAAGTGGGATGATATTTGGAAACTTGACTTTTTGAAGCGTCATTTGGCAAGTAAATTGCATTTGGATTCACTTCATTTTGTGCGAAGCAAAATTAACAAGATAAGAAAGCAGTATCTGGGAGACAAGTTGCGTGGAGTGACAAAGTTAAAGTCTTGCTATGCCAACAATGTGAAGAAAACATCACAGTAGATACAAGTTAGCTGTTGACTTTTATAAATAGTCTTTGTGTTCATTTAGAAGAAAGGTTTCCTGAAGATGAGGTACAAGAATGGTCAACTTTTGATTTCTCAGCAATTGCAGATTGTGACTTCATGTTTGATGATGAACAAGTTAATGCCTAATGTCTAAAATATCATGATTTTCTAGCTGAAAATACTGTAATTGTTAAACAGTTTAATGATTTCAAATTTTATGTGCAAGAAAAAATTAAATCCAAACTGATTTCAAACTTAGCTCAAATGGTGGCATTTGTACTTCAAAATGAATGGTTTTGCTACCTTGCACAGTTGACAGACATTGGGGGAACCTTTTTTGCACTTAGTGCAGACTGTGAGCGAGATTTTAGTCTAATGAATCAACTCAAAAAAACAAGCTGAGAAACCGTTTAGGTGAATGTCATTTGGACATGTTAATGGAATCAAAAGCAATCAATTGGATGGAAGTTCTATTAGTCTAGATAGAGTTTACAACGAATGGGTAAATGCCAAAGACAGGAGAGAGAAAAAATAACTGTGACTTAAATATGTATGTTATTTTGTTGTTCTGTGCAGTTTTATGTCAAATATTTAGTAAGCCTACATAAACTGTGCCATGTGTGCATTTAGTGTGCACATACTTTAGTCACAGGAAAAAAAATTTGCACAACATAAGATTTTTGTGCACACTGACTACTAAAAATTAGAGGGAACATTGCTTACATCCACTGTGATGTGCTTTGAAAGGTTAGCGATGAAACATACCAACTCCTGCCTGAGAAGTGACTTGAATCCACTCCAATATGCCTACTGACACAACAGGTCAACAGCAGATACCATTTCATTGGCTCTTCACTCATCCCTAGAAAATCTCTTCAGTGAAGGTGCATACATCAGGATGTTCTTCATTGACCACAGCTCAGCATTCAATGCTATCATCCCTACAAAACTGATTAATAAACTTCAAGACCTTGGCCTCAACACCTCCTTGTGCAATTGGATCCTCAATTTCCTCAATTGCAGACTCCAGTCAGTTTAGATTGGCAACAACATCTCCTCTATTATATCCATCAGCACAGGTGCACCACAAGACTGTGTTCTTAGACCCCTGCTCTACCATCTTTATATTTATGACTATGAGGCTAAGCACAGCTCTAATGCCATGTTCAAGTTTGCTGATGCCATCGTTGTTGCAGACCAAGTCAAAGGTGGTGGCGAATCACCATATAGGAGGCAGATTGAAAATCCGACTGAGTGGTGCCATTAAAAACAACCTCTCTCCCTGTGTCGGCAAGACCAGGGATCTGATCAATGACCTCAGGAAGAGTAAAGTGGAGGTCGATGAACCAGTGTTCATCAGGAGGTCAGAGCTGGGAAGGGTCAGCAACTTCAAATTCATTAATGTTATCATTTCAAAGGACCTGTCCTGTGTCCAACAGTTAAGTACATTTAGTAAACACAAAGTACACCGCAGATGCTGTGGTCAAATCAACACATACAAACAAGCTGGAGGAACTCAACAGGTCGGGCAGCATCCATTGAAACTAGCAGTCAACGTTTTGGGCCGAGACCCTTCAACAGGACTGAAGAAAGAGGGGGCAGGGGCCCTATAAAGAAGGTGGGGGGAGGGTGGAGGGTGCCAGTTGAACAATCAGAGGAAAGATCAAGGGGTGGGGGAGGGGAAGCAGGGAGGGGATAGGCAGGAGAGGTGAAGAAGGAATGTAAGGGGAAAGCACTATGGGTGGTAGCAGAAGGCAGATCGTAAGAGAGGTGATAGGCAGCTGGACGAGGAGGCAGAGCGAATGGGGAAGGGGGAGGGAGGGAATTACCAAAAGTTGGATTTACCAATTACCAATGTTCATGCCAAGGGGCTGAGGACTACCCAGACATTATATGAGGTGTTGCTCCTCCAACCTGAGTTTGGCCTCATTATGGCAGTTGAGGAGGCCATGTATGGACATAACCGAATGGGAATGTGAAGCAGAGTTGAAGTGAGTGGCAACCGGGAGATCCTGTCTGTTGTGGCAGACGGAGCGGAGGTGCTCGACGAAGCAGTCCCCCAATCTGCGTCGGGTCTCGCCGATGTAGAGGAGGCCACACTGGGAGCACCGGATGCAACAGATTACCCCGACAGACTCACAAGTGAAGGTTGCCTCACCTGGAAGGACTGTTTGGGGCCCTGAATAGTGGTAAGAGAGGTGTTAAATGCTACTAAGTGCTACACCTGTCCCTACACCTCCTCTCTTACCACCATTCAGGGCCCCAAACAGTCCTTCCAGGTGAGGCAACACTTCACTTGTGAGTCTGTCGGGGTAATCTATTGCATCCGGTGCTCCCAGTGTGGCCTCCTCTACATCGGCGAGGCCCGACGCAGATTGGGGGACCGCTTCGTCGAGCACCTCCGCTCCGTCCGCCACAACAGACAGGATCTCCCGGTTACCACCCATTTCAACTCTGCTTCACATTCCCATTCGGATATGTCCATACATGGCCTCCTCTACTGCCATGATGAGGCTAAACCCAGGTTGGAGGAGCAACACCTCATATACTGTCTGGGTAGTCTCCAGCCCCTTGATATGAACATCGAATTCTCCAACTTCCGGTAATTTCCTCCCTCTCCCTTCCCCCATCACACTTTCACTCCACCTCCTCTTCTAGCTGTCTATCACCTCTCATGACTCTGCCTTCTTCTGCTCCACATACTGCTTTCCCCTTAGATTCATTCTTCACCTCTCCTGCCTATCCCCTCCCCCACCCGTTGATCTTTCCTCTGATTGGTTTTCCACCCTCCCCTCACCTTCTTTATAGGGCCCTGCTCCCTCCTTCAGTCCTGACAAAAGGTCTCGACCAGAAACATTGACTGCTCATTTCAACGGATGCTTCCCGACCTGCTGAGTTCCTCCAAACACGGGGAAATCTGCAGATGCTGGAAATTCAAACAACAACACACACAAAATGATGGTAGAACACAGCAGGCCAGGCAGCATTTATAGAGAGAAGCGCTGTTGACGTTTTGGGCCGAGACCCTTCGTCAGGAGTTCCTCCAGCTTGTTTGTACGTGTTAAGTACATTTTCTTCTTTCTTGCACTTGCAGTTTGTTGTCATTTGTACATTGGTCGTTTGTCCTTCCTGTTGGGTGTGATCTTTCATTGATTCTATTGCATTTCTTGAATTGACTGTAAATGCCCACAAGGAAATGAATTAAGTGTTGTATATGGTGACATATATGTTCTTTGATAATAAATTTATTTTGAACTTTGAAAATCCTTCATCCAAAGTCTTTCCCATTTGAGTTGTTTGCAGATTTGGATGCGTATATTGGAAACTAGCTTGGCACAGGAACTTCCTGACATGAGTAGTCATGTAACTGTATTTCAGCAGGCAGATAATATTGGAAATGAGCCTGGTCCCTCTGCAGCAAGATCTGCTCAGTGGACACTTCCTCCAGATGTACAAACATTGCAGAACAACCTCTTTGAAATCTTTGCATAGTCCGAATGTGAAGGGACACACCCCAGAGATGTTAGCCACCATTTGCATTTGGGCTGTATGAATATTAAAAAAATTAATAATCCAAGGCAATCTGAATACAAAGTACTGAGTCAATATTCACAACATGACTATCCCAGTGGCATCAAGGCCAACCTTATAATTCAAGGAGAATTTGCATAAGGATTATATTTAAGGCTGGAATCTCTGTAGTGAGATGAAGTTACGGTTCATTTTTTCACTGACCTAGAGTTCTCAGTATAAAAATAGCACACAATATTTCAATGTTGGAAGTACGTCTTTTTAAGTAAGGGTGTTTAACCTGGACACTGTTCATTCTTGTGAATTTATAAGTTTGCATGACACCCCTTCCTGGGTTAAGTATTAGAAATCTGAACAGTAATGCCACAAATATTAATCTAGATTTCATTCACAAAGGCTTTGGGCATCAATGAAGGAAATGTTGTTAAAGTTCTCCAAGGTGACTTTTGAATGATACTTGTCAACATTGAAGGACACCATTGGGTAATGTGATTAGAGGAAAGTACTGTGCTGTACTGTTCAATATTCAATCCTCCTGATATTTTGTTCACACGTTAGCAACCTAGAACTGATTTGCCCCTAAAATATAAACTAGCAATTATCCCCAAGCAGACAGCAGAAAATTATTTAATTACAATATGTAATTGAACAATTCCCTGTGATAACTTTTTTAAAGGTTTACAGTATTTTGGAATGTATATTTGTGTTTCCTTGTGCTGCACTCACAGGCAACTCTCTGCAAAATATCCATGAGACATGGGGCCATTCAGTCCATCAGATCTGCTCCGTCATTTCATTATGGCTGATTTATAATCCCTTTCAACCCTGGTTTCCTGCCTTCTCCACATCAATACCAAAATGATTTACTTGTTTCTTTATTTTTTTATAGCCTCTTGACAAAAGAGACTGGAAGATGTCATTCTTTTCAGAAGGAAAGAAAGAAAGCAGTTATGCATGATGAGTCTTGTGTGCAAAATATCTTTGTAGCCCAGTGGGCTGTTTCAAAAAGATGACAGAATCTACTTGCGAGGAAATCACAACAAATGCACAAACAACCTTGCTTTACATAAGAACTTGCACTGACAAAGCCATTCTTATGAACTTGAAATGCCCCAAAGCATTTGTAGCCAATTAAATATTTTATAAGGTTAGTCTCTACTATCAGATTGGAACTTGTGTAAAAAGACCTGCATAAAGCAACTGATCTATGATAACATTATTATAGAGTGATGCATCATGGAGATAGAACAATCTCAGAATCAGGTTTATTATCACTGGCATGTGACATGAAATGTGTTAACTTAGCAGCAGTTCAATGCAATACATAATCTAGCAGAGAGAGAGAAAAATAGTAGTAATAATAAATAAAATAAACAAGTAAATCAATTACATTGAATAGATTATTAAAAATGTGCAAAAACAGAAATCCTGTATATTAAAACAAGTGAGGTAGTGGCCAAAGTTTCAAAGTCCATTCAGGAATCAGATGGCAGAGAGGAAGAAGCTGTTCCTGAATCGCTGAGTGTGTGCCTTCAGGCTTCTGTACCTCCTACCTGATGGTAACAGTTGAGAAAAGGGCATGCACTGGGTGCTGGAGGTCTTTAATAACGGATGCTGCCTTTCTGAAACACCGCTTCCTAAAGATGTCTTGGATACTTAGTAGGCTAGTAACCAAGATGGAGCTGACTAGATTTACAACCTTCTGTAGCTTCTTTCGGGCCTGTGCAGTAGCCCCTCCATACCAGATAGTGATGCAGCCTGTCAGAATACTCTCCATGATACAACAATAGAAGTTTTTGAGTGTATTTGTTGACATGCCAAATCTCTTCAAACTCCTAATGAAGTATAGCTGCTGTCTTGCCTCCTTTATGACTACATCGAAATGCTGGGACCAGGTTAGAGCCTTGGAGATTTGCCAGCCAAATCAATGCTGGCCATCAAGCCCAATTTTTACACAAATCGCTACAGTAACTCATCTTATTCTCTCCGCATTCGAATCAGTACTCCCCCAGATTTTCGCACTACCCTGCATGCTGGGCTCAATTTACAGTGCCCAATTAATCTAACTGTGCACATATTTTCAGGATGAGGAAACAGGGTACAGAAAGGAAACCCACATGGTCAATGGGGAATGAACAGATTTCCACTAGAATGCACCAGAGGTCAGGATTGACACAGGTCACAGTAGCTGTGCGGCTACAGCTCTACTGTTCAAGTAGCTTTTTTAATGTTCAAAGTAAATTTACTGTGTTATGAAAGTACAGGTGTGTCACCATACACAATCCTGAGATTCATTTTCTTGCAGGCATTCACAGTAGATTCAAGAAACACAATAGGATCAGTGAAAGGCTGCCACCAATCAATGTGAAGAAGACAGCAAGCTGGGCAAACACAAAAAGCAATAACAGTAACAATAATAATAGCTCTCCAAGCCCACTATGGTTTTGTCTTGCTTTAAACCCACTCTCTAATTTACTGAATTGGACAAAAAAAAGAGTGTCAAATCAGACACAACCAAACAAATTATACTTTGACACACTTCTATAGATGTATGATGTGACTTCATCAGTGAAGCTAAAGCAATTGATTCAAATAGCAGAACTATTTCCTGAAGATATCATCATGAACATTGGACTTAGTAAGTGCAGAACATTAAACAGAAAGAAAGGTGCAATAGAGCCAGTAGAATATAAAACAGAGCAGCAGGATACAATACAACTGATGGATGAATATGAAAGATATAAGTATCTGGGAGATCAACAAGCAAAGAAAGTAGATCATAGGGTGATAAAGGGAAAACTTCTGACAGAATTTACTTCAAGCCTTAAGAAAATCTGCCGCACAGAGCTCAGTGGTAGAAATATAACAGAGGCAATAAACATTTTTGCTATACCATATTAATGTATTCTTTTGGCATAATAGCTTGGTCTGAAACCGATCTGGAACATTTACAAATCAAAATAAGAGCTGAAATGACAAATTTTAGAAACCACTATGTCTACTCAAACATGCTTAGATTAACAATACATAGGACAGAAGGAAGAGCAATAACTGACTTAAAATTTACACAACAGTCATATAATACTTGTAAGGATATATTTGCATCAACAAAAGCAGAGTTCAGCACGCCATGTGAACATATGCAATTCTGATAAGATGTACACACCAGTAAACTTAAATGAAAGCACAACCCAGAAAAATGAAAAAATTATCATTACAGAAGCAAAAGTTAACTAATGGAAGAGCATGACCCTCCATGGAAGACATCCCCATGATCTGAGCAGACTAGATTAGACAAGACTAGACAAAAAAGTGTCTTCCCAAAAGTTGAGGAGTTCCTTGTGGCAATACAGGACCAGGTGGTTCACACAAATAATTAACAAAAATACATAATAAAGGTTCAACAAATTCAAGATAAAAATGCAGAAAAGCCTAGAAAACCCAGAAACATTCCAATGCACTGCAGGATCCTGCAGCAGTTTAACTCAATCTGATTACTTACACAGGCACAATTAAGTGGCAAACATCATTCACCAAAATCTAGCTGTAAAATACAAACTCATGAAGGACGTCCTATCTTACTATAAATACAAACCTGATCCAGTTTTAGAGTCCGAGTCCTACAAATTATATTATGACTGATCTGTTGTTATAGATAGGGTAATCCATTATAAATTATAACTGTCTGGATATAATATTGCAGGATAAACAAGGAAGAGCAACTTACTTAATTGATATATACATTCCAAACATACATAACATCCAAAAATCAGTAAGTTTAAAACACCAGCAATATGCTAAATTTAAGAAAAAAAGGAGATTGAAAGACTATGGAATATGAGCAGGGTATGCGTTGTCCTAATAGTAATACCTACAACTGCTATCACCCCAAAGTCACTATACAATGGCATTAAACAATTAAGCCTAAAAACAATATTTATGTAAATCTCCAGAAAACCACAAACACCACTAGAATAGTCCAAAAGTTCCTAGCAGTTGAGAAATGAGTATGCTTGGCTATGCCTGTACCTCAGGTTTTACCAGCTTGAGATGAGAAAAAAATAAAAATACATTAATAATAAATAAATTAGTAATAAATATTGAGAACATGAGATGAAGTGTCCTTGAAAATGAGTCCATAAATTGTGGGAACAGTCTGGCAATAGGGTGAGTGGAGTGGTTATCTCTTCTGGCTCAAGTGCTTGATGGTTGAAGGGTAATAATTGTTCCTGAACCTGGTGGTGTGAGTCCAGAGGGTCTTATACATACTTCCTGATGGCAGCAGTGAGAAGAGAGCTTGGGCTGGACGGTAGGAGTTCTTGATGATGGATGCTGCTTTCCTGCAACAGCACTCTGTGTAGATGTGCTCAGTTGTGGGGAGGGGTTTACCTATAATGGACTGGTCATTGGTGTTTCCATGCAGGCTGTGATGTAACCAGTTACTATATTCCCCAACACTCATCTTTAGAAGTTTGTCAAAGTTTTGCTATAGGTGTGGTCTCCTGTAAAACTACATTTCCTTGGTATTGTTTGATCTTTATTGTCGACAAATGAGTCCTGAAACAGGAAAAGAGATCTTAGTTCAAATTCTTATCTAAATTGTGGAACCTTCTATGATTAAACACCAATTTGGTCCAGATTGTAGCTGAACTCCCTGGAGTAGGGAGTTCTCCTTGTGACTCAGGTACTGCATCAGAATGACGCCACTGGGCTCACAGTCAGCAGCTGGGAAAAGATAAAGGATTTCAGCCTGAGCTATTTGATCTTTTGCCTCCAAGGGTAAATTGCTTTTTGTTTATAACCAGTCAGACATAGTCACAGTGAATTTGTAGTAGAGAACTATTTAGAACCTCAGTCCTTGGTAGGTTCCAAAGTTTTAGTTGTCACATTTCAGCTCGATTGCCTGTAAATACTCTTTAAAATGAGATCAACTTAACAAAGTTTTTAATGTGCCTCAGCCATCTGTAAATGTGTCGCAGAGATCTGTTTATTCCAGAACGTGGGTTTAACGGCTTAATCTTTCATGAGATCAGAATGATACAAAGTCAGTGCCTGAAGTTATATTTTTGGCACCTGAGCAAATTGCTCCTCCCTTGCAGGCACTGTAGATGTAAGATTCTGTC
Organism: Hypanus sabinus; assembly: GCF_030144855.1. Taxonomy (NCBI): domain Eukaryota; kingdom Metazoa; phylum Chordata; class Chondrichthyes; order Myliobatiformes; family Dasyatidae; genus Hypanus; species Hypanus sabinus. The sequence goes on from NC_082707.1 coordinate 178,118,531, forward strand.
TATTATTTCTATCCACTTTGCAAGGACTGCCAACTGAACATGGCATTGCAGTCGCATTCTCTCCATCTGGTCCATAATTAGAAAGCTTCTGAGTTTATCTGAAGTCAGGTTTCTCTCCCAATGTGATGCTCGGTACCAAATCATGAAGAGAAATAGTGGCATGAACAAACCTGGTTGCTTGGAGAAATTTTTATTCTCTATTTTCTGGTCACCTTTTTTTAAAATGCCAATTCTTATACCTCCCAAGTTTTCTTTATCTTACTTGGTTGCAAGCTGTGTTAAACAGTTTAAGCAAATAACTCAAATATCATAGGAATTCTGTGGCTCTCAAAGATTTAGGACATCTTGAGGTTATGAAAGATATTAATGTGTGCAATTTTTCTAAATGCTGGATTTAATAAAATGACTTGATGATAAGATAAAAACAGAAAATTCTAGAATAAGAGGAAAGTAAAGGACAAGGGACGTGCAAAAGCTGTGAAATGAAGGTGAGAGGTGAAGCAGGATCGGGCTATGTAGTTGGAGAGTTAATATAAAGTTAATATAAGGGTTGAGCTGGCCTCTTCTGAAACAGGCATGGAAGGGTAAGTGCAGTTTTCTTCAAGCTTACTTGTTGGAAGGCCCAGGATAAGTGTCGGTCGTAAATGCAATATTAGCAATTGTTTTGAGAGTATTATAATATAAAAGCAAGGACAAAATGCTGAGACTCGATAAGGTATTGGTCAAACCGCACTTGAAGTATCGTGAGCAGTTTTGGGCCCCTTGCTGGAGTTTAGAAGAATGAGTGGGATCTCATTCAACCTACCAAATATTGAGAGACCTAGATAAGTGGACATGGAGAGGGTGTTTCCTATAGTGGGGGAGTCTAGGACCAGAGGACACAGCCTCAGAATACAAGGATGTTCCTTTTGAACAGATATGAGGAGGAATTTCTTCAGCCAGCTTGTGGCGAATTTGTGAAATTCCTTGCCGCAGGCAATTGTGGAGGCCAAGTAATTGCGTATATTTAAATAGAGGTTGATAGATTCTTGATTAGTAAGGCTTCAAAGGTTACGGGGAGAAGGCAGGAGAATGGGATTGAAAAGGATAAAAATCAGTCATGATGGAATGGCAGAACTGAATCGATGGGCTGAATGGCCTAATTCTATATTTTATGCAATATTACAGTGAACCATAGAGAGGTGAGAATGAAGGGACAGGTAACTGAACAGTCAGGGTCACTTCTGAGGACTGATAACGGGGGTGTTTAACAATGACATCAGGCAAGCTCTGGTTTCTCCAATGCAGTGTTCACCAGGCCCTGAGCACTGAGTGCAATGTGCTGCAGTGAAGGCAGTGCCAGAGGTCTGCTACTTTACAGAAGAGCACTGAGGGAAGGGAAATGTTTGGTGAAAATGGAAGAGGGGATCAGGGAGTTGCAAGGACAAGTAAATAAACTTGACTCGAAGCTCATGGCCTACCAAGCAGAGGTGATCCTTATTTTCATATATCCTTCTGAGACCTGGGACTTCAAAGCATGGGAGAAGAATTTACCAACATTGGCTCCACAAAGTCTCTGAATTCACTGGATGGGTAAGTTGACAAAAGTCGGTGTCCTGCCCCGAGCCAATATCCTCATACTGAATTATGAGTGACCCTCTGTTGGCTCTGCTGGGCAGGCCACATTGCTCGACGCCTGTTACAAGATTCCCAAACCATTTCAGTATCAAATAGTCATGGATGTGCTCAAAAATTTCTATGAGACATGCAGCAAACTCTCCAGAGATTTTTTTGTTGTGTGATTATTCAAAGGGAAAAGCTTTTGCAAAGGCAGGGGCAACCAAGTTCACACAGATGCCAGGAGAATGCACAACTTCATAAAATACCAATCCTGCCCACCCTGTTGAGGGCCTCCTGCCCAATCTGTGGGAAAGTCTGCAGTTCCCACTCTGGCTTCAGCACCCGCAGAAGCAGGTCATCCTCAATCTTGAAAGACTGTCAAAAAAGGTGCAACAGAGCATTTATAAAAGGCATTTTATATATCATTTTGGACTCTCATGGAAAAGTGACTATAATATGCTCTCTGGTGCTCTCCAGTTTAATTCCAGGTATATTGCTGAGTGATGCAAATAAAATTACTGAATTGTCAATTCCACAATCTAGCGTTCAGAAAGACATTTGGGAAGATTACAATGTAGAATCAGTTTCATGAGAAAGAAGAATATTCCAATCAGAGCAGGGGACAGTGGGCAATCATTGTCCAAATCCTGGAATGATAAGTCTTAAGGGATGTCTTCTTGTTGAATACCGAGCTTTCTACAGATGTACTGTGGAGAGTATTCTGCATCACCATCCGGTATGGGGGGTGGGGCTTGCTACTGCACAGTTTTGTAGTAAGCTGCCGAGAGTTGTAAAATTAGTCAGTTCCATTGTGGGCACTAGCCTCTGTAGAATCCAAGACAGCTTCAAGGAGCAATGGCTGAAAAATTGTTGCCACCAGGAAGGAGGTACGGAAGCCTGAAGGTACACACTCTGCGATTCAGGAGCAGCTTCTTTCCCTCTACCATCCAATATCTGAATGGACACTACTTCACTACTTTTTTGCACTACTTATTTAATTTAACTGTTTGATATACATATAAAGTATATAGGCCTGCTGGTGGCACAGTGACATCAGCGCCAGGCTCCGGAGCGAAGGTTCCCGAGTTTGAATCCAGTCGGGCCGCACCCGGACACGCTTTCCATCCGTGCCGGGTTGAGCGTCGAGCTCGCCACTCGTCCTCGTAAAAAAAAACTGCGCTGTGAGAAGGACATGGGGACCACTCACAGAATCTTTCCTCCAAAGCAACCACTTGGAAAAAAAGCGGTCGCTGAGGCTCTGGCAGAGTATGGCACACACAAAAAAAGTATATACTTACTGTAATTCACGTTTCTTTCTTTATTATGTATTTTATTGTACTGCCGCTACGAAGTTAACAAATTTCACGACAAATGCTGGTGATATTAAACTTGATTCTGAACCTTAAACCTAGGATTGCTGAATCTCAAGCAACAGCACAGAAATCCTACTGCTTCAGAGTATAATCGACAGGAACACCTAGACCACGAGCAGTTATCTGTAGTCAGATGTAGAAACAGGACTTACAAAGGAACTTCGAAGATCAACTGGTTAGTTATTGGGACAACTAGTGATTGGTGAAGCTCAAGTTCACTTTTATTGATATAAACATACATACACGGTATAAATATATCGAAAATTTGCTTTCTGCAGCAGTACATTCCAAATATAAGTTAACATAAAATTAAATTATGATGAAGTGTATATAACTTGTGTGACAAAATAAACTGAATGCCACTAGTGCAAGCTGAGAGAGAGAGAAAAAAGAAAATAGTCTGAAGTAGTGATGAGTTTTTCAGGTCAGTTCCAGAGTTTGACGGCAGTGGGGAAGAAGCTGTTGCTGAACCATGAGATGTTGAGGTGTGCTTCCTGTACCCTTCTGCCCAGATGATGGTGGTCTGAATGATGTATGTTGTTTTCCTGAGTCGTTACCTCTTCTACATGCTCTCAATGGTACGGACTGCTGTGTCTCTGATTGGCTGAGTCCACTACTCTCTATAGCCTCTTATGTTCCTGTTCATTGGAATTCCATTCTACCAATCAGAATTCTTTCCACTATACATAGGTAGATATTTGCCAGAATCTTTGATGACATAACTCTTCCTGGGCTTCCAGTCGGGTGTAACTGGTGTTTCGATGGCAGAGTCTGTCATTCAGCTATAATCAATACCTGTACCCGGCTGGAAGCCTGAGAAGGGTTTATTCGTCATGTACGCCGGGAAAGCACTAGATCCACTCTGATAACATGTTAAACCTCCTCGAACTTCTAAGAAAGTAGAGATGTTAGTGTGTCTTCTCCAAGGCTGCATTTATGTAATGGTCCCAGCATAGGTCTTCCATGAGGTTGACACCCAGAAGCTTGAAGCTTTCCACCGTAGGCCCTTCAGTGAGGACTGGCACATGTCGGCCTGACTTTCCCCCTCCTAAAGACCACAATCAGTTCCTTAACTTTGTGACACTGAGTGCAAGGTCATTGTTAATGACACCACTCGACCAGCTGACCTATCTCACTCCTGTATGCCACCATGTCATCATCTGTGATTCTTCTAAAATCTGTGGTGTCATTGGCAAATTTATAGATGGCCTCAGTGCTATGCATAAGTGTAGAGAGTTTGTATATAGATTCCCACAGCAGGAATCGTAAATGCAAAGCTTGACCGTATGCATGAGTTTGGATTTCAAATTAAGAAATTAGCTTTAGTATTTAATGAGCAAAGAGGAACTTCAGGAACTTAGTAAGTTAATCATGTGGTAAAGGGCTTTGGAATAGTGTAATGATCACAAGAACAGTTGGTGATTGTAGAGATTCTCTTTATAGAATGGGGACAGTCCACTTGTTTATCTATGCATGTGATCTATTCTGATGGATGTTGAAATTAGAATAAAAGGAATTTGGATGCATTAGTGAATTTGGATATTTGTCAAGATTTTCCCATTTATCTTTTAGGGATTAGTTTTAGAGAGCAATGAAAGAATAAAAGAGATCAACGTATTGAGCTTGAAAGCCAAAATGTAAGTTGCTTGAAAATTTTTGGATTAATATCGCACACAAATATCATTCTACCATAAGGCTATGCTTCTTTGTAAGAACAGCTTCAATTCATGTTGAAAAATAAATAGACTTCCCGGTGTATGGCTTCACAATATTTGATATTGTGCCATAGGGGTGGATGGTAGAGCAGATAAACTCAAACACTGAGATTGTATTTAATGAGCAGGTTAAAGTAGGAAGAGTGGAAGGACGCAGGGTGGTCATGTTAAAAATGAAACCACTGGTTCCGCAACATGCAGAGTACTATGGGAAGAATGTATTTACACGAGAAATTATACAGAGGAGATTTATAAGGGTACTGACAAGGCTGCAGAAATATAATTCTGGAGAAAGGTTGGTTAAGCTGCAGTTGTTGTTTCTGGAGCAGTAAGGAGATTTAATTGGGGTGTATAAAATTGGCAAAGATTTAAACAAAATGGAAAAAAAATCATTATCTTCCTTGGCAGAGAATTAATGACTAGAGTGCATAGATTTAAGACAATCTGAAGAATAATTAGTAAAAGTATTGATTTTATTCTCACCCAGTGGAGAAGAAGGGCATGGAAGTATTGTGGAGGTGGAAATAATTGCTGTATTTTTAAAATACTTCCGACCTAAAATGTTTACTCTTTATTCCTTTACATAAATACTGTCTAATCTGCTGAGTTCCTCCAGCATTTTGTGTGTGTTACTCTAGACAGGCACTATTGGTTTTATAACCTTGTATGCTATGGACTTAAAATAATTTATTTTTTGGTCAGTCTTTACATAATCAAGAGCTTTCCGTTTTATGATATAATATCTATAGGATAGAATGTTTCCATGAATTGCAAGTTTCTCGGATACACTCAATTGAGACACTAAACCCAGGATCTACTTTAAATGTTTAATTTATGAAAAGCATAGTAGTTTTGTTGGTGCACAAGATTAACTTGTGTAAGATGACAATGTCGAGTTTGTTGAATAAAAAGATGCTTCGCCACTTGTGAAAACAATAGGATTTGATAACAACATTTTGGAAAACGACTCAAACATAATAAAGCCTCCAGCATTTTGAAGTAGATTGAGTTGCAGAATGAATCAAGTTTATTATAATAGGTCTATTTGCAAATTACAGTCACACTTTATCTATTTTCTAGTCAAGTCCACGTTCACACTGTTTTCAGTGCTTCACCTAACAGACCCAAACTTGCAACCATTGTGTAGAAATTCTTGAGCAATTGCCTGGGTAAGATATTCACAAAAATGTACAGAATATTTGCCTTCACTGACTTATACACTTCCCAGCTAGCACATCTCTTGGAATATGCTTTGAGGCTGTAGTTTATTTTAGAACTTGTTTGGTGTCAAAGCTGCAAGAATAAACCAAGTGCACTTAAAAAAAAATCATTAGGTCAGAAACGCTGCTGTATTTGAGAGACTGGTGCTTGTTGTCTTGTGAATTTCCCTCTAGGGGAGTTTCTGTCTTAAAAGAATTAATCTTTCCAAAAGGTCAGTGGGATAGTTTTAAAATGACTCTAGTTTCTGTTTGGCAGCTCTGAAGTGCTTTTCTCCTGCCTTTAATGGCATACCGTTTAAGTCTGAAGCCAAGGTAAAAGGCAAGGGAATTAATGGGAAATAAGGAATATCCACCAACAATATGGCTTTGAACGCTCAGACATATCTGCCTGAAATGTAACAGGGCAAATCAGGGCTGTGGCAGACATTGAAATGCAGAAGTATCTGGAAAATAACTAAATTTGCCTCAGGATGCAGGGCAAGGGAGGAATGGGGGGTTTGCTTGGAGGAAGTGGGTTGCTTATTTAATAATGATGATGAGACTTATTTTCATTTTGATTCTGAGGGGCTAAATGTAATCACTCAAGAATGCTGAGTGTTTCCTCATTCTTTCAGCAAATTGTTCTGAGGTTTCCCCCTCCAATTTCCTCCCAACTCACTCAAAGTAAAATCTTCTCTCCACTTAGTCAAAAGCTACTCTGCCAAAACTTGGATCTTACTGATCTCCATGACCGCTGTCACATCCCCGTTCAACAGAGTCACTCTGCTCTTACTGTCCATTGGATATCATCTTCAGAGTCTTATCCTGCAATTAGGCCCACTGTAATGAGAGGTCTGTCCATCATACACCAAACCCACAATGAGCTTCTGCACGTAGGAAGCCCTCTGTATTCTCACAGACCTGGGGCTTCGAAATCAGGTTTTGTGTCTGCAAGTTGTCCAGTTTACTGTGGAGAAAAGTCAGAAAGAGACTTGCAGGTGAAAAAGCATAGACCAAAACAGAGAGTGCAGGTCCTTCAACCCACAAGGTTGTGCTGACCTATACAGAACTACTCCAAAATCAATTTAACCCTTTCCTCCTATACAGTCCATAACCCTCCATTTGACTTACATACATGTACTTAAGAGTTTTGTATATGCCTCCATTGCATCAGTCCCTGACAGTGCAGACCCCTACCACTTTCTGTGGGAAAACAAAGCTACTTAAGCTTCTCTCCACTCACCTTAAATGGTTGTCTTCAGATTTTGGTCATTGCTGCCCCGGGAAGAAGAATTTGGCAGAAAATTCAGGAATTCTTTTTAGAATCACAGTTGCTTTTGCATACAAAATTCACGTCTTTGCTAAAACCCAGGCCGTCAAATCAGTCTGGTAGTTCACACAGTGTCAGGGTGGAAATTTCTAATTCTTCATACCAATGCCAGTAGCATAATTGCTGTCTAATCTGCAGTTGTTCTTTATTTTATGTCTTCTTTTATCACTGGCCCTGGCTCAGTGGTGGTATTTCTATTTCTGATGCAAAGGTTGTGGGTTCAAGTCCCACCTCAGAGCTACAAGAACAAAGGCAATGTTGATGCTCCAGTGAGTGTAATTGGCATCTAGATAAGTTATTACACAGATGCCAGTCTGCCTTCTAAGTTAATTATGCAAGTTCCTGTGGGGCAGTATTTGAAGAAAATCAGAGTAGTTCTTGGCTGAAATATTTTGCCCTCATTTAGTTCAAAGTTCAAAGTAAATTTATTATCAAAGTACATGTATGTCTCCAAAGAGTACCTTGAGGTTAATTTATTCAGGTTTGCTAAACAGATCCATTGATTATTTTTACATTGCTATTTGTGGGATCTGCTCTGCGTAATTGGTTAACTTCAGTCCAAGAATGAGTGTACTCAAAGATCCATTCTAAGTTGAAGAGTGGTTTGGGATATTCTGAATTTGCTCAACTAAATGCATTTCTTAAAGTTTGTTGTTTTTTTTCTGGGGGCAGGGGAGCGGGCCACTGGAACCTTTTATAGTTTCTCATTATTCCTTTTGTAATTTGTAGTAATTTTAAAGCTTTGCACTGTACTATCACCACAAAATGAAACAAATTTCACTTCATATAGTAAAATCTGATCATGATTCTGAACATTAGTATTGGAGAAGTTAATGGGATGGAAAGGCTATGAATCACAAGGATCTGACAGCTTACATCCCCATGTTCTGAAGGTGGTGACCGTGGAGAAAGTGGATGCTCTGGATGACCCCTTCCTGAGTTTGGGTTTGGGTATTTGACCCCCCGCAATATTCCGTGTGGGAATTTAAACTGGAGGTGGCGGTGTTTTTTTCTTTACGAGGCCAAGTTGCGAGCTCGACGTCAACCCGGCACGGATGGAGAGCGCACTCGGGAGCGGTCTATCTCTGGATCGAACTCGGGAACCTCTGTTCTTGAGCCCGCTGCTGATCTCACTGCGCCACAAGGAGTTTAGTTCCATAGATTCTCACACATTGCAAAGAAGGTGAATGAAACCCAGCTATCTGGAAAGTACAGATCAGTTAGCTTGTCTTTTGTAGCAGGGAAAATGCATCTGTTGTAAAGGAAGTGGCAATGGAAAAAAAACATCTGCTTGACTGGAGTCAACATGCAATCACAAAAGGGAAACCATGTTTGACAGCTGTAACTAGCATAACCAGTTAATGTAAATTCTTTTGGACTTTCACAAGGCCTTTGATAAGGTGTGGTGAATGAGAACACCAAAGGTCTTCTTTGACTAGTTGGGATGATCATAGATAAAGCTGCCACAATTGTACATTACCTGGGATAGAACTTTCAAAGCAGCCTTAAAATCTGTGGAGAAATATAGCTGAAGAAATGGTGCAATAAATTTCTTCATGCACTTTCTTATACTATTAAATGCTTTGCACAGTTAATATTGATGATCCAATGAAGTTATAATGTCATAGGGCATAATACAAGTCCTTTGGTGCATTGGTTTCACATTAACTAACAAAGACCCATTTATACAAATCCTACACAAATCCCATTCAATTCACCCCACATTCCCAGTAACTTCCCAAGGTTCTCCCACTCATATACACACTAATGACAACTTACATTGGCCAATTAACTGACCACACTCATGCCTTTGAAATGCAGAAAGAAACCTGAGAGCCTAGAGGAAACCCATGTAGTCATTGCGAGAGCATGCAAACTCCACACAAACAGCACCCAAGATCAGGATCGAACCTTTGGACACTGAAGCTGTGCAACGCCAGCTCTACCACTGTGCCGCTGTTGCAGAATATATACAACAAAGCAACTCCCTCCAACAAGATAAAAGGAAACCACATACCCTTGCACTTGTAGATGTTAGCATTAATTTCAAGAAGACTGCAAACTAAAGCAAAGATGTAATGCCAGAACTTCGTAAAGCATTGGTCATCCCACACGGAGCTGTTGTGGGCCCTTTATCTGGCATAGGAGAGGAGGTTCTCGAAAATGATCCCGGGAATGCAAATGTTAACATAAAAGAAATGTTTGATGGCTCTGGGCCTGTAGTTACTGGAGTTTAGAAGAATGATTTCATTGAAACCTATCAAATATTGAAAGGCTTAAATAGAGTGGACGTGGAATAGATGCTTCCTATAGTGAGAGAGTCTGGGACCAGAGGGCACAGTCTTAGAATAGAAGGACATCCCTTTAGAACAGAGATGAGGAGGAATTTCTTTAGCCAGAGGGTGGTGAATGTGTGGAATTCATTACCACAAGCAGCACTGGAAACTAAGTCATTAGGTGCATTTAAAATGGAGGTTGATAGGTTCCTGGTTTGTGAGAGCATCAAAGGAGAAGGTAGGAGAATGAGGCTGAGAGGGTTAATAAATCAGCCATGATGTAATAGTGGAGCAGACTTGATGGGCTGAATGGCTTAATTCCACTCTTATGTCTTATGGTTTAACATATGGTAAGTTGGAGTTCAACCCAGGTAAGCATGAGGTGGTTCATTTTGGGAGGTCAAATATGATGACAGAATATTTTATTAATGGTAAGACTCTTGGCAGTGTGGTGGATCAGAGGGATCTTGGGGTCCTAATAGGACACTCAAAGCTGCTGCGCAGGTTGATTCTGTGGTTAAGAAAATATACGGTGCATTGGCCTTCATCAGTTGTAGGACTGAGTTTAGGAGCCGAGGGGTAATGTTGCAGCTATATAGGACCCTGGTCAGACCCCACTTGGAGTACTGCGTTCAGTTCTGGTCGCCTCAATATAGGAAAGATGTGGAAGCCATAGAAAGGGTGCAGGGGAGATTTACAAGGATGTTGCCTGGATTGGGAGCATGCCTTATGAAAACAGGTTGAGTGAACTCGGCCTTTTTTCCTTGGAGCGATGGAGGATGAGAGGTGACCTGATAGAGGTGTATAAGATGATGAGAGACACTGATCATGTGGATAGTCAGAGGCTTTTTCCCAGGGCTGAAATGGCTAGCACAAGAGGGCACAGTTTTAAGGTGCCTGGAAATAGGTACAGAGGAGATGGCAGGGGTAAGCTTTTTACACAGAGAGTGGTAAGTGCGTGGAATGGGCTGCTGGCGACGGTGGTGGAGGCGGATACGATAGGGTCTTTTAAGAGACTCCTGGACAGGTACGTGGAGCTCAGAAAAATAGAGGACTATGGGTAACCCTAGTAATTTCTAAGGTGAGGACATGTTTGGCACAGCTTTGTGGGCCAAAGGGCCTGTATTGTGCTGTAGGTTTTTTATGTTTCTATGTTTCAAATTGACTGTTATAGATTGATAAATTGGACTCTTGACCTCACAGTTTTCTTTGATATGACCTTGCACTTTATTGTTTACCTGTACTGCGCTTTCGCTAGCTGTCACACTTTATTTGCACTGTTATCATTTTGCCTTGTTCTACTTCAATGTACTGACTAAATGATTTGATCTGTATGAACCATAGGCAAGGCAAGCTTTTCACTGTATCCTGGTACAGGTGACAACAATAAGCCAACTCCAATGACAATAGTGCACAGTGAGTAGGAATAAAGAGTCTATTTACTGGTTGGTAGGCTGTGTTTAGTAAGGAGTGACAGGGATCAATGCTGGGTCCCAGTTGTTCAAAATCTATATCGATGATTTGAATCATGTGTAATATATCCAGGTTTGCTGATGATAGAACGGTGGTGGCAGTGTGAGGAGGAGTACAATGAGTCTTCAGAGGGATATTTAGACAGGCTAGATGAATGGGTAAAGATATGGCAGATGGGACATCTGGTAGAAAATGGTTAACTCATTTTGGTCCAAAAAGGAAATATTCTTTAAAGGTGAAGGGTTGAAAGGTATTGATGTTCAGAGGAGTCTAAGTGTACTTGTTAACAAATTACTGCCATCAGTGAAGAAGACAAATAAGATCTTATGCTTCATTTCAAGAGAATTTAAGCATAAGAGAAAAGATACCTCATACTGTTTATTTAGTGTCTTGGTGTGATTGAAACATTGTGTACAGGACTGATCTCACTGTCCAAGATGTACTTGTGTTCAAAAGAGTCAATTGAGAGTCCACTAAATTGAATCCAGAGGTAGTAATTCTGTCTATAAGGAGAGATTCTGCAGCCTAGGTCTATACTCCTTTGTGTTTAGAAGAATGAGATTGCTGAAATGTACAAAATTCTAAAGGAACTTAAAAGAATTAGATGCAGAGCTGATGATTACCCTGGTTGGAGCCTATAGAATAATGAATCATTGTTTGAAAACAAATAGTTTGCTGTTCAGTAGATGAGAAGATTTTTTATCACTTGGAGGGAGTTGAAACATGAATTGATTGCTCAAGAAGAAGGATATAAATTGCTGAGGATTTGCAAAACTTTTAGATTTTCAGATGTTAAAAGAATAATAATGCAAAAAAAAGTGAAGTCAAAGATTTGCCATAATTTCACTGAATGGCAGAGCAAGCACAAGGGGCACATGACTTACTGCTTCTATTTCTCATGTTCTTATGGTTAACTTTCCATTAAGCCCGCTGTAATATAACCTGACAACACGGTAGATAGAAATGTCTTTTTTGGGAAATAAATTCATTTTCACATATAATGGAGAGAAAACTGCAATACTTATTTCAATTATGGAAGAGTACCATTAAGAAGAGATAAACGTCTTGTTGACCAGATCAGTCTTCACTCCAAGAGCTGTAAGGATGTCATTTGGAGAGTATATTTCTGATGAATGATTATGAAAACCATGAAGATGACTAAATGTGGTGATATAATTACACTGTTCTGCTGAAGAAAATTTGCTGTTCTTAATAAACCCATTGTTTTCAAAAGAAGATATAAGACATTAAAAAAAGAACAAAAGAATTTGTAAAACCAGTCAATTAAAAAAAATCTTTTAAATAGTTCTAATCACAACAGTTCACCATCTCAAATTATCCCAAACCCTCTTTTCCTTCACCTGTCTATTTACAGGTGTAAAGCAGGCTATTTAAATACAGCATCCAGGTTAACCTGTTTGACATATGAAGTCACAGGCAGGAGTAGATAAAATAAACATTGGTTTGTTCCTTAGATTGCATTCAGTAAATTCAACCTTGTTTATCCAGAACATTTCAAATTCCTATTAGATGATGCTTGGGCAGGTTGGATAGATTCCTTGAAGATCACAGCTGTGAATAAACACATTACATGTGTTTATTTTACATAATTATTGAAGAGGGGATTTTATTCTTAGATTATGCATATGACATTTTGAATATAATATAGAAAACAATAGCTTTATAAACATTGAGGATTCTTTCAAGCATGAAGTTGTGATGGTTGGCAACACTGTCAGTTTTTGGAATATTAAGAAACTGGATCTATTACAATATGCTGCACATTGGTAAGTGACTGAACATTTTGGAATAACTGGTTGTAATGTTTAAAAGTTAGTTTAAGTGGGAATTAGTTTAGGGCAACACAAACAAAATGTCGGAGGATCTCAGCAGGTCAGGTAGCATCTATGGAAAGGAATAAACAGCTGACACTTCAGGCTGAGATGAAGGGTCTTGGCCTGAAATATTGCCTGTTTACTCCTTTCCATAGGCGCTGCCTGACCTGCTGAGTTACTCCAGCAAGTCTGTTGTCTTGGATTTCCAGTATCTGCAGATTTTCTCATGTTTGTTGATTTGGGACAAGTGGATCTTGCTCAAATCTTTACTAAGCAATTGTGGTGTGCTGCAGGGATCAGTGTTGGGTCCATTGTGGTTTGTCATCTATATCAATAATCTAGTTGATGTTGTGTAAATTGGATCAGCAAATCTGTGGCTGACACCAGGATTGTGGGTGTAGTCGATCTCAGCTGGAAAAAATGGACTGAAAAATGGCAGGTGGGATTTAATGCAGACAAGTGTGAGGTGTTGCAGTCTGGGGTAGGACAAACCATGGTAAGACTTACACCATGAAGAGTAGGGCTCTGAGAAGTGTGATCTGAGAGTACAGATCCATACTTTCTTTAAAAGAGCGGCACAGGTAGATAGGCTCATAAAGAGAGCTTTTGGCACATTGGCCTTCAAAAATCAAAGTATTGAGTACAGGAGTTGGGAGAGTAAGGCATTGGTTGAGAGTATTGTGTGCAGTTCTGGTCATCTCTCAACAGGAAAGATCAATAAGATTGAAAGTGTGCGGAGAGAGTTGACAAGGATGTCGCCGAGACCTGAGGACCTTAGCTATAAGGAAAGGTTGAATAAGTTAGGACTTTATTTCCTGGAGCATAGGAGAATGATGAAAATATAACAGAAGTATACAAAATTAGTAGGGGTATAGATAAGGTTAATGTAAATAGGCTTTGGCCACTGACGTTGTGTAAGTCTAGAACCAGAAGACACAGATTAAGAATGAAAGGTGAAATATTTAAAGGGAACCTGAGGGAGAATTTCTTCATTCAGAGTGTGATGAGAGTGTGGAATGAGCTGCCAGAGAAAATTTTGCATGCATGTCCAATTTCAGCATTTCAGATAAATTTGGATAAGTACATGGATGGGCGGGGCATAGAGGGCTATTGCACAGGTGTGATTCAATAGGACTAGGCAGAATAACAATTCGGCATGGACTCAATGGGTTTTTGGTGCTGCAGTACTCTATGATTCTATGACTCTAAATGTAGGGTAAAATGAATACAATTTTCTGAAGAGGTTTTGATCAAGGGTTTTTGATCTCAAATGTTTCTCTCTCTCGATATGCTGCCTGACCTGCAGAGCATACTTTGTGTATTTCCAGCAGCAGCAGGATTTTTTTTTACTTCCAGTTGTGCTGATTTTTGTTATTTACCCTATGGATTAAGAAAAGTCAGGCAGTTTACTGTCTCTTAATTTGTTCATGATTATTCAAGTCAGAAACAGCATTAAGGATGACTGAACAAAACATCTTCCAGTAATACATCTTTGCAATATATTTTTGGTGATTTGTTGCACTCCTCTAGTTTGCATTTGTTGTCTGCTGGTGAAAATAATTGATTTATGTGCTCTGTTACCTTGCTAAGGTTGCAACGTATGAAGAGCAAATTAAAGTGTACACTGCATGTACCTCTGTATACTCATGGTCTACTGCTGCTGTAGACCATTCACTTCAAGGTTTGACATATTGTGCATTCAGAGATACTCTTCTGCACAGCACTGTTATAACGTATGGTTATATGAGTTGTTGTCATCTTTCCGTCAGCTTGAACCAAATTGGCCATTCTGTGACCTGTCTCATTATCAAGGCATTTTTGCCCACTGAGCTGCCGCTCATTGGATCTTTTTTTGTTTCTCGCATCGTTCTCTGTAAACTGGTGTACATGAAAATCCCAGGAATTCATCAGTTTCTGAGATACTCAAACCACCCCATCTGGCGCCAACAGTAATTCCATGGTCAAAGACCCTTAGATCACATTTCTTCCCCATTCTGCTGTTTGGTCTAAACAGCAACTGAACCTCTTGACCATGTCTGTGTGCTTTTATGCATTGAGCTACTGCCACATGATTGACTGATTAGATATGTGCATTAATGAGCAGCCATATAGGTGTAGCTAATAAAGTTGCCACTAACTATATTTGCTATCCACTTACTTCCACCATTCAAAGGGGCAATGGAAATCAGACCACTTTCATTAATTTAAGGGCTGGGCCAATATTGGAGCCGTACTATTGTTCTGAGTTTAATGAGGATAAGGAGTTGAATGTGGGATCTTGCTGGTCTAAAGTCTTAACCAAAAAATTTTAGTTTTCCACCCATCAGATCGATCAATTTCTCTGAGAGTACATCAGATCAATTTGAAGTCTAATCACATTGTAATAAAGACACAAGTTTGAATAGCTGCACTAGAACAAATGTTTTCAAAAGGCATTTTGCCAGTTCGTAAAAAATGGTTAAATTCTTGGGAAGTAATTTAAAAGCATTCAGATTGCACTGTTAAATTGAATCATAGTTGTCAGGTTACCCCATGATGTTCTACGCACAAAGCACAAAGGGTGAAAATCAACTTTGACGCCATTGCAATAGAGGTGGCTACTTATCGAGCAGCCTATGCACCAGTTTTAAAGGTCATTGAGGTCTATGGAAATGAAAAGTCAGGCAAGGTGGATTTACAGGTATCTGTTCCCAGACAATCATAGCATAGTACAGCACAGCAGTTCGGCCAATCAGATAAATGCCAGAAATAGATTTTTAAGTTAATTCCACACCATCCTCTAGTCCATAGCTCTGTTGGTATAGTTCTTCAAGTGCTCCTGTGAGTACTTTTTAACTGTGAAGGTTACTGCTTCTACTAGCCTTTAATGTAGGGTGTTCCAGGTCCTTACTACTCACGGAGTGAAATAACCTCTTCTCAGCTCCTTCTTAATCCTTCTGCTAATTACATTAAATTCATGTCCTCCCCATTGCAGCCCATTCATTTCAGTCAATTAACCGTACAGCTTGTTCAGCTTGTTGGAGAAAAGAAGAGCACCTTGGTCACAGGTGAATGTCTAAACTCCACACAGTGGTCAGGAGGGTGACCCTGGAGCTAAGAGGCAGCAGCACTACCTGCTGCACCGCCAGGGGGCTTTGTGCTCACCGTCACGCTCAAGGCCATCTCTGCTCCTTTTATGCATCTCTGTGGGGCAGATCATCAGAGTTTCTGATGTTAGTGAAACAAATCTCTGATGTATAATATCAAAACAGAAAATACTGTAAATTCTCAGCAGTCAGATTTTCTATTTTTATATCAGGTCTCCTGTATCTGCAGTTTGCAGTGTTCATTTATACCAGGTGATCCTGGATTCTCAGAAATCCAAGAAACTTCATGTTTTTGAATGAAGATCAGTTAGGAAGTTAAAAGACTTAATTATAAAGTGCTTTTGTGCAGCCTCGTGTCATTGCATGGGATTGTGCAGTAGATTAGTAGTTTTGAACTTATATCAGAATTGGAATCAGAATCAGGTTTAACATCACTGGCATATGTCATGAAATTTGTGGTTTTGCGACAGCAGGACAGTGCAGTACATAGTAGTAAAAACAGAAAATCACAAATTACAATAAGAATATTTATAATTGAATTCAATGAGTATTACAAAAAAAGAGCCAAAAAAAGTGAGGTAGTGTACACGGTTTCATTTTCTGCTCAGAAATCTGATGGCGCTGAGGAAGAAACTGTTCCTAAAATGTTGCATGTGTGTCTTTAGTCCCCTGTACCTCCTCCTTGATGGTAGCAATGAGAAGAGGGCGTGTCCTTAATGATGGAGGCAGCCTTTTTGAGGCATCGACTTTTGAATTTGTCCTTGATGCCAGTGCCCATGATAGAGCTGGCTGAGTTTGAAACTTTCAGGAGCTTTTTCCAATCCTGTGCAGTAGCCCCATCCCTACGAGACAGCGATACAACCAGTTACAATGCTCTCCACAGTACATCTGTAGAAAATTGCTTAAGTTTTGGTGACGTACCATTTCTCCTAAAACTTCTAATGAGATACAGCCACTGCCACGCCTCCTTTGTAATTGCATCAATATGTTGGGCCCAGGATGAATCTTCAGCGATATTGACACCAGGAACTTGAAATAGCTCACTCTTTCCACTTCTGATCCGTCAAGCCTTGTGGAAAGTTTTGTTGCATAGGAAATGCAGTTCCTAAAGGCAAATAATTTAAGAACACAAAATGTATCTTTTCAGAGATTTTCTTTGTGGATTAATAATGATCATGTATCAGATATAACCCACTTACTCTTCAGAAAATTGGCATGGAATACTTTATACCTGAGAGGTCTAAAGAGATCCAGTTAGTACCCCTCAACCATCAATCTCTTGAACAAAAGGGGATAACTACACACATCTATTGGGGTGTTCACCCAGCCAATGATCTCACATTAAGGACTCTTTATCTTGTTATTTCATGATCTTGTTATTTACTGCTATTTATTTTATATTTGAATTTACAGTTCGTTGTCTTCTACACTCTGCTTGATCTTCCATTGATCCTGTTATAGCTACTATTCTATAGATTTGCTGAGTAGGCCTGCAGGAAAAAGAGTCTCCGGGTTGTATGTGGTGATATGTATGTACTCTGATAATAAAATTTACTTTGAACTGTGACTGAAGAACTGGTGCAGTAAAGCATGAGCACAGATATTTAGGTTCTACAGTCTGGTTTGTGACAAAGCCAGAAGTTTCTGACTTAGCAAACTAGAATGCTGTCAGCCAGGCTTCAAATGATATCTCAGCAGGCCTGTTGGCGTCCTGGTGAAGGGTCTCACCTCGAAACATTGACTGTACTCTTTTCCATAGATGCTGCATGGCATGCTGAGTTCCTCCAGCATTTTGTGTGTGCTGTTCAAATGATATTTGTCAATATGGACTAGAGATACCTTCCTGGTGAAGATAACAATTGATAAAGAACAATCAGAATGCATTGTTTTGCCACCCTAAGCAACAAGTTACACGTTGAGTACCCCTTAGTCAAAAATCCAAAATCAGAATTTCTTTTGAGGGTTGACATAACATTACAAATGGAAACTTACACAAAATGCCAGGAAGGTTCCCAGGCAACATGTAGAAGTAAAGGAAAAATAGAAAACACTTCATAAAGTGAAAAATGAAGATCTTGTGCACGTACTGAAAGAATGGATTCATCAGCATCGGAGTGAATGTATGCTGTTTAAAGGTATGTTGATCATGAAACAAGCAAAGATCTATGACAATGAACTGAAAATTGAAGATAATCGTGAATACTCAGCAGGCTGGTGACAAATTTAAGAAAAAGCACAGCATTAAATTTTAAAATACTTTGAGGATAAAGTGTTTGCTGATCGTGAAACAGCAGAGAAACACATTGATGAGTTTGCCAAGATCGTTATTGATGAAAATTTACCACCAGAACAAGTCTACAACGCTGATTGTTTTTGTACCTTCCATAAAATCTGAAAATAAATAAAATACAAATATAATGTACTGTGACTTTTTAATCAACACAGCATTGTAGGTGGAAACTACAATGTTTCAAACATTATATTCACACATTATATTTTCATTATATTAATGGTATGTAATAATTTTTACTGTTATGTACATATGTGTGATGAACAAGTGTGAAACACAGACTTCTTACTAGTAGCATGTAAATTCAGTCAGAAATGATGTCAATTCCAAGCTATTTCATTATATATTCCAAAATCAAAAGATGTCAGAAATTGAAAACACTTCTGGCCCCAAGCATTTTGGATGAGGCGAATTCAACTTGTAGTAAGTACATCACCATAGCAGATATACAATAGAATTTCAACAACAAAACAGGACACACGAAGTAAAGGAGTTTATTATTCGCTAGTCACTGGCATGCTGCATTTCCCATCTTGCAGTAATTAATCCTTGTAAATATTCCATTAGACTCTTGATGAAAAATCACAGTGCAATTGCCCTCTAGTTTAAGCAGAAAGAATTACTCTGATTATAGATTTTTCAGGGAAAAAGCTTTAAAAATAATTGTGGTAATTACTTGCACCGTGTTTGTTAGGTCCTTGCTTTCTGAAATGAACTAAAGGGAATTTTAAAATGCCTTGCAGTTAAAGCAAAATCAATTAAGTTTTATTTGAGGACTTCAGGATGATGGTGTTTTGATGTTTAATAATCTTTAAATGTTTTCATAATTTTTAAAAGATTTTCACAGCATTTGAAAGGTAGGTATACCAGAGATACCAGAGGTGTTATAGTAGTATTATACAAAAATAGCATAAACTCAATTTCCTACTTATCACTAAAATTGGGAAGTCAGAAACTGGTGAATCTGTCTTATGTTCTGCAGTCCTGTTTTTCCCAGCTTATTGATCAGTTAAGTCACTAAGCATCATTAGAGCATTTTTAAAAATTATTATAAATCCAGGTCTGCATAACGTATGAAAATGAAAGCTGAAAATGCAAGAAATTCTCAGCTGGTCAAGCAGCATCCCACTGAGAGAGCAATAAAGCTCTTGTTGCAGGATGGTAGCTTTTACTCAAAATATTTTGACATTGACTTAATGTTTTAAGTCTTCCTCCTCATGAATGCTTCTTGATCTGCTAGTTATTTCCAGCATTTTATTTGTTTCAGATTGCCACTGAGAGAGCATCATATCATAGATGCTATGATACTAAAATGTTTTTGATGATGCTATGACTTTTTCACACTTGTGTTCATTTTTCTGGACCTTTCTGAGTTCCAGGGTGCACTAGAAAAGCTTCAAAAATTATCTTAAACTTTAACTACATTTGGCTGATTCAGTTGAGTTCCCAGTCAATGATGATGAGAGGATATTCATTCGTGGCTGCGAATGAACTGCAGGGATGGGTGGTTAGGTACACAGAAGGAAGAGATTATCTCTGTTATTCAGTGATGGCAGACCCCACTGAGTGCACTCTGATGAAAAGGCCAAAGCATGTTGAGCTAGAGCAATGAATAGATTATCCAACTCAGCTTCTCTCTGAGATGACTTCCATTACTAAAACCCATGTTCAACCAACTTAGTTCATTCTAGATGAAAGGGAAATCAGTAGGGATTAAGGGGAAAATTCTCTTCAAAAGTTCAAAGTATATTTATTATCAAAGTATGTACAAATTATACAACTTTGAGATTTGTCTGCTTACAGGCAGCCACAAAGCAAGAAACTCAAAAAACCCAATTTAAAAAAAAGACGAGAGAGAGAGAGATATGTGCAAATAGTAAAGCAAATATCAGCACTCCGAACAAAACTCGGTCGATTAACCCAAGGCCCAGAGGAGCTGGAGCTGACCCATAGCCTCAGTCTCGGTTGTCTCAGTTCATCACGCAGCGGGGCAAATTGCTGTGAAGCTCACTGCCACTGAGCTGGAGTCACCAGAGCACGACACAGCCTCAGCACCGAGGAGGGGGTGTAAAATGTCACAGAACAGGTGGTTGGGTCATGCATCTTGTAAAGAAAGATGGTTGTAGTTGCCAACAATCAATCACCTTGCCCACAGAACTTAACTGCTGGAGCTCCGCTGGGCAGCTTTCCAGATCTAACCACCCTTAAATGGTTCACCAATGAGCTTTCTCCCACCAAATGGTTAGAAACAGGAATGTACACCAATAACTGCAAAATGTTTGACTTCATTCTCAGTTCCTCTGTAAATGAGTCAGCCCACACCTGATTGCGGCAAAGCCTGGGCAAAAATTAAGGCATGGACTGATGAGAAGCAGTTAATACTGGTGTCACAGAAGTACCAAGAATGACCAGAGAGAGTCTGTTCACTTACCCTTGACATCCCACAGTATTATCACCATCAGTTCCTCCGTGATTAATGTCCTTGCA
Source organism: Hypanus sabinus (assembly GCF_030144855.1). Classification (NCBI taxonomy): domain Eukaryota; kingdom Metazoa; phylum Chordata; class Chondrichthyes; order Myliobatiformes; family Dasyatidae; genus Hypanus; species Hypanus sabinus. The sequence continues at coordinate 178,139,194 of NC_082707.1, forward strand.
GTCACCATCGGTCAGAAACTCAACTGGACCAGCCACATAAGTACATGAGAAGGTCAGAGGCCATGTTTCCAATGAAGTGTGATTCACCTCTTGACACTGAAAAGTCTTTCAACCACCTACAAAAAGAGCTGGGAAGAGAGGAGACGTTGCCCTCCAATTGCTCAGCCAGATGCAGCACTAACCAATTTCAAGAAGCTCGCCATCATCTAGTTTGCCTAACTAGTAACCCGTCCACCACCCTAAACGTTCATTCTCACAGTCAACAACACACTGTACCATCCACAAGTTGTACTGCAGTTACTTGGTTTGGCTTCTCCGTCATCACCTCCCAAAACTGTGACCTCTTATACTTAGCAAGATGAACTATGCAGCACACCACCCTGATGTGTCCTTCATCATTTCTGGGACTTCATGCCAATGAAGAAATCCCTGCACCGGAAGAACTCTACATCTTCAGTTGGTGGTTCGTCACCACTTTCTCAGAAGCAGTTAGGGATGGACCATAAATATTGACCTTGCCAGCAATACCTAGATCCTGAAAATGAATAAGAAAAGAATAGTAAATCACTTCTGCCTCTGTCTATCTGTGCAAGGATTTATACCATTAAGAGTGGTTCTGAGAATGTTGGTTCTACTTATTTTGAGACCCAGATGTAGAGATTGTGCCTTTGCAATATCATTGCAAATGCCAAGCTATGATTTGCACTGCATATATCACAGTCAAGTAATAAGAATAAAGCCCTTGTTTATAAAATAATAATATCTGAAAGTCTTTTTCAATGTCAGTGTACCAGAGCATATTATAAACAAACCCTACTCTCATATGAGGTGTATTTTCTATGCTAAGGCTTTCATACTAGTTGTATGCTACTTGTTGTAGAGGGTCTGTAAGAGCCGCTTAAAGCCTATTCGAGAGCTGGCATGTAGCTTCATTATTAAAGTTGCAGCAGGTTCTATTGACTCACACCTGATCAAAAAATAAATCACTTGTTGTAAGCTCTAAAATTCACAAACCTATGCCTCCATTTCAGAATGCAAGCTATCACCCTGCTGCAATGATCATTATACGCTCTGAAAGAGAAGGCTTTATTTGTAGCTTCACTTGAACTGTATTTTCTTCAATTTAATTTGCATTTTGTTGCCAGAAGACTAATGAAGGAGTAATATTCCTGGCTCGTATCCTTTTTTTTTTGAGCAGGAATGGTAATTTATGCTTCTGCATCACATTCGACATTGCAAAAGCAAAACTGAGAATCTTCGTGTTTAATCAGTTGAGGGAAGCACCATTCAAGCTGGCAGAACAAAACAGAAGAAATACAGTGGTGAGATGTTGTGACCCATGGGTGTATTCACACCAATTTACCCAAAAGAAATCAATGCAATCATTAAGCAAGCTCAGAAGTTCATGTATAATCACCAAAGGACTTTTTCACCCTGGCTGAGGAAATGATCAAAGCTGAAAGCATAAAACAAATACAGAAGATACACCAGGACACACAGCCAGGTGGGGTGAGATTTTAAAATGGGTGTGCACACTGGAAAAAAAAAGCTGACGCTTAGAAATGATCTTACAATTTCCAAGAGTTAGATGAAGATTATTTAATGATTTTTTTTATATTTAGGACACTACCCACTCAGCAAGCTGCCTTTTCCAGAAGTTCCCTTCTGGAAAGTGCTATAAGGCTATTAAAAGAAAAATACCATGCTATCTTAAAAGTTTCTTCCCCCAGACAGTTAATCTGATCAACCACTCTAGTTAGACCCCATCCCCATCTATCTCTAATCTCAGTTACTGCACTGCACTGTAAACCAATTTTTATAATGCTGCTTACATTGTCAAAACATGCTGGTATTTATATATTTTTGCACATTTTAACTTCCAGCTTTCTTAGTGGAAGGTGCAGAATTTGTTAAGTCTATCCAGGAAGGTTTCCTAAATCAATTTGTGGATGGTCCAATGAGAGGAGGGGCCATACTGGACCTGGTGCTGAGTAATGAGCCTGGCCAGGTGACTGACCATTCAGTGGGTGAGCAGTTAGGGAACAGTGACCACATTTTCAGGATGGCTACAGGTAAGGATAGGTATGGTCCTTGTTGGAGAACTTTAAATCCGAGTAGGGCAAATTAGGAGGCCATTAAGCAGGAACTAAGAAGTATTCATTGGGAATGCCTTTTCTCTGGCATGTCCACATTGGACATGTGGAGGGTGTTTGAAGATCAACTGCACAGAGTATAAGAATGGTATGTTCCTGTTTAAAGGAAGGATGGGAGTGGAAGGATAAAAGAATCTTGGATGTCCAGAGAGGTGAAGAATTTAGTCAAGAAGGAAAAGAGCAAGTTTACAAAGCTTCAGAAGTTAGGATCAAACGAAGCATATGAGTATAAAGAAGCCAGAAAAGAACTAAAGAAGGAAAAGGGGAGAGCCAGGAGGGGTCATAAAAAGTCCTGGCAAGTAGAATTAAGGTGAATCCCAAGACATTCTATACATGTATCAAGATTCTATACATGTAACTAGGGAGAGGGTGGAACCACTCAAGGATAAAGGGGGGAACATTTGCTTGGTTGCAGAAAATGTGAATGAGGTACTTAATGAGTACTTTGCTTCAGTATTTAGCAAAAAGGAAATGGAGGACCAGTACTGAGTGTACAAATGCATTAGGACATTTAGAAGTCAAGGAGGAGGAAGTGTTGGGCCTCCTAATGAGTATTAAGTTGGATAAGTCCCAGGGCCTGATGGCTTTTACTCCAAGTTATTGAAGGAGGCAAGCAATGAGATTGCTGGGCTCTTGACCAGCATCTTTGTGTCATTTAAGAAGGGAACAAGAGAAAATCCTGGGATCTATAGACCAGTGAGTCTTACGTCAATTGTGGGGAAATTGCTGGAGAAAATTCTGAGAGATTGGATATGTAAGCATTTGGAAACCTTTGGTTTAATGAGTGAGAGCCAGCATGGCTTTTTACATGTCAGGTCATACCTTACCAACTTGACTGGCAAGTTCTGACAAGGTGACAAGAGAGATTGATGAGGGTAGGGCAGTGGATGTTGTCTACATGGAGTTTAGTAAGGTGTTTGACAAAGTCCCTCAAGGGAGGCTAATCCAGAAGATTAAGATGAATGACATCTGTGGCAAATTGACCATTGGGATTCAGAAGTGGCTTGCGCATGGAAGACAGAGGGTTAATTGTTGAAGGGGCTTACTTGAGCTGGAGGTCTGTAATTAGTGGAGTTCCACAGGGATCTGTGCTGGGACCTCTGCTGTTTGTGATGTATATAAATGTCCTGGATGAAAATGTAGAAGGGTGGGTTAGTAAGTTAGCAGAGGATACCAAGATGGTTGGAGTTGTGAATAGTGTAGAAGACTGACAAAAAGTACAACACAATACAGATCAGTTGCAGATATGGGCAGAGAAATGGCAGATGGTGTTTAACCCAGAGAAATGTGAGGTATTGCACCAAGGTAGAGCAAATGCAAGGAGACAGGTTTAGGGCAAGATCCTTAATAGTGATGCTGAGCAGAGCTATTTTGGGGTCCAAGTTCATAACTCCTTGAAAGTGACTACACATGTTGATAAGGTGATTAAGAGGCTTATGGAATGCTTGCTTTTGTTTGTTGACTTAATCAAAGTTCTATCAACCTCTGCCTTAAATATACCCAATGACTCAGCCTCCACAGCCACCCATGGCAATGAATTCCACAGATTCACCACTCTCTGGCTAAAGAAATTCCTCCTCAGTTCCACTGTAAAAGGATGCCCCTCTATTTTGAGGCTGTGTCCTCTGGCCATTAACTCCCCCACTAAAGGAAACATCCTCTGTACATTCACTTTATCGAGGCCTTTCAATATTCAATAAGTTTCAATGATCTCCCCTCATTCTTCTGAACTTCAGTAAATATAGACCTGGAACCATCAAATGCTTTTCATATGACAAGCCTTTGGATCCCGGAATCATTTTCATGAATTTCTTTTGAACCCTCTCCAATGTCAGCTCATCCTTTCTTAGATAAGTGGACCAAAACTGCTCACACTACTCCAAGTGAGTCCTCATCAGTGCTTTATAAAGCCTCAACATTACATTTTATTTTTATATCTCAGTTCTATCGATTGCTAACATCACATTTGCCTTCCTTATCACCAACTCAACCTGCAAATTAACCTTCAGGGAATCCTGAACAAGGACTCCCAAGTCCCTTTGTGCCTCAGATTTTTGAATTTTCTCTCCATTTAGAAAATAGTCTACCCTTTTATTTCTTCTACCAAAGTGCATGACCGTACACTTCCTGACAGTCTATTCCAGCTGCCTCTTCTTTGCCCATTCTCCTAATCCATGCAAGTCCTCTGCAGCCTCTCTACTTCCTTAAAACTACCTGCCCCTCCACCTAACTTCATATTGTCCACAAACTTGGCCACAAAATCATCAATTCTGTCATCCAAGTCATTGACATATTACGTAAAGAGATGAGATTCCAAAACAGACCCCTGTGGAACACCACTGGTCACTGGCAGCTAATCAGAAAAGGCTTCCTTTATTCCAACTCTTTGGCTCCTGTCAATCAGCCACTGCTTTATCCATGCTAGTATCTTCTCTGTAATACCATGGGAGCATAGCTTGTTAAGCAGCCTTATGTGTGGCACTTTATCAAAGGCCTTCTGAAAATCCAAGTACGCAACAGCAAATAATTCTCCTTTGTGTATTCTGCTGTTGTTTCTTCAAAGAATTCCAACAGATTTGTCAGGATAGATTTTCCCTTGAGGAAACCATGATGACTACAGCCTATTTTATCACATGCCTCCAAGTACCCCAAAATCACATCCTTAACAATCGACTCCAACATCTTCCCAACCATTGAGGCCAGATTAACTGGACTATAATTTCCCTTCTTCTGCCTCTCTCCCTTCTTGAAGAGTGAATTAACATTTGCAATTTTCCATTCCTCCAGAACCATGCTGGAATCAATTGATTCTTTAAAGATCATTATTAATCCCTCCAAAATCTCTTCAGGATCTTGGGGTGTATATCATCTGGCCCAGGTGACTTTTCCACCTTCAGATCTTTCAGTTTCCTGAGAACTTTCTCCCAACTAATGGCAACTTCGCATACTTCTACCCCCGATACTCTGAAACTTCTGGCATACTGCTAATGACTTCCACAGAGAAGACTGATGCAAAATATTTATTCAGTTCATACACCATTTCCTTGTCCCCCATTACTACCTCTCCAACATCATTTTCCAGTGGTCTGATATCTATTCCTGCTTCTCTTTTGCACTTTATATATCTGGAAAACTTTTGGTATCCTCTTTAATATTACTGGCTGACTTACCTTCATATTCCATCTTTTCCTTCTTTATGACTTTTTTAGTTGCTTTCTATTGCTTTTTAAAAGCTTTCCAATTCTTTGACTTCCCACTAATTTTTGCTCTATTATGCCTTCTGTTTGGCATTTATTTTGGCTTTGGCTTCTCTTGTTAGCCACAGTTGTGTCATCCTGCCTTTAGAATAACTCTTCAATTTTGGGATGTATATATCCTGCACCTTCTGAATTGGTCAAAGAAATTCCAGTCAAGACTTCTTTGCCATCATCCCTGCCAGTGTTCATTTCCAATCAGCTTTTGCCTCTGTAATTCCCTTCACTCCATTGTAATATATTGATACATACAACTTTAGCTTTCTCCGTCTCAGATTGCAGGGTGATTAATTCATATGAATTACAGTATATGAATTATGATATAAATCACTATAATTGTTGAATGTTATTCTTTGTTTAATGTTGTGCTAACACACTACATCAAATTCTTAATACATGCATGTAAATGTCTATGATGATGCTTGATCCTGGATCTTCCATGGGATGTTTACATTGCTCTCAAGGCCAGTACTTACTGTCCATCGTCAATTGCTCATGAACTGAGGAGTGTTACCCATGTGAGTGGATCTAGAGTTCTGTATGACACATTATTTTCTTTAAAGGGTTTTATTGAACCACATGGCTGTTTAAGACAGTTTAATGGATACTGTTCCTGAGATTAACATTTATTTTAGAATTTCAGATCTTTATTTAATTGTTTGAATTTAACGTTATTGGTTTCCATAGTATGAGCTGAGTCTGAATGGAGCCAGAAGGAAGTAGCTACAACATGTTGAATATAGAACATAACTAAGTCCATGTAGAACACTCTGTATTTTGGTCCCCAAATAATAAAACAACTTTCATTTGTATTGCACCTTTAATGCAATTAATTGTCTATGTTGCTTTATAGGTGTGTTAAAATCTTCAAATATATTTAGATATATAAATAATAGGTTAAACTAATATATATATGAAATGTCTACTGGCTGTTCAGATAAGTAGTGTATTTATCTGCATATATACACTATTTATCTGAGCAGCCAGTAGGCATTTCGCAGGAGACTTATGGATGTGTTAAAAGTTTTTCTGCATTGGCCATTTTGAATCTTAGGAATCATCAGTGCTTTCATATCAGCATTAATATTTTGCTTATGTTTTGTCATTGAAATGATTCAAAAAGCTTGTTCTGCATTCATGAGAAGCTGCGAATTGCCCTCAGGACACATGGAATTGCTGCGTAAATATAGGTTCTTTCATCTTTTTTTATGATGGTTCTCCATCTGGTATTTGCTATAAACTGCTAATGGTTTCATTAAAATGGAAGTCGAAGGAAAATCATGAGGGCATCTTAAAGATATTTTCTCTAAATTTGGCAATGTTTATTTTTAACTGGGTATTCAAAATCAAATCATGCAGATGCTGTCGCTCTAAAATGCTAACAAAAAACTGATGGAAATATTTGGCAGGTCAGGTGGCATCTCTGCACTTTCCCTCTAAGCTGTGCAAGTGTGTGGCCGCATGGTAACTGAAATACTTCCACAGACATAGCCTTTGTTGCCATGCAGATGGAATTTTCTTTTGTAGAATACTAATATAATTTTGAAACCTATGTTAATATAATTGTGAAATACTCTGAAATTAATTGCGTTAATGAATATAATCTATAAATATCTAATCAATAAAGGTACCACAAACTTTACTTTGAAACGTTTTAGAGCTTCAAAGTATTTATATTGTCAGTATTCCAAGTCACAACACAGTTACAAATTGCAACAATAAACACAGAATGGAAGTCAGTAGCTCATTGTTAATAAACAGCTGGCCCACAGTTTATTATTTATAAAGTGCCACAGAATTTTCAGGCTGGGTGAAAACTTCCTGCTCAATGGTTTGTCTCTGCAGTTGTAAAAAAAAATAGAGGGAACATTGCATCTGTGGTGAGTTTTGCATTTTCAAGTTGGGCCAAAGAGCCTGTTTCCATGACCTATGACTTGAATAAAATGGGATTAGGGTAGGATTTGTGTAAATGGGCTTTAGATGGTCAGCATCTAGTGCTTGTTGAACTGTTATTCTGCTTATTCCAATGTAACTGCACCCAGACCATAGCAACCCATAGCCCTTTCATCCAAGTACCAATTCAAGCTTCTCTTAAATGTTACAATTGATCCCACATTGAGCGCTTCTGCCAGTAGCTCCTTCCACATTAGCACCATTCTCAGAGTGAAGAATTGCCTCACAGGTTCCCCTTGAGTTTTGCAGCTGAACCTATGACCTCTGTCACTAATCACATCCACCCTCAGGGGAAAAAGCCTGTGTGATTTACCCTATTTACACCTCTAGTAAGATTTCCCATCATTCTCCTGTGCTCTGGGGAATGAAGTTCTAACCTATTCAACCTTCCCCTGTAGCTCAGGTCCTCAAGTCCTGGCAACATCTTTGTAACTTTTCTCTGCTCTCTTTCAATTTTATTGACATCTTTCCTGCACACAGTGCTCCAGATATGGTCTTTCTTGTACAGCTTCAATGTAACTTCCATACTCCTGTGCTCGATGCTCAGATTTATAAAGGGCAATACACTGAAAGCAAATCAGGAAATATTAGAGTGTTGGGACAAAGAGGCAGGTCTGAAAGGTCGTTTTAAAGAAAGAAAGAGAACTAGAGGAAGGGAGATGATTAGGGTTGGCTTTTAAAAATGTAGAGAAATCCCAGTGAATAAACATGATGGCACTATGGTCAGCAGAGTAAGACAAGGACTCCTTCAGCCTTACAGTATCTTGATGCTATGATACTGCCTTTCTTTGCAACTGAGCATGATATATATATTCTCATGCATATGACAATGTGCTTGACTTTGACTTTGACATACGACTCTACATTTGGAACTTTAATTCCTGGCATTGGGATAATTTCATCAACCTCCCTCTGTGTTAGTCCAATGTTATTCAAAGAGACATTATGATGCCTTAACCATTCTCATTGTCTTTAGGCAGTATCTAACATTCAGTTCTCTCCACGCCGTGCTATTTGAGTCACCACCCAGAAAGTAAAGTGTTGAGTGCCAGTAAATCATTACATCTTAAAATACAAAAATGTTTCACTATTCAGCAACAGCTTTTACTTTCTTCAGGTCTGCAAGTAAGGTTCAGACAGAATTCAGCCAAGATGGTGCCTCTCAAAGGATCTCCTGAACATTAAAGATCAATTCTTGACCTATCAATCTACCTCATCATGGCTCTTACACCTTATTGTCTATCTGTACGGCACTTTCTCTATATTCTGCTTTCTGACAGAGCTTTGACCAGTGGCCAATCTGGATATTGTAAGATAGGAGAGGAGGGGACTTCAATCTGGTCCACTGCCCAATAGTAAACAGGAGCATATTGCAGCAGCATAGTAGAGCTTTGACCAGTGTTTAGATTAGTAAGAGCAAAATAAAGTAAGGCAAGGGCAAGCACAGCGGCCATCTTCGGAGTGGACATAGTCAGAGTGGCTTTAGCTCTTCTACCCTTCCGTGAAGAGCGGCTTCTCTCAGAGAAAGCAAAGGAAAGAAAAGCTCATTTATTTTTGTTCTCTTCTTTACATCTGCTCAGCTAGGACAGTAGGGTTGACAGGTAGGACAGGGAAATGCTCCTCTTGTAGGATGTGGGAAGGCAGGGAGACCTCCAGCGTCCCTGATCACTACAAGTGCGAGAAGCGCATCCAGCTGCAGCTTCTAGCAAACCACATTAAGGAGTTGGAGCTGGAACTGAATGAACTCTGGATCATTTGGGAGGCTGAGCGAGTGATAGAAAGGACATAAAGAGAGGCAGTTACACCTAAGGTGCAGGACACAGGAAACTGGGTGACAGTCAGGAAGTGGAAATTGATTAAGGAGCCAGTGCAGAGTACCCTTGTGGCCATCCCACTCAACAGGTATATCATTTTGGATAATGTCGGAGTGGGGGATGACCTAACAGAGGGAAGTTGCAATGGGTGAGTCTCTGGCACTAAGTCTGCCTCTGCGATTCAGGGGGGAAGGGGGCACACTGTGAGATAGGGGACTCATTAGTTAGGGGAACAGACAGCTCAGACAGACTGTTAACAAGAACGAGATTCCTAGATGTTATGCCTCCTGGGTGCCAGGGGCCATGATATCTCAGATCAAGTCCTCAGTATTTTTAAGTGGGAGGGTGAACAGCCAGAAATTGTGTACCAATAACATGGGTAAATCAAGTGATAAGGTTCTACATATGGATTTTGGGGGGGGGGGGTTTCGATGCAAAGTTAAAGGGGAGGACCTTCAAGATTATGATCTCAAGATTGCAGTCCATGCCATGTGCTAGTGAGGCCAGAACTAGGAAGATTATACAGTTTAATATGGGGCTAAGGAGCTGGTGTAGAAGGGAAGGCATAAGATTTATTGTTCATAAGATTTATTCTTCCAGGGAAGGTGGGACTTGTGCAGAAGGGACGGTTTGTACCTGAACTGGAGGGGTCTAATATCCAATCTAATATCTAATATCCAATATTGATAGTGAATGATCAGCCATGATCTCAGAATGGTGGTGCAGACTCGAGGGGCCGAATGGTCTACTTCTGCACCTATTGTCTATATCCAAGTGGGAAGGTTTGTTATGGTGGGTGTTGCCAGAATGACAGAAGCTGGGGTCCAGAGTACCAGAACAGTGAGTGGAGCAGATGTCGATAAGATCTCAGACAAAGTTAGGAATCAAAAGGTTGAGCATGGTACACCCAGTGTCCTGAGTTGCATATATTTCAATGCAAGAAGTATGGTAGGAAAGGTGGGTAATAGTGCTGAAGATGAGGGGGTTGGTTTACAAACAGGGGAAGTGTGTAGTAAGGGGAGGCTGTGATAAGGTTGCAGTCAACAGAATGAGTTGGAACGTAAACAGTGGACAAAACCAAAAAGGCTGAATTAAAGACTGAAGGTGTTATATTTGAATGTGTGCAGTATATGGAATGAGGTAGATGAACTTGAGGCACAATTGCAGATTGGCATGTATGATGTTGTAGATATCACTGAATCGTGGCTGAAAGAAGATTACAGCTGGGAGCTTAATGTCCAAGAATGCATATTGTTTGAAAAGTACAGGCAGGAAGGCAGAGGGGACAGCGTTGCTCTATTGGTGAAAAATGAAATCAAATCATTAGAGAGGACATAGGGTCAGAAGGTGTTGAATCATTGTGGATCAAGCTAATAAATGCAAGGGTAAAAAGACCCTGATGGGAGTTGTATACAGACCCCCAAACAGCAGTAAGGATGTGGCCTACAAATTACAATGGGAGATAGAAAATGCATCCCAAAGGGCAATGTTACAATAGCTCGGGGTGATTTCAATATGCAGGTAGATTGGAAAATTCAGGTTGATGCTGGATTCCAGGAGGGGGAATTTCTAGAGTGCCTGCAAGATGGATTTTTAGAGCAGCTCGTGTTTGAGCCCACTAGGGGAGCGGCTATTCTAGATTGGGTGTTGTGCAATGAACCAGAATTGATTAGGGAACTCAAAGTAAGCTGTGTGCATACATCAGTAGATAAAAGAACCTTTAGAGGAAAGTGATCATGGTATGATAGAATTCATCCTGAAATTTGAGGAGGAGAAGCTAAAGTCAGATGTATCAGTATTAAAGCTGAGTAAAGGGAATCACAATGGCGTGAGAGAAGAGTTGGGGTAATTTGATTGGAAAAGAACATGGGCAAGGAAGCTAGTAGAACAGTGATGGCTGGAATTTCTGGAAGTAATTCGGAAGGCACAGGATATATCCATCCCAAAGAGAAAGTCATTTTCTAAAGGAAAGATGACACAACCGCGGCTGACAAGAGAATTCAAAGCCAACATAAAAGACAAAGAGAGGGCATAAAATAGAGCGAAAATTAGTGGGAAGTTAGAGGATCGGGAAGTTTTTTAAAATGAACAGAAGGCAACAAAAAACTCATAAGAAGGAAAAGATGGAATATGAAGGTAAGTCAGCCAATAGTATTATAGATGATACGAGAAGTTTCTTTAGATACATAAAGTGTAAAACAGAGTGGATATCAGGCCACTGGAAAATGTCACTGGAGAGTCAGTAATGAGGGCAATGAAATGGCAGGGCAAACTGAACTAGTATATTGCATCAGTTTTCACTGTGGAAGACACTAACAGTATAGTGGAAGTGCTGGGTGTCAGGAGACATGAAGTGTGTGAAGTTACCATAAATAGAGAGAAAGTTCTTGAAGGTAGATAAGTCACCTGGACCGGGTGGTGTATACCTCAAGGTTCTGAAAGAGGTGGCTAAAGAGATCTTGGAGGCATTAGTAATGATCTTTCAAGAATCACCATATTCTGGAATGGCTCTGGAAGACTGGAAAATTACAAATGTCACTCAACTTTTCAAGAAGAGAGAGGCAGAAGAAAGGAAACTCTAGTCCAGTTGGTCTGACCTCAGTGGTTGGGGAGATGTTGGAGTCGATTATTGAGGATGAAATCTCAGGGTACTTGGAGATAAATGAGAAAATAAGCTGTAGTCAGCATAGTTTCCTCAAGGGAACATCTTGCCTGACAAATCTGATGGAGTTCTTTAAAGAAATAACTTACAGAATCAGAATCAGAATCAGAAACAGAATTGGAATCCGGTTTATTGTCACCAGCATGTGTCGCAAAATTTGTCAACTTAGCAGCAGCAGTTCAATGCAATACATAATCTATAAGAAAAAATATGTAATAATCAATCAATCAATTACAGTATACATATATTGAATAAATTAAAAACTGTGCAAAAAAAACCCAGGAATAATATATATTAAAAAGTGGGGTCGTGTTCATGGGTTCAATGTCCATTCAGGAATTGTATGGCAGAAGGGAAGAAGCTGTTCCTGAATCGCTGAGTGTGTGCCTTCAGGCTTCTGTATCTCCTACCTGATGGTAACAGTGAGAAAAGGGCATGTCCTGGGTGCTGGAGGTCTTTAATAATGGACACTGCCTTTCTGAGACACCGCTCCCTGAAGACGTCCTGGGTACTTTGTAGGCTAGTACCCAAGATGGAGCTGACTAAATTTACAACTCCCTGCAGCTTCTTTCAGTACTGTGCAGTGGCCTCCCCATACCAGACAGTGATGCAGCCTGTCAGAATGTCTCCACGGTACATCTATAGAAGTTTTTGAATGTATTTGTTGCCATACCAAATCTCTTCAAACTCCTTATGAAGTATAGTCACTTCTTCATTGATATGTTGGGACCAGGTTAGATCCTCAGGGTTCTTGGCACCCAGGAACTTGAAAAAGTTAAGACTTTATACATAAAGCACTGGTGAGGTCTCACTTGGTATAATGAGCAATTTTGGACACCTTATCTTAAAAAGGATGTGCTGAAACTGGAGAAGGTTCAAAGGAAGTTCACGAAAATGATTTCAGGATTGAATGGCTTGTCAAATGAAGAGAGGTTGATGGCTGTGGCCTGTATTCACTGGAATTCAGAAGAATGAGGGGTGACATTGAAACTTATAGAATGGTGAAAGACCTTGATTGAGTGGATCTGGAGAGGATGTTTTGATTGAGTGGATGTGGAGAGGATGTTTTCTATGGCAGTAGTGTCTAAGATCAGAGGACGCAGTCCCAGAATAGAGGAGCATCCTTTTAGAACGGAGATGAGGAGGAATATCTTTATCAAGAGAGTGGTGAATCTGTGGAATTCTTTGCCACAAGCATCTGTGAAGGCCAAGACTATGTATATTTAAGGCAGAAGTTGACAGATGCTTTATTGGTCAGGGCATGAAGGGATACGGGGAGGAGGCAGGAGATTGCATCTGAGAGAAAGATTGGATCAGCCATGATGAAATGGCAGATCAGACTCAATGGGCCAAATGGCCTATTCTGCTCCTATATCTTATGATCTTAAGATATTGTTTTTCCCTTACATTACCTCAATGTATTTATATATGTTTTGAAATGTCATAAGTGTTTTCAGGTTCTTTTTTACTATGTTTTATTACATTTGACAATAATAAACAAATTCTAATTTCAAATAGTGACACAAGATAATTAACCAAAAATCATAATCTTTCCTGGCTTGGTGAAGAACAAGCAACAAAATCTGTTCAAATATACATATATAATAATTAAGTATGTTAATTATTTGCAAGTTAATTTCCATAATTAAAAAAAACCTTTCTAAAACAGAAGACATCTCTTTTTAAAAGTACTTCTGGTCTCTATTTGAAACCGTGCCAGATTTTTTGATGTCCGCTATCTGACCTACATAGTTCCCACAATGTGTCCAGAAGATGCGTTGTCAGCATTTGGCCCTGTATCCTTTCATCCGCAGTTGCCCCTGGCATTGGACGATGACTGAGAGCATCTGTGTTTCCATGGTGCTTGCTGGTTTCACAAAAAAAATAGTATATTCATGTGCTCTCAAGGTTAAAGCCAATATTTGAACATGTAGAGACCTATTTAAGGCACTGGCTTCATTTCATGGAACAGGAAAATCAGATGAAGTGACATCTATAAAAGCACTTATGGAACACACTGCACGCAAAACATGAGGACAAGCCTCTTTTATGCAGCTAAGAGTATATTTACTATGCTATTGTCAGTGTTCTGGATGCAGACATTGTTGACATTTCAGTACTGTATTCCATCTGTTTGAACACCACTGCACCAAAACTGCGTGATGATGTGCACAAGATGAAACATTCTTTGTAGAGAATGGTGTAGTAACTGTACTAATAGCAAATTGTAGCTATTCTTTCAAAAACAATAAAGTCTTTCCATGAAATTCAGTCTCCCAGCATTTCACCTTCATTCATAGCAATTGGTGTAATCTAGCTTAGAACACTGCCAGAATTGACAAGAATTTATTAAAATAATTCAACAATCCCAGATATGCCTACAGCTTTGTTACCTTAATTGGGCGCAGGAATAGGTCTGTGCCTTTCCCTGAACACAGCATAGTCTTTAGCACTTAAGAGGTGTATATGTACAAGTCCTGTATTTCATATACCAAGAAGGTGTATATTTCCCTTTAGGGGTTCACAACATTTTTAATGGGACCTTTACCATTAACCAAGGGGTTTGTAGACCCTAGGTTGGGAACCCCTGCTTTTGACATAAACCTGCCTTTTTCTGTCTTCTCAACACTTGCTCCAGATTCTGTAGGCCTTGAGACTCGTAACCAGGATATTCTCAAAGTCTACAGAGACCATGGAAATGTCCTGCAGTAAACCCTGCACTATTCCCTGACAGAAAGCAGGTGCAGGCGAATCTCCAAAAAGTGCTCGGAGATATGTGGCTAAACTTCGTAGGTTGATCCTCTAACACTGTCTGTTGATGTGCATGACTCGCATCGAACCAAGTAAACGGTTGACCTTGAATCAAAACTGTAAATCAGTCTTGCATTCTAGGAACAGGATATAATTCCACAGCTGAGACTTGATTAACAGTCAGTTTGTAATCTTTACTAGTTCTGATGGATCAATCATGTCTTAGCACCGACACAATGTGTGCTGCCCACTCAGTGTAGCTAATTAATTCAGTGGCTTTTTTCTCTGAGGATATTGTCAATTTCTCCTTCCAGTTTTGGCACTGACTTTAGCTTGAAGAATTGTGGGTAAGTATTGTCATCAAACTTAGATCTCAGTGTGGACACCCTTCAATATTCCCAGCTTTTCCTCGTAAATCCTTTCCTGTCTCTTTAGCATCCCAGGTAATGCTCCAGTCTCACTTAATGCAATAGTTTTTCTTCTAGAAGAGAATTTCATTCAGCTAGACACTTCTTGTCAGATCGACAACCCACACAAAGTGAGAAAAGTCATTTCTATTTCACTGTTATATTAACTCCAACCATTGCATTGTTCTCTGCATAGTCAAAGTTCAAAGTAAATTTATTAGCAAAGTGCATACATGTCATCGTACACAACCCTGAAATTTATTTTCACAGTAAATACAAAGGAATAGAAGAATCACAATAGAAGTCAATCTGGTTCATCTGCATAATGTTCAACCCAATGTTCAACTCAAAATTTACTACTCTGTTAATTACTTTTATGACAATGAATGGTTCTACCTTTGTGAAGTCAGCTAGGTTTTTATTAAAGACCATGAAAACTTTCCCTGTGTTGCAGTCTCCAATTGTTATGAGAACGGTGATAGTGCCTCCATTTTATCAACTCAACTTTATATATTTGTTCTTACAAGCGTTGGTGTCATGTTCCTCTAAACCCCATGTTGTGCTTTGCTTGCATTCAGCAGCATATGCTTCACTCCACAGCAGTAACAGCTTTTGTTTATCTTTTTACAATGATGTTCGGTTTGCTTTGAAAAAGTGTCTTTTGGCCGTGTCTGTCCTGCGTGCTGTTACGTGGAGCTGCCGAGCTCAGTTCCAAGAGCTGTAGCTTTTACTTGCAGTTGTACTGCTCGGTCAATTTTCAGTGTTAGATTCACCTCTGATAAGAACTTCTCTTGGGTCTGTTCATCATTGATTATACTCACAACCTCAACCCAGAGCACTTCAGGGAGTGTGTTACCGTAATTGCAATCTTGTGATAGCTTCCTCAGTGTAGCTTGTCTTCTGTTAGGTTTAACTATAAGCCACTCAAAGTAATACACTTTGGAAGGTAGATCTTGCAGCCAGAGTACAATGTTAATGACAGGATTCTTCACAGTATGGAGAATAGAGGGATATTGCGGTCCACATCTCTCAAAGTTGCTGAGCAAGTTGATAGTAAATTTAAGAATTTAATTGTCATTCTTTGCGGGTTGTTCTTCATTAGTTGGAGATTTGAGTTTAAGAGCCCTGAAGTAATGTTGTAGCTCTATAAAACTCAGACGACACTTGGAGTATTGTTTTCAGATCTGGTCACCTCATTATAGGGAGGATGTGGAGGATGTGGAAGCTTTAGAGAGGGTGCAGAGGAGATTTACCAGGATGCTGCTTGGATTAGGGAACATGGCTTCTGAAAGAAGTTTGAGTGAGCTATGGCTTTTCTCTTTAAAACAAAGGAGGATGAGAGGAGACTTGATAGAGGTGTATAGGATGAAATATGGCTGTGATAGAGTGTATGGCCAGTGCCTTTTCTCCAGGGGGCATAATTTTTAGGTGATTCGAGGAAAGTATAGGGATATTAGAGGTAGGTTTTCTGCATCAAGAGAGATAAGTGCATAGAATGCACCGCCAGGGATTGTGGTGGCGATAGATAAATTAGTAGTATTTAAGAGACTCTTAGATAGGCACTTGAATGAAAAAAATGGAGGGTTATGTGTGAGGGAAGGTTTATACTGATCGTAAAATAAGTTAAAATGTTGTCACAGCTTGTGGGCTGAAGGGCCTGTCCTGTTCTAGGTTCTATCAATTAATCTCAAAGTATTGCACTACCTTCTTTGGATAAGAGAGGGAGAAGGAAACCAAACATCCATGAACCAGTACTCATTGGAGGATCAGAGGTGGAGAGGTTCAGTGACTTTAAATTCCTGGGTGTCACTGTCTCAGAGCACCTGTCCTGGACCCATCACAAAAATGTAATTGCAAGTAAAGCACCTCAGCACCTCTACTTCCTCAATTGTCTGTGGGGACTTGGGGTGTGACATCAAAAACCTCGATAAATTTCTATAGATGTGTAGTGGAAAATGTGCCGACTGGCTGCATTATGGCCTGGTAAGGGAACACCAATGCTTTCGAACAGAAAATCCTTCAAAAAGTACATCCAGTACATCACGGGTAAAGCCCTTCCAAACATTGAGCTTATCTACATGAAACACCATCATAGGAGAGCAGCACCCATCATCAAAGGTCCTCACCATCCAGGCCACGTTCTTTTCTTGCTGCTGTCAACGGGTAGAAGACACAAGTGCCTCAGGACTAGCACCACCAGGTTCAAGAACAGTTACTGCCCTGAACCATCAGGCTCTTGAACAAAAGAGGATAATTAAACTCATCTATAGAGATGTTCCCACAACCAATGAACTCACATTAAGGACTCTGTATCTTGTTATTTCATGCTCGCATTATTTATTGCAATTTACTTATATTTGTATTTGCATAATTTGTTGTCTTCTGTGCTCTTGCTCTTTCATTGATCCTATTTACAGTTATTGTTCTATAGATTTGCTGAGCATGCCCACAGGAAAAATAATCTCAGGGTTGTATGTGGTGACGTGTATGTAGTCTGATAATAAATTTTACTTTGGACATTGGATTATAACATTGCAGCAAATGTAAAAGGGTAAGTTTTGTTGTTCTCAGAGATTTATTTCTTTTTGTCAAACCTACTCAGTGCACATCTGCAAGCATAGTTCTTATATAGAAAGCAAGCAAAATGGCATCTGCCAAAGACCAGAACAGTGACCCCTCTTGGTTTATAAGAGAACTGTCAAATATATACAAAATAAGTCGAGACCAGGTCTCAAACAATCTACAGGATCCTAATTTGGTTAATTTATTTTTTCCTTAAATGTTCCTGTCACTTGATTCTGCCTCTAACACAGCCCCCTACTCTCATGGCAGGTGGCATGATGGAGAATTATGTGTGTACTTCCTTCCTCTTCATAGTATTGAGCTTTATGGGCTGCCCGTGCTGCCAAGTATTTGAGCCATGTTATACTTCTACCAGCTTGGCCTAGGCATTGTTCTCCCTCTCAAAATGTGAGTTAGACTTTTGGTGGCCATGGAACCAACCTAGTTTTTATGGGTTGTCACGTCACAGCAAGATTCAATGGAGTGACAACTACAAATTCAACTGTGCACAACGTCCTTTCCTGTATGAGCCATATAGGTAGTAAGGGGTAATGGGGATTTTGGAGACTGTGGGTCTGAACAGCTAGGCAGAGAGACCCAGTGAGTAGGACCTTCACAAGTCGGCTTGGGGTTTGGGTCAGGGAATTAGATGGGGTTGAGTGATGGTTGTGACCACAATGGACAGGACATCTGGAGGATGCATTTGGAAAAGGCTCTTCTGACAGTAATGCAAAGGGCATCCATATTGAGAAGGTATGATAGGAATAAAGACTCCACAGTCACATGCAAGTTCAGTTGACCTCCTTTGAATATTGGAAAAACTGGCCTCACTTGTTGAGTAAAGGTACCATGACATATACACACATCTTAGAACAAACTGAGAAGACTACAGGAACCACAGTCTAAATCACCTCATGACATTTAACCATAAACGTTTCAATTGAGTCCCTTTGCACATCACACAGGAGTATTGAGTTATACAAGAGAATTTCTAAGCCTACTATGTTTAAAATTATAGGATCCTAGAGCACTTACGTTATTTTTTAAAAATCTGAATTTTTTAGTCGTAAGCAAACTGAGAACCTTCAAAAGTAGCATTAATTGTTTGCTGTAATGCATTGTGTTAATGCAGTTATAATTACACCTTTTAGAGTTACAAAACAGAGTGGTGCTTTGATTAAATTTTGTTTACAAGTGGTTTAATTGACCATTTGAATGGCACTTACTTTCCTGTTAAAAGCTTTAAAGTCAAAATGGAGTTCTAATAAACAGTGGTACTTTATTTAGGTTGTCCTTTCTTCAGTTTACTGTTAGATTTTAGGACAAGTTTGGCATTGTATTGAGTATTGCTTTTGCAATTAAAGTATTGCCTTGTTGATTGGGAACCTTTAACTCTGGCCTCCACCCTTTAGTTGCCAGTCCTAGGTAAGGTCGTAATGAAAAAGCAAAATACTGCAGCTCTTGGAAATCTGGAATAAACACGGACTGTGCAAAAAGCACTTGACATTCAGGTAGTATCTTTGAAAACCTGAAACATCAACTCTTACTCCCTCTGAAAATGCTGCCGGTCCTTCTGATTTTCTGTTTTTATTCCTGGTAAGGTTAATACTGATTGGCTTCCGTGACTACAAACGAAACATTGATTTAGAATAAAGGAAGTGGTGATCTTATCCTTCTCTCCTACAACTCCCTGTGCGCTGGTGGAGATTTAACACAGGTATATTACGGAATGGCTGTCCACAAACTGCTGGAAAAGCTCACTGAAACTTTCTATCAGGACTGTGAGCGGAAAGGCAAGATAATCCTGATGCAGGATTTCAGACCAACATTGTCGACAAATTCTTTTTTCTCACCGATGTTGCTTGACCAGCTGAATTCTTCCAGCAGATTGTGTGTTGTTCCAGATTCCTGCATCTGCAGCTTTTTGTTCTCCAAGAATGGACGTAATATCTAATAGCTTAAATTTCAAAGTAAGCTTATTACCAGAGTACTGTGCATAGGTATATGTCACCTGACATTACGCTGAGATTCATTTTCTTGCAGGCATTCACAGTAGGACAAAGGAATATGATAGAATCAATGAAAAACCACACACAGAGGCTGACAAGCAGCCAGGGTGCAAAAGAAAGCAAACTGTGCTGATCAATCAATCAATAAGCAGATGAAACACATTGAGAACATGAGTAGTAGGGTCTTTGAAAATGAGTCCGTAGGCTGTGAAATCAGTTCAGAGTTGAGGTGAGTGAAGTTGCTGGTTCAGCAGCCCAGTGGTTGAGGGGTAATAGCTGTTCCTGAGCCTGGTGGTGTGGGACCTAAGGCTCCTGTACCTACCTTGCCGATGGCAGCTGTGAAAAGAGGGCACGGCCTAGTTGGTAGGGGTCTTTGATGATATGGTGGCACACCTTGCAGACGTGCTCCGTGGTGGTGGGCACTGGTGTTTCCATACCATGCCATGATGCGACCAGCCAGGGTACTCTTCACTGTGCATCGAGGGCACAGCTCAGCTACACTCGTGTCTATGGTTGGTCCTAGCTCCATGGGATCAGTAACAATGTCAGGTCTACATATTGTGGGATCTGGGAACTCCATTTATTAGTAACCAGGCCTGACTGCAGTTGCTGTGTGAGAAGAGATTCACTAGGATTTCAGCATTAAAGATTGCAGATGCCATAATCTAGAGCAACAAGCAATTTGATGGAGGAACTCAGTGAGTCAAGCAGTATGTGCGAAGGGAATGGGATTCCTTTCTCCCCACAAATGCTGCTCAGCCCACTGAATTCCTCTGGGTCTAATGGTCATAGACCTTTCCACAGGGTTGGGGGTCCAAAACTATAGGGCACAGATACAAGATGAGAGGGGAGGGATTCAAAAGAGACCCTTGAGGGAACTTCTTTACATTGAGTGTACAGAGTATCTAGAACGAGCTGCCAGAGGACGTGACTCTTAGCAGATATGATCACAAAATTTATGAGGCATATGGATGGGTGCATGGAGGAGAGGGGTTTGGAGGGTCATGCTGGTAACTGGGACTAGCAGCTCCCTGAACTGGTCAGCATGAACTGAAGGACCTGTTGCCATGTTGTATTAATCTATGACTTTAGGAGCAAAGGGTATCTAAGGGGTAATGAATTTTTAATACAGAGAATTTTTAATACAGGTTGGTATATGGAACATATTGCCAGAAGAGGAGGTAGAATCAGATATAAATACTGCATTTAATAGACATTTAGACAGGCATTTAAACAGGCAAGGGATAAAAGGATATGATTCAAATGTCAAATGGGGTTAGTTTAGACGTGTAGAACTGTCAGAATGGTCATAATGGGGCAAAAGGCCTTTTTTCTGTGCCATAACTCTATAAGTAAAGGGAACAATTATTTTAATAATCTGACATCTTGGTTTTTATTCATGCACAAAACTAGATTTACACTGTGAGGTCATCAACCAAGCTCCTTCAAAACAACCGTGGACAGGATATTACAAGATATCGTCAAAGCAATTGAAGTGATGTACTTACAGTTACAAATGCTGAAGCAAGTAATCTTTGAGTATTAGAAGAAACGTTTGGATGGTTACACAAACACAAAATAAAGCTCAAGAAGCGAGAATACATAGACACCGAAAGACCTCATTTATTTTGAGGCTATAAGTAGATGAAAATCGATTACAATCAGCAGGGGGGAGAATGTGGAAGCTTATTGTGAAAGCAAGGAAAGCTGAAAGCAGAGGCTAGGTCATTCTTGGACATTGTACTGCATGACAATGCCATAGTTTAATGATTGAAGAAAGAGAAAAGGTGACATCGGGGAAAGAGGAGAAAAAGACATATGGCTTGTGTAAAATGCATTTAGAAAATGAGTCTTTTTGAGTATACAGTGATATGATATAGTATGTGTGATGAAATGTATGTACAATGCTTCATATTATGAAGTTGGAAGGTGCAAAAATTCACGTGATGGAAAAAATGTCAGTAAAAGTCACTTGTGCTCACATCACATACGTTAACAAAGAAATGACCAAACTGAAAAGAGATCCTATGAAGATTCCATCAGTTCCTTTCAGGCAGATCTTCAAAGATTTAAAGTGCATTTATTATCAACAAATGTATAAGTTATACAGCCTTGTGATTTGTTTGCTTAACAGGCAGCAACAAAGCAAGGAACCCAAAAGAACCCAATTAAAAAAATAAGACCGACTCCCAGTGCCCATAGAGAAAGAAAAAGACCAGAACAAATCAAGAGACATTAGAAGCAAGCAACAACAACAGCATTCCAAACCAAATTGAGTCCTTAGATTCAAATCCACAGAGCAGCTCCGAGAAGGCTCAGAGCTTTGGCATTCAATTCATCGTATTAGTGGGACAAGTCGCTGCAAAGTTTGCAGATACAAAGCACAGCAGCCGGGCATAGTCTCACAACCTTAGCGTCGCAGAAAGAGGAGCCCCTAGACTACCTGGGCCGGCATTTAAGTTGTTCAAACCTCGCACTAGGAACTGGGCCCTGCCGCAGCCAGTCACTCCGGTCCTAGATTTTGCTGCTAGAATCTTGGAGAGAAACCCAATGGAGATTGGGTAACCACTTTGGAAAAACATCTCCATTCCATCAGTGAGGGTAATTGTGAGCTTCCAGTTGCTTGTTATTTTAATTCTCCATTTCGCTCCCACTCTGATCTCTCAGATTTTAGTCTTCTACCCTGTTCCATTGAAGTCCAATGTAAGTTCAAGTAGCAACATCACACCTTTCTACTTGGCATATGACATCATCTCAGAACTTCACATCAAATTTATCAGTTTCATGTAACCAGCCATTCCAGCTTGTGTCAGAATTGGCCGCATCTCATTTCAAATTTCCTTTACTGGCATGGAGCTTTGCATGTGCTTCAGATTGCCAATGATGTTTTCTTTTACCCCCTTTGTTTCCTTTCCCTTAGCTCGGGGGTCGGCAACCTGCGGCTCCCGAGCCATTTGTGGCTCTTTCACCTCTGTGCTGCGGCTCCCTGTGGCTTTGGGAAATAATTGGTCAGTATTTAATTAAAATGTATTTTATGTTAGTTTGTTAGCTTTTGAAATGTAATTCTAAATTTGAAGATTATGGTGATCTTGTACAATCTAAGTGTGGCTGGCACATCCGAAACGGCTCACAATTAGCCAGCATTCCGGCTAAGGGAGATAGCCTACGGGGGTTTGTGAGTACGCGTCTTTTGCAGCATCTGCGTCCATGGGGGCTGGGTTGAGGGAGGCTTAAAAGCAAGGCTGTTTAGTTCGAATAAAGCTATCTTTGACTGCAGTTTACTGACACCGCTACAACGTGTTTTTATCGCTGGCTGTCCAGACGGAAAGTGCTGAAACGCTTTGTCGCGTGTCTGGAAGAAGTGAAAACTTTCCTGGGCAGCAAAGGGCTCACCTTTCCTGAGCTGGAACAGCCAGAGTGGCTGGAAAAGCTACACTTCATGGTAGACATGACAGCGCACCTGAACACGCTGAACACAGCTCTTCAGGGGAAAGGACGCACAGCCCTGCACATGTTGGAGGATGTTTTGGCATTCGAGCGCAAGTTGACGTTGCTTGCCAGAGATTTACAGAAAGGCACTTTGTCTCACTTCCCCAATTTGAGAGAGTTCAAACAAGGTCACGACATGATAATTTCGGAGTATTTACATTCTGCAATCATCGCAATGCAAACATCGTTTGGGAAACGCTTCTGTGAGTTCAGAGAGGAAAAAAACACATTATCCTTCCCGGTCACTCCCTTAAGCATCGATCCTTCCCTACTGAATACGACTGCATTGGCAGGTGTGAGTCAACCTGATCTTGAGATGGAACTGGCCGACATAGCCGACAAAGACATATGGGTGTCCAAGTTTAGACGCTTGACAGCAGACCTTGAAGATGTTGCCCGTCAGAAGGCCGTTCTTGCTCAGAAACACAAATGGAGTGATATTGAAAACCTTCCAAAACCGGACAAACTTGTGTTCGAAACATGGAATGCTATGCCCGACATTTATGTAAACATTAAAAAGTATGCGCTTTGAGTCCTGTCGATCTTTGGATCCACATATGTAAGTGAGCAGGTGTTCTCCAACATGAACTTTATTAAAAACAAACATCGCGCACGCCTCACAGATGACAGCTTGCGATCCTGTGTAAAGATGAAGGTGACGTCATACAGCCCTGATGTGCAGACGCTGTGCGCTGAGGTCCAGGAGCAGAAATCCCATTAACCAAGTATGATAAATATTTTAATTGCCTATTATTTTATGTATATTCATATTTTTTCATTGTTCAGTGAAATAGTCCTTTTATTTTTCAGGCTGACAGCTGGCTGATGTTATTTTTGGTTTGCTGCTGGCGGAAAATTTAAGTTCGGCGTTTTTCATAAATACAAGAAGGACTCAAATAGACATTGAGTATTTTACTTAAAAGTAACTTTCAACCCAATGTCTTTTTTTCGGAGTTCAAAATGTTTTTGTTGCATGCAGAAATGTAATTTCGTTTTCTCTGCAGGAGTTCATCAATTTCATAAATGCAACACATTATAGTTTGTTTATACATAGCATAAAGGCAAAAAAAAACGTTGTATGCAGTGTTATTTCATTTTAAATGTCAAACGGGTTTTGCGGCTCCCAGTGTTTTCTTTTCTGTGGGAAACGGGTCCAAGTGGCTCTTTCAGTGGTAAAGGTTGCTGACCCCTGCCTTAGCTCCTGTGTTTTTTTTAAACTTCCATTTACACCTCCTCCACTTATACCGGCTGTGATTAACAAGACTTCACCAGCCTCTCAGCCAACACCACCGCCACCTGTACCATTCAATATCTCTTGGTCTTCAAACTAACACAATTGTTCCCTTGTCTCTGCAATTCTCCCTCATCTTTGCAATTTAAAAGTTGTTGGATTTTCTATTTTTGCCTAGTTTGATGAAAGCTCATCAGTCTGAAACCTAAACCCTGTTTTTCCCTCCACACATACGGCTTGACTGCTGAGCATTTTTACCAACTCCTTTTTCTTTTCATGGCAAATCACTTGATTCGGACACTCACTTAGTAGGACTTTTAGGGATGATGTCAATAATGGCTGTGTAGAGATGCAACAGTAGTCCGTTACCTTATCTCATTACAGTTATACAATCAAAGTTGAGTTTATAGTCATTGGCACAAGTACATGTATACATGGTGCAATGAAAAACTTACAGCAGCATCACAGGTGCATAGCATCATATAAGCAGCAGCGTTCATTCATTCATTCACAAGAGAAAGATGAATTAAACACAATTAAATACAATTTGTGCAAGAAAGAGTACAATTCAAATGAATTAATTGCAATGCAAAGCAATCAAAGTGCTCATGGTATACTGATTAGGGTTTTGCCAGTTGGTTCAAGAACCAAATGGTTGAAGGGAAATAACTGTTCTTGAACGTTGAGGTGTGAAACTTCAGGTTTCTGTACCACCTGCCTGATGGTATCTGTGAGAAGATTTCATAGTCCAAGCAGTAGAGATCTTTGATGGTAAATATTGCCTTCTTGAGGCAATGCCCTCTACATTTTATATTGCGACATACTTGAAAGCAGAATGCTGTCACAGAAGCATTGTCGTGGTTGATGGGTGTAAATTCAGAAAAAGGGCACATGCAATCTGTCCATGTATACAAGCTGATCTTGTGTATTTATACTGATTGTGCCTGTTATGATTATTGTGTATCTTTTTGTGTTGCAATGGATTCTGAACAGCTGTCCTTGCATTCTCCTTTACACTTGTGCACTGAAGAATGACAATAAATAAATGATCAATCTTGAAGAGCATGATCATGTGAAGAGGGTAGTAAACTCTGTCAAAGGCACAACCCAACCCCCCATTGAGGGCATCTTCAGGAATGTTGTCTCAAGAAGGCAGCAGCCATCACTAAGGACCCCCGCCATCTGGTACGTGCCCTCTTCTCATTATTACCATCAGGGAGGAGATGCAGGAACTTGAAGACCCACACCTCAATGATTCAGAAATAATTTCTTCCCCACCATCAGATTTATGAACAGTCCATGAACACTACCTTGCTGTTCCTCTTTTTTGGCACTGTTTACTGCTTTATTTTCTAATTTATATTTCTGTACTTACTGCTGCCACAAAACAACAGATCTTATGCCATCTAGGTCATTGATAATAGATAAATCAGCTTCTGATCTGAAGATGATTTTCTTGTTACAGGATTGGAAACAGCTGAGCAGACATAAAAAAGCTTTTTTTTCTCAAAATGAGCATGCAATAAACTTTAAAATGCCTTGATACCACAGTCTATCTAGAAAAATTACTACTCCCTTTTTTTTGACTGTCTCTTGAGCTTGAGGGACTTGCTTCCTCTACAGTACTGTGGATTCTTTGGTTGATGAGAGCTATATAGAACTTGCTGGCTCCATCACAGAGGGGACAGGAGGTATTAGTTGGTACAAGGAGGTGGATGGTCTGTTGGGTAGTACACTCCTACCATTTTATGCTGGGCTTCCACAAGCTCTTGTTCAGGGGTTCGCAAGCTGGGGTCCACAGACCTCTTGCTTAATGGTATTGGTACATGGCATACAAAAAGGCTGGGAACCCCTGCTCTAGTTGCATGGACTTGAGGGTCCAAATGTTCCTTCTGCATTTTCAGTGGTCATGCATCAAGGATTTCCAGATATCAACATGACATTATCTTTACTCAGTGTTTTGAGAGTGACTTTGAATCTTCAAGAAGTGGTAATATCGTCCAAGTCCTTGTGAGCCATAAGTTCTCCTGCACAGTTTGTTCTACCAAGTGAACTGCAGAGGGCAGCAGCAAGCCAGCACTGCCCCAGCGTCTCCTCCATTGGGTGACAGCCACAGGTCACCCTCCAGCCCTGGCCTAGGATTCGTCCTCGCCACAATCAAGGCAATACAGCTCACCCACAGTCTTGCAATGAACCAGTGAACAGGACCTGCAGTGTTCTACGTTACCAATGCCCAACAGGGTTTAGTGATCATAATCAAAAACCATCCAAGCTAATCTCTTGCACCGTGCACCTTCTCAGCACAATGGTACACAACAAGTCCAGGTTACAGCACAACAACAGTACACAATAAGTCCAGCACCATTGCTATAGAACTGATCAGATAGTCCCACGATACCTGATGATCATAAAAAAAAGGCATACAAAATGAACAAAAGCACATTTGATTCGATCCGGAGTGCCTGCTGCATCCGAGTACGCTGCCACGCTAGTCTTCATCCTGTCACTCGGTGCTCTATGCTGCCTGCTGTAGATTGTACTGAAGCACAGAAGAAGACCACTCATTAAACCATGATCCTTGTTTCAGGCCTTGTTCTTCTAGCTAAAAATGTGCATTGTCATTGAAGCAAGGTCATTAAATGGAGATGTGAATTTATTGTACCATGCATATTGAGAAAACAGTTTCTAGAAGAGTTTCATATAGAATAAACTTGCATTGTGAGCAAGGAGGCAATTAGTGTGTTGGCCAGGCTTAGTCAAAGATCTCTAAGCTCTAATATGAAAGCCTACAGTCTGTCAAACGAAGGCTGCAAAAGCACTTTTACAGAGTTGGAAGTGGCCAACAAAACCTTTCCAAGCATTAGAACTGAAATCACTAAATTGCTGCAGGAAGCGAGTGAGAGAATATCAGAGTTACAAGATTATAAGTAAATAACAGAAGTTGTTCCAGTGGAAAATGTGAGAGAAACAACACAAGGTTCTGCTAAATCCAATCAAGATCTTCTTCAAGGAAGGGACGGATACAGCACTAACATGTGTGCCTTTGAGATAAATAAAGAAGCCAATGAATAAGGTAAATCTGTATGTAATGTGAATATATGATTTTTTCAACTAAAGGAAAAGCAATAATTTACATGTATTCCATACTGTATCGCCTTGCCTAATAAAGTGGCCACTGTGGGCTGTAGTCCATCCAGTTCAAGCTTTGACATGTTATGTGTTCAGAGATGCTCTTCTGCACACCATTGTTGTAGCATGTGGTTACTTGAGTTACTGTTGCCTTCCTGTCATCTTGAACTAGTCTGGCCATTCACCTCTGACCTCTCTCATTAACAAAGCATTTTTGCCCACAGAACTGCCATTCACTGGATTTTTTTTTTTGTTTTTTGCACCATTCTCTGTAAACTCAAGAAACAGTAGAGCGTGAAAATTCCAGATCAGTAGTTTCTGAGATACTCAAACTACCCTGTCTGGCACCAACAATTATTCCACAGTCAAAGTCACTTGGGTCACATTTCTTCCCCATTCTGATGTTTGGTCTGAACAACAACTGAACCTCTTGACCATGTCTCCATGCTTTTATGCTTTAACTTGCTGCCACATGATTGGCTGATTAGATATTTACATTAATTAGTCATGCAGGTGTACCTAATAAAGTGGCCATATAGTGCATAAAAGCATGCAGACATGGTCAAAGGGTTCAGTTGTTCAGATCAAATGTCAGAATGGGGAAGAAATGTGATCTAAGTGACCAGGGAATAATTGTTGGTGACAGATGGGGTGGCTTGAGTATCTCAGAAACTGCAGATTCCCTGGGATTTTCATGCAGTCTTTAAAGTTTACAGAGAATGGTGTGAAAAACAAAATGAAAGAAATCCAGTAAGCGGCAATCTGTGGATGGAGAGAGAGGTTAAAGAAGGTTGGCCAGACTGGTACAAGCAGACAAGAAGGCGACAATAACTCAAATAACCATGCATTACAATAGTGATGTGCTGAAGAGCGTCTCTGAATGCACAACACATCAAACCTTGAAGTGGATCGGTTACAGCAACAGAAGACCATGCACATACAAAAATACACTCAGTGGACACTTTGTTAGCCACTGACTGTTTATCTGACATGTACATATGTATAACATCAGACATACGTGTGTTTGACATGTACATATGTATGTGCAAATAGATGTTGCTGGTTGAATAAATCAGTCACACATTTCTAATAACTTCTCGTGTTTCTTTGTTTTGCTCTTTTTGTCTGCATTGTCTGGATTTAAAATATTCAGCAGCCACATACATTGCACTCTTCCTCGTGTGGCTCAGTGTGCACAGTCTTGCCTGGGAGTCGGATGTTTCTGGGTTCTGGTCCTGCTTCAGAGACTGAGCACAGAAGCCCTGGCTGAATCTTCTGTGCATACTGATGGAGTGGTACACTGTCTTTTGGATGAGAAGTGAAACCGAAGCCCCATCTGCTCTCTTCAAAGTGCATGTAGGATCCCAGAGCACTATTTAAAAATAGTCGGAATTGTTATCGTGTGCAGGCCAATATTTATCTTTGTCAGCATCATCACAAGATTATCTATTCATCATTGCATTCCCACTGCATCTTCAACTTTGAGATACTGACTCTACTTAAAAGATAATTCACTGGCTGTAAATTACTTTTGGATATTTCGAAGAGGATGTGGAAAGAGCTAAATAGACACTTCCTCTTTTATCTCTTTCTAAATCATTCTTGTTGTTATTCCCTACATTCATTTGGATGTTAACTGATCGCATTAATTTAAGGATTTTTTTCTTTTTACTATTTGTTCTGTCACACCTCTACCTTTTCTTGTAAACTAATTGGATAGCCAGTTCTGATAAAACCTAAAATGGTAACTGTTTCCTATTTCACAAGTTCTGGCAGACCTGTAGACTGTTTCCAGCACTTTTCGTTTTTAATTCATTTAAGTGCACTGTTGATTAAATGTACAGGCGGTTTCCACCAACTTCCTCTTAGGCTGACCCTCATGATAACTTTCTCCTGTTGGTTCCAAGGTGGCTGAGTCCAATATGAGACCTTCAGACATGGTGCAGCAGGTAGATGAGGAATGTGGGTGAATAATTAAGAAGAAGGTGCAATCATTTTGCTGTTTTTTACCAGGCGTTCATGTGGTCCTGATGAAGGAACTTGAGGTCCACAGTCCCAACCCAAATGCATCTCCTTACTAAGGGTCTTGGGCCAGGGATTTTCAGGAGTTGGCAGGGATGTCATACTTTTCAAGTAGAACACCCTTGAATCATTCCTCTGTTTTCTTGAAAATCTCTAGCTATAGCGTGGGTGGGAGCTGTATATGTATTGACTGAGTGCATTTAGTCTTCCCTTGCTGAGGACCCTGACCTGGCTCATGTACCCTTTGTGGGTCTGGGAGATCTTGCAGAGACAGCGTTCTCTCCATTATCTCCAGTGCCTGCTAATTCATGCCTCATGATTGTTGTACAAAGTTCAAAGTAAATGTCAAAAGAGCAATGTTATGATAGTCATGGGGAATTTCAATATGCAGGGAAAATCAGATTGGTGCTGGATCTGGGGGGGGGGGGTGCGTGGGAGGGGAAATTGTAGTATGCCTACAAGCTGGGTTTTGAAAGCAGCTTGTGTTTGAGCCCACGAGGGAATCAGCTATTCTAGATTGGGTATTATGCAATGAACTAGAATTGGTTAGAGCGCTGAAGGTAAAAGAACTCTCAGGAGAAAGTGATCATAATATGATAGAATTCACCCTGCAATTTGAGAAAATGAAGCTAAAGTCAGATGTATTAGGATTACAGAGGAGTAAAGGGAATTAGTATGAAGAGCAGAAGCATGAGAGATGTGCTGGCCAAAACTGATTGGAAGGGAATACTAACAGGGTTGACAGCAGAACAGCAATGGCTGGAATTTCTGAAAGGAATTCAGAAAGCCCAGGATAGATACATCCCAAAGAAAAAGAAGTATAAAGAAGTATTTTAAAGGTAGGATGATGTAACTGAACTGACAGAAAACTCAAAACCAACATTAAAGCCAAAGAGGGGGCATATAATAGAGTAAAAAATTAGTGGGAACTTAGAGATTTGGGAAGGTTTTAAAAACCAACAGAAGACAACTAAGGAAGTCATTAAGAAGGAAAAGGTGGAATATGAAAGTAAGCTAGCCAATAATATTAAAGAGAAGAACAAAAAGTTTCTTCAAATGCATGAAGTGTAAAAGAGAGGTGAGAGTCAATATTTGACCACTGGAAAATTATGCTGGAGAGGTAGTAATGAGAAACAAGTAAATGGCAAATGAACTGATGAAGTATTTTGCATCAGTCTTTACTGTGAAAGACACGAGCAATATGCCAGAAGTTTGAGAGTGGTGGGGTGCAGAAGTGGGTGAAGTTGCTGTAACTAGGGAGAAGGTGCTTGGGAAACTGAAAGGTCTGAAGGTAGATAAAGTCACCTGGACCAGATGGTGTACACGCCATTTTTCTGAAAGAGGAGGCTGAAGAGATTGTGGAGGCATTAGTAATGATCTTTCAAGAAGCAGTGGGTTCTGGCATGTTTCCAGGGGACTGCAAAATTGCAAATGTCACTCCACTCTTCAAGAAGTGATACAAGCAGAAGAAAGGAAATTATAGGCCAGTTGTTCTGACTTCAGTGGTTGGGAAGATGTTGTTGATTGTTAAGGATATAGTTGCATGGTACTTGAAGGCACATGATTAAGTAGGCCATTGTCAGCATAGTTTCCTCAAGGGAAAATCTTGCCTGACAAATCAGTTGGAATTCTTTGAAGAAATAACAAGCAGGACAGACAAAGGAAAATCAATGGATATTTTGTACTTGGATTTTCAGAACACCTTTGACAAGGTGCGATATGTGAGGCTTCTTAACAAGTCAAGAACCCCATAGTATTACAGGAAAGGTACTAGCATGGATAGAGCATTGGCTGATTGGCAAGGGTAGCAATAACGAGTTTTTTCTGGTTGGTTGCTGTGGTAAACTATGTAAACCCGTCTGGACACGCCCCTCTGCTGACTGCTCCTGTGGCTCCTCCCACAGACCCCTGTATAAAGGCGATTGGGGCACTGTTCCTCCCTCAGTCTCCGAGATGTCGTGCCCCCTTTTTGCTGCAAATAAAAGCCTATCATTCACTTCCTGTCTCCGAGAGTTATTGATGGTGCATCAGTTGCCAGTGACTAGTGGTGTTCCATGGGGTCTGTGTTGGGACTGATTCTTTTTATGATTTGTATGAAGGAATTTGTGGCTATGTGGCCAAGTTTGTGGACCACACAAAGATGGAGGCATAGGTAATGTTGAGGAAGCAGACAGACTACAGATTAGAAGATTTGGCAAAGGAGTGGCAGATGGAATACATTGTTGGAAAGTGTTTAATCATGCACTTTGGTAGAAGAAATAAAACTATTTCCATGGTCCAAATGGCCTAATTTTGCTCCTATATCTTATAGTCTTAAATTTATTATCAAAGTATACTGAGATTCATTTTCTTGTGGGCATTTTCAGTAAATACAAATAAACACAACAGAATCAATGAAAAACTGCACACCAAGATGGACAAACAGCTAGTGGGCAAGGAAGACAGAGGTCCCTGCGTCCTGGTAGACTATGAGCTTTGAACCGAATGTAAAGTCTAGCTATTCAAATACTTCTCTTCAAATGAAAGAAGAATCCATTGGTGCATCAATGAATGTCATCTTTGATGTTCACCCACACAAAAGGGTTGTTCACAAGATGACATCTGTGCCTTTATATGTTTAATCATGGACCTTCTTTGTCGGATCGATGGAGCTTTGCAACGTGGGCAGGTTGTTTAAAGTCCTTTGCTTTGCAGATGTTAAATGAAGATCCTATTCTTCAGTGAATAAATGGTGATGACTCAGAGCTTAGCCTCTAACTACACGCTGCTGCAAGTATCATCTGTCTACTATTGCTCGATGACTGGGGTTGGGGTGGCTTTGAACCTGCTGTGGGAGCAACATTGATTGTACAGTTTCCCCACTGGTCTCCCTCCTGGCACTTACCCTTACAAGCAGAACAAGTACTACATCTGTCCCTACTCCACCTTCCTCACTACCATTCAAGGCCCCAAACAGTCCTTCTGGGTGAGGCGACACTTCACCCGTGAGTCTGCTTGGGTTATCTGCTGCATCCGGCACCCCTGGTATGGCCTCCTGTGAGACCTGACTCAGATTGGGGGATCGCTCCACCCGGCACCTACAGAGAAAGCGGGACCTCCCAGTGGCCACCCATTTCAGTTCCATGTTCCATTCCCATTCTGACAAGTCAGTCCATGGCATCCTCCACTGTCAGGATGAGGCCACACTCACCTTGGAGGAACACACCTTGTATTCCATTTGGGTAGCCTCCAATTTGAAGGCATGAACATCTATTTCTTGAACTTCTGGTAATGCCCCCTCTCCTTCATCATCTCCCATTTCCATTTCCCCCTCTCACCTTATCTCCTTACCTGCCCATCGCCTTCATCTGGTGCTCCTTCTTCTGCCCCCACTTTCCTTTTATCCATGGCCTTTTGTCCTCTCCTATCAGACTCCTTCTTCTCCAGTCCTATAACTCTTTCACCAATTAACTTCCCAACTCTTTACTTCACCCCTCCCCCTCCCCCACTCCCAGTTTCACCTGTCACCCTGTGGTTCTTCCTCCCCTACCCCAACTTTCTTACACTGACTCCTCATCTTTTTTTTCTCCAGTCCTGCTGAAAGGTCTTGGCCAGAAACATCGACTGTTTACTCTTTTCCATAGATGCTGCCTGGCCTGCTGAGTTCCTCCAGCATTTTGTGTGTGTTGCTTTGATTTCCAGCATCTGCAAATTTTCCCTTGCTTAGAATCTACAATAACGTCATTTTGTTAGATGAGGAAACAAAGGCTTGGGGAGATATTAGACACATGTTAATTTATTGAAATTCAATATGATACAACATTCACAGCCCATACTCCCATTGACAGTTGCTTAATCCAAGATAAATTACAGCTGGGGACCCTTACAAGCAGGAAAGATCATAAATCATAAGTTTATAGGCATTATATCCAATTACTTTTTTATATTTATTATTTTTTAGAGTGTAGGCACATCACACAGTATTGAAAATCATTAGAGGAGACCATGTTATTGTTCATTTTGCAAGGTTTCAAGTACTTGCATTGTAGGAATATTGAAATGGGTGACAAGTCACCATCTAACACATAAGAAATCACTGCAATTTTAGATAATGGATAAACATTATCTGTTTTACTCAAATCTTCCAATTGGCAATGTTGTATAAACTATTCACATTAAAATGATTGATTATCCACTGAATTCAATAGATCGTTTTATATTCCAATGGCAACTGTATGCTCAGAAGGTAAGTTTCTATTAGAGCTCGGGTGGTGTTCATGTTTGAAACAGTGAGGTTTCAGTCCGGTTCTGACACCGGCTGTCTGGGGCAGGGTTGATATGGTTAAGTTTGCACTGACGTGGAGCAGGAGTTTCCAACCTGGGGTCCACACACACCCATTGGTCCTTGGCATAAAAGAGTTTGGGGACTCCTGACTTAGAGTGATTAATGCCGGTGTAAAGGATACCATGGGGAGGGTGGACTCCAAGGTGTGAGGCCCGGTCTGTTTCTACAGTCATACGAAGCGTCATTGGGGGCTGACTGACCACCTGCCAGTCGGAAGCAGCTCACTGCCCATGGCGCAACTGGTGTGGAGTTCCGCATACTGCCTGCCAGGCTCATGACAAAATAAAGTGCTTGCCTCTGCTTCAAGATTAGAAAGGGAAGGGCCTGGGATCATCTGTGCAGCCTAGAAATCCACCCTCTGCCCCTCAATTATCCCAAAGGGAAGTGTTTCTGTGATTAGATAGGATACTAACCAGTGGCTCAGCCAATGAGTTGGAGACAGAGCTTAACTTAGCTCTTGGTTGATTGTTCAGCAAAGAAAATCAATTTACCCAGAAAACAAAGCGTAGAAATTCAAAGATTCAGCAGCCTATTTACTATCGAAGTATGTATCCGTATACACCTCTGAGATCTGTCTTCTCCAGATAGCCACGAAACAAAGAAGGAACATGAAAGTAATTTAGAGAGAAACATCAAACCAGCTCCCCCCCACACACACAAATAACAGTATCCTGATCATTAACCCCTAAACCCCCTCCCTTCGCACAAAACGGGAACAAGAACATTGACCCTCATATCCCCCACCCCCACACGAAATGCAACAAGAACATCAACCCTGAAATACCCCTCCCACCACACATAAAGACGGGAACATTGACCACCCCCCATATCCCCCTCCCCCGCACAAGGGAATATTAACACCCCCCACTAACTCCCTCTCCTCACACAACAAAATGGAAAAGGAACGAGCAAGAAGCACAGAATATAAAAACCATAAATCTGAAAAAAGTCTACAGTCCACAATAATCCAATCCATAACTCAGAACTAGGGTAACATCCTCCACTATTGAAAGAGAGGGACACCACATGAGGCAGGGGCCTACCCGCCTGCCACAGTGAGCCACACAGCGATAGGCCACCCGCAGATCCCCTTTCCGGCAGCGATCAAAAGGGGTGCAGTCGGTGTTGAATTCTCTCTTGCCTTCCGCATTTGCCTCTGTCTCAATTCTCCTCAACACCTTAATTGATGATTAATGGACGCTTTAAATGGTGAAATGAAGACAAACATTGGCGAACATCCATCTCGAAATTTCTTTGCCTCAAGGCCATCCAAGTCTGTGCTTGCTTCCCTGAATCTTCTCGGAGACGGCAAAGCACGAAATCGCTCAGTCAATTCCCAAACTGTAAATCGCAGGCTCTAACGGTCTCAGAAGCACTTTTAAGATGAAAAACAGATCTAAAAGAAGTAAAACTGAAATTTTTATGGGCTATCTAGAAGATGTCAAAATTACAACCCCACATTAAAGCAATGCACTCTCTGCTGTGGGCTGCTCCAACAATTTTTTTCAATCGGCTGTGACTGCAAACTTCTGAAGTCCCTGAGGCCTCAGTTGCTAACACTGCATGAAGGAGTGTTAATACAACCCCTGTAGAACGTAACATCAGATAAGCAGCATTTACAAGGAACAGGAAAACTAAGTATAAATGATGCACAATTTTTATAGAAATCACCAACTCAAACAGAAAAAAGTCAATTTTTGTGCAAACTGATCAAAGTGGTTTTAGCCTTGCTAAATTGTAGTGATTAAAGTTTTTCAGTTCAAGAACCAAATGGTTGAATGCAAGTAACTATTCTTGAACCTGGTGGTGTTGGACTTCATGCTTCTGTACTTCCTGCCTGAAGGTAGCTGAAAGATGACAGAGTCTGTATGATGAGGTCTTTGATAATGGATGTTGTCACCTTGAGACAGCACCCCTTTAAATACTTACAATGTTTGGGGAGGATGTGCCTCTAGTACACTGGGCTGAATCCATTACTCTCTGCAAGTTCCCATACATTTGAACTGCCATACCAGACCAAATTGCAACCAGTCAGATACTTTCAACAGTATATCTGTAGGGAAGAGTGTCTGCTTTAGTGGGGATGTGGAAACCATGAGGGATTATTGGGTGCATGGAATTGGAAAGTCAAGAACAAGGGTGATCGGATGGTTAGGTCCAGAGGCCATCATTAATATGTTTAAACCCAAGCAGGAATCCATTTAAAATTTGAAAGAGAAATTATGTCAGAAGATACAGCAATTAAAGCACTTTCTCTGGAAAATGTAGTGGATAGTTACATATGAATTACGTGTTTAAAATCCTTCTCAGCCAGTTACGGTAGTGAAATTACTAAGCACAGTGGACAGGAGAAGTTCACAATTATTCATGTCTAATAGAGAGTAGCATTTTCACTACATACAGTTAAATGGAGAGAAAATACAAAAACCTGAAGTGCAAAGGGACTTGAGAGTCCTCCTGCAGGATTCCCTAAAGGTTAATTTGCAAATTGAGTTTGTGGCGAGGCAGACAAATGCAATGTTAGCATTCATTTCAAGAGGATCAGAATATAAAAGCAAGGATGTGATGTTGTCACTTTGTAAAGCAGTGGTGAGGCCTCTCTTGGAGTATTGATTGCTGTTTTGCACCTCTTAGAAAGGATGTGCTGAAACTAGAGAAGGTTCAAAGGAGGTTCACAAGAAATATCTGTTTGTAATATTGTTGGATCTTAGGGTTCGTTTACTTCTAGAAGTGAAAAAACACATGCGTGCAAAGGTGATTGCTTGCATTATAGACTTCACTAGGAGGGCTTATTAACTTTATTGCTGTTTGCCTCCCATAATGGATTAGTTCAACTTATTATTAAGTAGAGTATCTTTCACTTATGAAGTCTTTGCTGCTTCTCTGGAGTTCATTACATCTACCCTGAATGGAATATTTGTGCCCTGAATGAGTTACTACAGCTGCCAATTAGCATCAGGTAACAAACAAGAATAAAATAAGGAAGTATTTGTAGCAGTTACTTGAAAACAAACCAAAACTGCTGAGAGACTAAGCCAGGGTAATCAACACAGTGTGACGCCTTTCCAAACAACAATTTCTAAATCGAGCAAAGTACATCCCATCCTTTAATATGAAACCAGCAAAGATGAATGATTTTGTAGCAATTTTAAAAAACTAACAAAACAAAATTAATGATAGAACATAATTAACATAATAATGAAATAAGCGTTACAATTAGCATAACTAAGCAAAGTTTAGCAGTCAACAGAAAAACTCTCAATTTCTCAATCTCACTCAACTAGACTAAAATGACCTGGCTTAGCCAAAGTGAGAATACTCATTCGCCTCTACCACGACCCAACCCACATGACAAATTACCATAATAAACACACCATGACATACAATACAGACAGAAAATAGATACATGGTTCCTACATCCCTAGAAATTCTCAGTGGTCTTTCTTTCATTGAAAGATAAATAGAACTGGAGTTTCTGTTTGATGCCCTTTTATGAGAATTGGAAAAAGTTGGAGATAAAAAAATATGGTTTACGATGCAAAGGAAGGAAAGGTTTGTGATAAGGTAGAAGGAAGGAGAGATTAAATGATTAAAAGAAGATTGGTGCAGTGTGGTGACAAAAAAAATAAATTGCAATGTACAACAGACAAGTGAAGGACCTTAGGATTAGACCAAAGGATGTGTAAATAAGAGCAGAGATGATGTTGAAGATTGCAAAAGGGAAACAGTAGGATACTGTAAACCTACAGTTAAAAAGCAGAAGATGCAAGA
Organism: Hypanus sabinus; assembly: GCF_030144855.1. NCBI lineage: Eukaryota > Metazoa > Chordata > Chondrichthyes > Myliobatiformes > Dasyatidae > Hypanus > Hypanus sabinus. The sequence continues at coordinate 178,176,725 of NC_082707.1, forward strand.
AGAATGAACTCCTCAGTGGAAATTATTGAACTCAGTGTTAAGTGTCCATAAAATGATCAGTCTCTTTAAGGAACAGTTACCTAAAACTTAGTTACTAGAGAGAGAGAACATTTAATTTGTACATTGGTTCATTGGTCTCAAGTATGCTCTTAAGATTTCAGGATAACACTGCATAATTTGCTAAGTGCAATCAATTGCAAGGAGTAAAGAACTTGGACTATCCAAAAGCACAGTTGACACCTGTGATGTTGACTAAGATTGGTGTTGATGCTGGCAGGTGAAGATTGTAGATGGTGTCAGTGGTGGGAAGGGTGAATTTTCTTTCCAGATTGCCATGTATTTCTTCTTATGGTTTGTTGAGAATTATGCAGCACGTAGCTATGCACCTTTAGCCCGAAGGTAGCGTTTGAATCAGAATGAAATGCCACTGCAAGATCCTAAACAAGAGAAAATCTGGAGACACTGCATTAATGAAGAATCAGAATCATATTTATAATCACTGATACTTATTGTTTTGAGGAAGCAGTCCAATGCAGAGATTGAGAACTTTCTTTCAGCTCCCCATTAATGCCCAAAATTACCAAACATCTCACCTGCTACCACTTGTCTACTCAAACTTTGATTGGCATTTTCCACTATGTATAACTGGTTCCATTATCACTGAGAAAATTACCCCTGTAGGCTTTATGAATACGGTGGAACTATTGAATCCACTTTACTAATAATCTTGAATTTACCATCTAAAGTTTACAAAGTTTTAGTTCTGAACTTACTGTGAGAATATCATTGCTGATGTATTATGTTTTAGTGATACTACATTTAATGCTCACATCCAAAATACTGGTGGAACGCAGCAGGCCAGGCAGCATCTATAGGAAGAAGCTCTGTCAACGTTTTGGGCCGAGACCCTTCGTCAGTCCCGATGAAGGGTCTCAGCCCGAAACGTTGACAGTGCTTCTTCTATAGATGCTGCCTGGCCTGCTGTGTTCCACCAGCAGTTTGAGTGTGTTGCTTGAATTTCCAGCATCTGCAGCTTTCCTCGTTTTAATGCTCACATCTGGTGGTCTCATTTGGTATATCATAATTCTTATTAATCTGTGGTAAAGTTAATTGTTTAGTTGAAAAATTGTTATTTAATAAACTGGCAAATCAGCACCAGTGCACAGACTCACTGCTGAGGCTTTATGAGGCACTGGTGAGGTCTCACTTGGACTTTTGTGAGCGGTTCTAGGCCCCTTATCTAAGAAAGTATGTGTTGACATTGGAGAGGGTTCAAAGGAGGTTCATGACTCTAGGATTGAAAGGTTTATCATATGAGAAGCATTTGATGGCTCTAGGTCTGTACTCGCTGGAATTTAGAAGGATGAGGGAGAGTCTCATTGTGTTGTCCTTAAGGCATTTGTTTAGCTTTGTTACATTTTCGCTTTAGTAATTCGTTTGTAATTATTTTCTAGTTAAAGTTAAGGCTGTTGAAAGTAAATTCATTGTCTGTGTTGTATCGCGGCATGCGATGACATCACACCCGGTTTCGCCGCGTCTTGTGGGAAAATACGGGTTTGGAGAAACAGGAAGGCGGGGGCTTGTGTGTACAGGATCAGCGTGAGAAAAGTTTTCGTTCTATGCACTAAGAAACATCATAGATGCAAAGCCATAAGTTCATAAGATAATCGATATGTTGAAGTAAAAATGTTAATGCTGATTCTGTTCAAAGTAATGACGGTTGATAAAGTTTATTTTCTTGTGCTATTGAGAACGTTGCTGGATAGTTTGTGTTGAAGTGTGTGTCAAGCCAGTTGATGGTGTAGGTAGATTCTGACTGTATGTTGTACTTTAATGTAATATAGTTTGTTGTAGTTTTACTTTTACAAATATTTATGATGTAAATGTGATGCCAAGAAGGAAACAAATGCTGTATATATTTTGTATTGTTTTATCAACAGTTTTCACCATACGTTAATGTGGAAGAGTGAACAGTAAATGGTTAATCTTACCACGATCCTGCTTCATTGACTACGGTTTACCTCGGTGTTTAGTTCAGAGTTCCTACACCTGCACGAGAACACTACACTCATTGAAACCTATTGGAGGTTGAAAGACCTAGATAGAGTGGATGTGCAGGTGGTGTTTCCTGTGGTGGGGGAGTTTAGGACCAGGGGGCACAACCTCAGAATAGATGAACATCCATTTAGATTGGAGATGAGGGAGAATTTATTTAGCCAGAGGGTAATGAATCTGAGGAATTTGTTGCCACAACTGGCTGTGAAGGCCAGGTCATTGAGTGTTTTTAAAGTGGAGGTTGATAGATTCTTGATAAGTCAAGGCAAGAAAGGTTACGGGGAGAAGGCAGGAGAATAGGGTTGCGAGGAAAATGGATCAGACATGATTAATGGCGGAGCAGACTCAATGGGCTGAATGGCTTAATTCTGCTCCAATGTCTTATGGTCTTATTAGATTGAGATTGAGCCAACAGTGGGAAAAAGGGACACTCTATAATCATTTTGGTCAGGAAGTAGCAAAAATAAAGCCTATCTTAAAGTTAAGGTTAAAACATATTGCAACAAATAAAGACTGTGTTTGGGGTTACACTCCTAAATCTAAAAGCAGACTTCTTAACATATATTCATTGAGCATCAGAGCAAGAAAAGATATATTGGGCTAAAGATACAAGAATGTGGCAAGACTGATGGCTCAGATGTGCAAGATGGACCTTGACTTCAAAGAAGAAATATGTCAGCAGTTTGATTTTCAGTTGCTCCTATGATCGATGAAATGGTAGTCCAATATTTTTTTATTTGCTTTCAGATTTAAAATTTACTGTTGACAGTTCAATGTTTACTATTTATTCCAAATATTTCTTACTCTCTGTTTGAAAATGTGTTTCCACCCGAAAGGCTTGCCTTTTAAAGTCCAATATTCAAACCATGTCTTCGAGTCCTAAACTGATACATTGCCACAGTATCCACTTCAACAAGTCTTGTGAGATTTCTTTACACAGTTATCTGAGCAGGTAAGAATAAGGTGTGTTATCTTGATTGTGTTGATCCCACTTTATCGCAGACCATCTTCAGAAAAGATTTGACACCCGGTATAAAAGTCAGGGTGACTTCTTAGGGGCTGTGAAGATGGCACAAGTATACAGCCTCGAAGCCTACTGACGATGGTTCGATCCTGACCATAGATGTAGGATTTGCATAATCTCTTCTGGTTCACATGGGCTCCCTTAGGTGCTCTGTTTTCCTCCCACATCCTTAAGATGTGCTGGAGGGTAGGTTAACAGCCCCCTAGCCTAGCTAGTAGGTAAGAGAATTAGGGTGGAATTGATGGGCATGTGAGAGAAAATGTGGGAGAATGCAACTGAGGGGATGCTTTGAGAGATGGCATAGATATGATAAGCCAAATGGCCTCCTTATAGATTCAGTATATTTATGGTCTCATGGCAGGCCACTTAAACCAAGGTAGAGCTCAGTCAATTACAACTGGCCCATATGAAGAAAGAGAGAATTTCTCAGATCATTACATTGTGGGCCAGGGGGCTAGTTCCATGTTCTAGACCAGGGGTCAGCAACCTTTACCGCTGAAAGAGCCACTTGGACCCGTTTCCCACAGAAAAGTAAACACTGGGAGCCGCAAAACCCGTTTGACATTTAAAATGAAATAACACTGCATACAACGTTTTGTTTTGCCTTTATGCTATGTATAAACAAACTATAATGTGTTGCATTTATGAAATTGATGAACTCCTGCAGAGAAAACGAAATTACATTTCTGCATGCAACAAAAACATTTTGAACTCCGAAAAAGAGACATTGGGTTGAAGGTTACTTTTAAGTAAAATACTCAACGTCTATTTGAGTCCTTCTTGTATTTATGAAAAACGCCAAACTTAAATTTGCCGCCAGCAGCAAACCAAAAATAACGTCAGCCAGCTGTCAACCTGAAAAATAAAAGGACTATTTCACTGAACAATGAAAACATATGAATATACGTAAAATAATAGGCAATTAAAATATTTATCATACTTGTTCAGGTTGACTCACACCTGACAATGCAGTCGTATTCAGTAGGGATGGATCGATGCTTAGGGGAGTGACCGGGAAGGATAATGTGTTTTTTTCCTCTCTGAACTCACAGAAGCGATTCCCAAACGACGTTTGCATTGCGATGATTGCAGAATGTAAATACTCCGAATTTATCATGTCGTGACCTTGTTTGAACTCTCTCAAATTGGGGAAGTGAGACAAAGTGCCTTTCTGTAAATCTCTGGCAAGCAACATCAACTTGCGCTCGAATGCCAAAACATCCTCCAACATGTGCAGGGCTGTACGTCCTTACCCCGTTGAAGAGCTGTGTTCAGCGTGTTCAGGTGCGCTGTCATGTCTACCATGAAGTGTAGCTTTTCCAGCCACTCTGGCTGTTCCAGCTCAGGAAAGGTGAGCCCTTTGCTGCCCAGGAAAGTTTTCACTTCTTCCAGACACGCGACAAAGCGTTTCAGCACCTCCCCTCTGGACAGCCAGCGATAAAAACAAGTTGCAGCGGCATGCTACACGCAGTCAGTAAACTGCAGTCAAAGATAGCTTTATTCGAACTAAACAGCCTTGCTTTTAAGCCTCCCTCAACCCGCCCCCCATGGGCGCGGATGCTCCAAAAGACACGTACTCACAAACCCCCGTAGGCTATCTCCCTTAGCCTGAACGCTGGCTAATTGTGACCCGGTTCGGATGTGTCAGAAAATGGGTCGCCACAACGTCTTATTTAGATTGTACAAGATCACCATAATCTTCAAATTTAGATTTACATTTCAAAAACTAACAAACTAACATAAAATACATTTTAATTAAATACTGACCATGTAGCAGTGTGCTACACGCAGCGCTAAAATTACGACACGGAGTCGGTAATTGCAGTCGAAGGAAAAAACTTTATTCGAAATCTTCAGCCTCACTTTTAAGCCTCCCTCAACCTGCCCCCCCCCCCATGGCACAGAGGCTCCAAAGCTCTGTGCTCGCAAACCCCCGTAGGCTATCTAATTGTGAGTCGGTTCGGATGTGCCAGGAAAAGGGCCGCCACAACCAATTATTTCCCAAAGCAACAGGGAGCCGCAGCACAGACGTAAAAGAGCCACATGTGGCTCCGGAGCCGCGGGTTGCCGACCCCCGTTCTAGACCATTGACTATGTGATAGTTCTACATTGAGATCCAATGGGTCAGAGGCCCGCCTGTGTGTGTGTGGCTGGGGTTAGGGGTGGGAAAGGGGTTTGTTTTGCTGTCGTTACTTGCTAGTTGTACGTTGGCTGTGTGTTGTTCTGCTGAACATCATGGGCAGGCTACGTTGCAACTGGACTACGTGGTGAAACCTGGGGCAGCCCGCAGCACAGTCTCAGATTGTGTTGGTTGTTATCACAAACGACACATTTCACTGTATGCTTTGATGTACATGTGATTAACAGATCAATCTAAATGATATCCTTACCCATACACAACAGAGGGAAGGGGTGGTTGTTTGTCATCCTTGATCAGGTGCTGGTGAATTGCCTTTATGACCTGCCGTGGTCCATTGGTTGGAAATGTTTCTTCATGATGTCAGCAGTAGAATTCTGCGTGTGACTTGTGGGCAATGTACCCCAAAGAGAGGAGAAAATAACAAAGATGAAATGATTACTGGGAATTAGTCTCTTAGAACATAGAGACCCCCGCTCCATATGATGTAAAAATAAACCTACCATTAAGCAAAAGACTAATTTCTTCTGATTTCCAGCCTGTGAAATGCTATTTTGTGTCATGTTGTAGAGTCAGGGCACAGGGTGTGATCTTGCCTTGCCTCTGGCATATGATCAGTTCCCTGAGCTGCTATCAAATCCTCTGTGTATAACTAAAGGCTGATTTATAGTTGTGTGTGTGTGGGCTACACCATAGGCCTGATTTTCACTTCACTATAGCAAGCATTCGTTGGTGTGCACCAAAAGGCTAGTTGGTGGTGGGGTTTCTATGCCACTGTGTTGAGTTTCTTTGTGAGAGACATGGACGAGGAGATGCATTTCAAACATTTTCGCATGTCGGCAGGTAAATTTGACAATTTGGTTCATCTATTTCGCATCGGTGTACAGACATGGCAGAGAAGAAGCAACTGGAAGTGCGTAGGAGGAAATGAGATGCTACCAAACGGACCAATCACAGTTGCTGCGGTCTGTGTCACCACGACATGTAAGTTACGTTTTTGCAGAGGTGCGCATCACCCTACAGCATAGGGTATGGCGTAGGTACGGCACAGGGTACGCAGTAGCTACAGCGTAGATGCGACACACAAGTATAAATCAGCCTTAAGTGACAAAGCACTGGGCTTGCTGGTGCCTCTCTCCCAAGTTCAGGAAGTTATGTTGCAGCTTTATAAAATTCTAAGTAGGCTGCATCTGGAGTATTGCATACCGTTCTGTTTGCCCCATTATGGGAACGATGTCAAGGCAGAAGAGGTTTACAGGATGCTGCCTGGATTAGAGGGCTTGTGCTATAAAGAGAGGTTGGACAAACATGGATTATTTTGCCTGTAGTGACAGAGGCTGAGGAGAAATCTGATAGAAGTTTATAAGATTATGAGAGGCATAGGTAGAGTAGACAGACAAAGACAGTGTATTTTTCTCAGGGTTGCGGTGCCTAATACCAGTAGGCACGCATTTGGGTCCAAGAGCCTGTTCCTGTTCTGTACTGTTCTATGTTCTTTGTGGCCATGAGATAGTTTTACACTAGGATCCATATCTTTTCTCTCAATCAGCTTAATTTATAACTCAGTCACCCAAGCTAGGAAGTGTTAAAATAACATGAAAGTGAGCAGACTTTCTTTCCAAGAGTGTGGTGGTTCTGCATCAAACTCAGGAGCAACGCCAGTTGAGCATTTGCCAGTGCTTGATGCAGTCCCATGTTGGCATGCATTATACGTTGTGCCCAAGTTTCAAAGCACACTAGAAGTTCTTTGATTGGATTCCTAATACTTAATCCATATTCGTACCACCATTCCATCCCATCGGGACCTGCATAAAGAGCTCACTCGTTCTGTGTCCCACATTGCAGCAATTACAATGACAATTTGTGACAATCCCAGATTCTTGACGTCAGTAATTTGCAATGCATTCCGTCCCCAGCTGGCAACCACAGAGCTGGGGGCAAAATGCTGAGAATATTTGCATTTCACACTTGAACACTAGTTTTGGAAGGGAACAGGTTTCTCAGCCTTTCAACGTCTCATTTAGGGATTTAGCTCTGTGATCCAGTGCACATTTACCCATGCACCATCTGGAAGAACTACCACAAATAATTTAACTGCCATCCCTAAAATCCATTGCAAGTCAATTACTTTTTTTTTCTCCAACCTTTCCAAATGCCTTTCATATCTATTATAAGCTCTTCATAATTACAATCATGAACTTAATGTAATATTTTAAATTGATGTTTCTGTAATTGTGGACGGAGATTAGGATGATGAATTATTCACTTCGTCATATATCCCCTTAAGTAACAATTCATAGGAATTGAGAAACTGCATTCCTAAAGTCCTTCAAAATCTCAACTCAAAGTTTTGAGTAAAGCTAAATGAGATTTTATCATGAATCCATATTTTGGACTGTAGATAAGTAATGCACTGATGCTGCTTTAAGAATGTTATTAATATGTCTTCCACCTTTCTTGGCTTCTCCATTTAACCTCAGCCTTTACCTGACTCACCTGAAAGAATCAAACAATTATTCCATTTGGGAAAATTGGGTTGAGAATGGATCAACTGGCTGTCAACAATCCTAGTTGTTTTTCCGATTCCCCATTACATCCTGCAAGAATAAGTGGAGAGAAACTCCTACCATCCAGTGATGATGATAGAGGAGAAGTTAGTGGAACCTACTTGCCTCCATCAATGACTTGACCTATTTTTAGTAGAAGATCAGGAGAAGCTGTGGAGAACACTAGCTTGCAGGCAATGTCTGTCATTGCTGATTGTCTCAATGAATGCTGGAACCTGGAGCTGGAGTAGGTCACTCACACCCAAATTTCAGCAACGTACAACCTTCTGAGAGAAAAATCCTCCGTGCTCTGGCAACTTCAATGGCGGAGCAGGCTCAATTGGCCAAGTGGCCTAATTCTAGTCCTATGTCTTGTGGTCTTCTGATCTTTACAGTTAATTTACCAATCAGCCAGTCTTTCGGCTGCAGGAAGAAAATGGAACACTGGGGCAATCCCACAGGATCACAGGAAAATGTGCAAACTCCACGCAGACGGTGCTGGAAGTCAGGACTGAACCTGGGCCACTGGAGCTTTGAGACAACAACTCTGTATTAGGTGCACCACTATGTTACCCAGGCAGGCTTTGGATGCTTTGTTTGAAGCTCCATTATGCTAAAGCTGGCTTGCAAGCATGGGCTCTCTACAAGGCAGTTTTTTTTAAAGATGGCAGGCAGTAGGTTCACTGCTTGTTCCTAGTGGGCTTCCAGCTCGTCATATCGGAGGATTAGAGGGCCACTTACAGCATAGAAAATAGAACAGAATACAGGCCCTTCAGCCCATTGCTGTGGCAATCCTTAACCTACTCTAAAATCATAGAATATATAGCCCTCCATTTTTCTATCATCCATGTGCCATCGAAGAGCCTCTTAAATGCCCTACCACCACTCCTCGCAAGGCGTTCCACACAAGCACCACTCTCTGTGCCAAGAACTTACCTCTGACAACCCCCATACTTCAATCACCTTAAAATTATGCTCCCTTGTGTTAGCCATTCCCTGTGGAGGAAAAAACAATATCTGGCTATGCCTCTTATCTTGTACACCTCTATCAAGTCACTTGTCATCCCCCTTCACTCCTAAGAGAACAGCCATAGCTCTCTCAACTTATCCTGATTACACTTGTTCTCTAGTCCAGGCAGCGTCCTGGTCATCCTTCCCTGCACCCATCGATAGCTTCCACATCCTTCCAAAAATGAAGCACCAAGGACCGAACATAATTCTCAAAGTGTGGTCTGTCCAGGGTTTTATAGAATTGCAGCATGACCTTGCATGGGAACGTTGCACTTAATAACTGAGAATCTGCTGTTGCGTGATTCATTCCCTAGGTAGCAATTGCAGAACGGTTTCTCTCACTGCTGTAATAGATGTAAATGACTGAGCACAGTTATACAGATTCCTACATTTAGGGAAAGTGTAATTCTAGTTTTAACAACATGAATGCAGAAGCAGGGTTTTAGATAACTAGCAATCACATGCCATTACTCAGAGTATTCCCAAAAGTTATTTTAGAATGAGAATCAGATTTAATATCATTGACATATGTCATGAAATTGTGCCAAGTTGCCAAGTCCAAGAATTTTTAGAAGATCTTGTGATGTTTTCTTTTGTTTAATCAGTTTATCGAAAAAGGAAGTGGGTGTAAGAAGGATATAACTCAGGAATGCTATAGATAAAGAATAAACTGAGTTATTGTGGTTTGAAATGGGAATTGAATATTTATGAATGGAAGGCTCACAGGATGAGAAAGGTGGCTGAGGCTAATTAATCGGCCCTTTTGAAAGGATGATACAGGAATTATCAATGGATAATCCTCTTTCTGGGTTGGATTTTTCTTTGACTGCAAAAAGCAATATGCACGGGAAACAGCAGGTTATTGAAAATGAGACTGTGTATGTCACCCACAGTTGCAGTGGCCCACAACAGAGTTGACTGCTGGCATCCAGTGCCGTCTGTGTGGAGTTTGCACGTTCTGGTGAGCATGTGGATTTCCCCAGTGGTGTTCTGCATCCCAAAGGAAAGCTTGTTCATAGGATAATGGGACACTCTAGACTGGTTGTAGAGTTGGTTGAGCATATAATAGGCTGCAGGGAAATGGGACTGATGGGAATGCTCTTGAAAGTTAGTGTAAGCTGAATATCCTCCTCCTATGTTGTTAGGAATATCTGGAAGAAAAGATATAATATGAATTTTAGCACTGCACAGTTAACTTGATAAATGACTGTTTTAATTTTGAAGCCATTTAGAAAGCTTATCGAACAGGAAGATAGATACTTAATGCACAAGCAGAATTTAATGAACAACATTGTGGTGTTCTGATATCAAAGAACACAGTGGCAGCTAATGATCTGAATGCTGTATTGAAGCAGAAGAAGGAAGATAAGTGTGCAGAATGATTAATGGCGCAAGGTTCAAGAACAGGTATGGGTGTACAATGGGCACACTCATCCATTGATAAAAGATGCACAGTCAATGAGAAGTCTGAACTCACAAAGGCAAGTCACAACATTTCTACTGGGAAGTGGAAACCTGCCTTGACTGCAACCTGGGAGAGTTTTCAAGAGAAATCTTCCCACAAGCCTATGGCTTGTGAAACTGAGATGTAGTGGTGTCGCCGTGTACTTGATGACTGCATAATGTTCAGGCAGCCACAGCTCCCATTTGTTGTTCAAGTGAGAGATTTCAATGTGAATAATGCAACAGAATGGTGGATTTTTGCAGCCTACCCGGCCATTATTACTGAGTGACAAACGAGAAAAAATCTGCAGACACAGATGAGTGGCATAGCTCTCTAGGAATTCATCCCAGGTCAATTGCATTAATTAATCTGTACAATAGCATTAGTGTATGGTACTCAGCCTCTCAAATACATTACACTTAAATCATTGTATGATGCATTTAGAGCTGGACTTGGAATGAATTTGTAAATAGTGTAAAAAGGGATTTGACTCTTTAAAACATAATCACTATATCGGAGGTCTTTATGTGTCTTGAGTTTGTGATGATGGGACAATTCCAGGCTATGAAAACCTAAGAAACTAACAACATTGTGGTGTCCTGACAAAGGGTCTCGGCCCGAAGCGTCGACAGTGCTTCTCCCTATAGATGCTGCCTGGCCTGCTGTGTTCCACCAGCATTTTGTGTGTGTTGTTTGAACATTGTGGGTTTGTTCAAACAAATCTAAGTAAAAACGTAACATTAAGTTCAGCCCTTTTCCGAAAGGAGCTGGGAATGAAAGGAGGTCGGCTAAGGAAAAGATGAGGGAAGAAGCATTTGACAAAAAAAACAGGTGAAATTCATGAGCCTAAAACACAAAGGGCTGATGATCTCCTTCAGAGTTTAGAAAGAGGCTACTATAAAAATTCTGGGTGCTCTGATTATTTTTCTAAATTCCATAGTCTCTATAAATGTGATTTTGAGATTTAACAAAGGATTGTGAGAGAAAATAAGGAATTGCCAACATGTTAGCATGACATCAATATTAGGGAATAGATGGAATCTGTAACAAGGGCTGTTTTATCAAAATTAAAAATAATAATATTATCGAGCATAGATTTCTGAAAGGAAATTATATTTGTATAATCCATTGGAGTTCTTTTGAGACCATACCCACTGGAGCAGATGAGGGAAAGCTATTCCATGTAATTAATTCAGATTTTCAATTTGATAGCCAGCTGGTGGCATACTGGCATCAGTGCTGAACTTTGGAGTGAGAGGTCCTGAGTTCGAATCTGGCTTCCTTGCACGCTCGCCGTCTGTGCCTGGGTTGAGTATCGAGCTAGCAACTTGACCTCGTTTAAAACAAAAACCTGGAGAGGGATGGGCTCCACCAGGTTTCAGATGCCTAAGACATGCCATATGATAAGCAATCTCCAAAAATACTGGTGCAAAAAGCTTGTCATGACGGCGTCCCGACAACTCCACCAGGAATTGAGGGTGCACGCACACAGTTTGATAGATTCTACACAGGTTGGTGAACAAGATTAGAGAACAAAGAACGTGTCCTTCTCAGTTTGGCATGCTGAGGTCAAGCAGGGATCTCTATTTGGACCTCTTTCTATAACAATCATTTGGTTGAAGGTTCCAAATTTGGAGGTGATAAAAGCTAAGTGGGAATGTAAGTGATGGTAAGGTTTTATGAGGCTTCACAAGGAAATAGGAAAAACTAGGTGAGGAGGTAATAATCTAGTATATGTATAGAGTACAATACTGAAGAAACGTGAGCTTGTTTGCTTCAGTAGAAAAGATGACCATGCTGTGGTTTCTTTTTTACATGTTGAAATAGAAAATATTGATATTCAGAACTGTTATCCTTGTACACAAGTCACTGAAAGCTAATGTGCAGATGTACCAGATAATTAGGAAGGAAATCACAAATTGGCTTTTATTGCAAGTACATTAGAGTTCAAAAGTGAAGCTGTCTTGCCACATTTGTTCATTTCTGGTGAGACCAAACCTGCACAATTTTGGTTTCTTTGCCTAGGAACAACTTGTAGTGAGTTTAGAAGGAAGTCAGCAAAGATTCTTCAGACTGATTTCTGGGATGATGTACTTGACACGTGAGAAGTGGTTTGAGTAGAATAGCTCTCATTTATGTAGACATTACATCCGAAAAAGGTAACCTCATTTAAATGTACAAAATTCATAGAGGGTTTGATGGAGTTGATGCAGGGAGAATGTTTTTACCCTAGCTAAGCAGTCTGTAACTGGAGGAACTGCTGGTTCAAAATAAGGGTGGACTATTTGGGACTAATATAAGGAGAAAAAGCCTTCAGTCAAAGGATTGTAAAAGTTTGGAAAACTTTGCTACAGAAGACAGTGATTGCTCAGTCATTGATTATACATAGCATTGATTTTGAGATGTGTGGGTATAAAAGCAGTCTAACGAGATGGGGAAAGGGAATGTGTTGACAACAGCTAAGAGACTTTCTAAGACATTTTAGAAGGCATGGGCTATCTCTAGAAGTACAAATAGATCAAATCCTAGGAGGATACTCTTGAGTAGATGCTGTTCCAAGTTATTCATTGAATTCAGTTGACACAACTACTATGGTGAAATTTGAACTGTAGATTGTTAGATCAGACTTCCAGATTGTAGTGCAACTGCATAAACTTTTGTGCTCTAGATTATAGTATTATAGTTTACTCAATGTTCCACGATCGTACTCTAAAGATGAGGCAGAAAGGGCAAAACCATTAAACCCACTGATGGGTGAACTTGATTGCGGTGAGCAAGAAGCCTCATGATTTGCTAAAGATGTGTAATGAAGAGGAAGTACTCCTCAGCTCCAACAGAGGAACAAACAATGCTGGCATTGTCAGACATCAAAGTTTTCAGCATGCTTGGTGCTAAGAACAAGGACTGGATTATGAATCTCAATGAGATTCCGTACTGTTGACAAGATCCTTAAACACCATTTGGATGATGCAAGTTCTGTTGTTTAAATTTAGACCTTGGGAGATTCTTCAGCGGAAAGCAGGTGACACTTGTGGGGGAAGCACGGTGACAGCTGGCGTAGGAGCTGATATTCAGATCTCCAGAGGAGATGATAAAGGCCACAGTTGTCATCACCATCAGTTAATAGAAGGAAGTGGAAATGTTCAAAGTTCCTTTATGATCAAAACTTGTCTGCAGTTTACAGGCCTAAAATTCATCTTCCCCACAGTCACGAAACAAAGAAGAACCACGGAACCCATTCAAAGTAAAACATCAAATATCAAACACACTCCTTCCATGTGCAACACTAACAAAAAAAATGATGGAAAACACAGAATATAAAACACGAGAGGCATATTTCAGTACAGTTCAAACTAAATTTAGGCTCAATCTAAATTTATTATATATTTTATAACATTTACATAATTTGTCTTCTTCTGTAAATTGGCTGTTTGACAGTCCTTTGTTTATATACTTCTTCCCTCTTCCTTTGCAGTCCTGATGAAGGGTCTTGGCTCATAACATTGATTGTTTATAAATGACCTGGATAAGGAAGTGTAGGGATGGGTTAGGAAGTTTGCTGATGACACTAAGGTTGGAGGTGTTGCGAATAGTGTGGAAGACTGTCAGAGGTTACAGCAGGACATTGATAGGATGCAAAACTGGGCTGAGAAGTAGCAGGTGGAGTTCAACCCAGATAAGTGTGAAGTGGCTCATTTTGGTAGGTCAAATATGATGGCAGTATATAGTATTAATGGTAAGACTCTTGGCAGTGTGGAGGATCAGAGAGATCTTGGGTTCTGAGTCCATAGGACGCTCAAAGCAGCTGTGCAGGTTGACTCTGTGGTTAAGAAGGCGTATGGTGTATTGGCCTTCATCAATCATGGAATTGAATTTAGGAGCCGAGGAGTAATGTTGCAGCTATATAGGACTCTGGTCAGACCCCACTTGGAGTACTGTGCTCAGTTCTGGTTGTCTCACTACAGGAAGGATGTGGAAGCCATAGAAAGGGTGCAGAGGAGATTTACAAGGATGTTGCTTGGATTGGGGAGCATGCCTTATGAGAACAGGTTGAGTGAACTCGGCCTTTTCTCCTTGGAGGATGCGAGGTGACCTGATAGAGGTGTGTAAGATGATGAGAGGCATTGATCGTGTAGATAGTCAGAGGCTTTTTCCCAGGGCTGAAATGGTTGCCACAAGAGGACACAGGTTTAAGGTGCTGGGGAGTAGGTACAGAGGAGATGTCAGGGGTAAGTTTTTTACTCAGAGAGTGATGAATGCGTGGAATGGGCTGCCGGCAACGGTGGTGGAGGCGGATACGATAGGGTCTTTTAAGAGACTTTTAGATTGGTACATGGAGCTTAGAAAAATAGAGGGCCATAGTAATTTCTAAGGCAGGGATGTGTTCGGCACAACTTTGTGGGCCGAAGAGCCTGTATTGTGCTCTAGATTTTCTATATTTCTATATATCTATGTTTACTCATTTCGACAGATGCTGCCAGACATGCTGAGTTCTTCCAGTATTTTGTATGTGTTGCTTGGATTTCCAGCATCTGCAGATTTTCTTGTGTTTACTTACATAGTTCTTCATAAATTCTATTGTATTTCTTTATTTTCCTGTAAATGCCTGCAAGAAAATGAATCTCAAGGTAATGGTGACATAAATGTACTTTAAATATAAAATTACTTTGACTTTAACTTTGAAATACAGACAAATGCAGCATAGAGGAGAAAGGATGCCCATTCTTCAGAAGGGCATGCATAGCAGGTGAAGTTCACCTAACCCCTGTAAAGGTCATGTCTATTACTGAGACGATAGCACAAGAAAGAGCTGAAGACCTATGTTTGTCTGTTTTTCATACATAAGCAAACTCTAGGGAACTAATGAAATGATGAGGCACATTGGAAAAAGCTTGAGATCCTGCATTACAATGGGAAGCCCGCCATCATTTTGCAGGTAGAAGCCTATTGAACACAGAGGAGCAGCCTTAGAAAAAGCTGCAAGCTGACAATGTTTTATTTCTTAAGCACTCACACCAACAATAAAAAAGGTGAGGCAGCATAGCAGAGCTATTAGTAGCTGCAAATAGATGTAAGAAATCCCTTTCTGCAGAAGGTGATTTATAGAAGAAAGTGATCTAAGTGTGTGGCCTTGAGTACTGTGCAAAAGTCTTAGTCACAGACACAGTATATATAGCTAGGATGCCTAAGACTTTTGCCTGCCACAAAAAAAAATCATGATACACATGGGTGATGATAATCCTGATTTTAACGTGGGTCTCTGTTGTGGACTGAGAGTGGGAAGGGGGCAGGGAGAGGAGAATCATGGCTGGGAAAAGGGGAAGGAAGAGGGATTGGACTGGGAAGCACCAAAGAGACATTCTGTATTGATCAATAAGCCAATTGCTTGGAATCCGATGACCTTGCTCAGTGTCTCAGGACTGGGTGTGTCTGCACCTGCACCAACCCCTGGCCCTGGCACTCCTCCTCTGCCACATGTCCCACACCTCTCCTGTAGCACTTCGTCCTCGCCGTTCCCAACAGACTTTGCTCCCGCCGGATTTACAAACTCGCTCTCCACTCCTCGTTGGCAAATACAGTGCTGTGCAAAAGTCTTAGACACGCCAGCAAATTTCAGTATATATATATATATACACACATATACCTAAGAATTTTGCACAGTACTGTATATTGGGAGTTTGTACCAAGAATGGTAACTGATAGTTGTGGACTAATCTCCAAAGATCCCATTCATCAGGATGGAAGTCTTGAGAGCCCCACCCATTTTACACCAGTAGCTTGAATACTGCTTACAACACAAAGGATTACTGAGAAATTGTTATGTGACATTGGAACCCAAATCATCTCTAGGCAATTTACTGAGTTCATGGAATAATAAGGAGTCACCACTGAACATCTACACTGCCTATGAGGGCATGACTTTATAGATAGCCTTCTCCAAACTGTTATAAATGCTACCAAATACAGAGAACAATGGAATGCCAAAATCTGGCCAAATATGAAACTATCAGCTGCATAATTGAATGAAGGAGAATACAAAACAGCATTGTCGTGGGAAATAAATATATTGGGCGGCACAGTGGCGTCGTGGTTAGCACAATGTTTTCCAGTAGCAGTGATACAGGTTCAATTCCTGCTGCTGTCCATAAGGAGTGTGGGTTTCCTCCGGGTTCTCCGGTTTTATCCCACAGTCCAATGACGTACCGGTTGGTAGGTTAATTGGGGGATCAGCCTGCCAACTAGGATTAAAATTGGGGGAACCGCTGGGTGGGGTGGCTCAAAGGCCTGAAAGGGCTAATTCTGCACTGTATCTCCATTTTAAGAAATCCTTCACGAGACCAAGAAGTAATGACTGATGCATGAGTACAAGGAAGCCAATACCGTCACAAAGTTATACAAGACGGAAGCAAGCCCTTCTAACTGGTCCATGCTGAGCAAGGCAACTCATCCAAGCAAGTCCCATTTGCCCATAATGTTCTAAGCCTTTCCAATCCATGTACCTGTCCACCTGTCTTTTAAAAGCTGTTCTACCACTTCTGCCAGCCACTCATTCCACATTTTTGCTATCTTTTGTGTAAACAAAAATTGCTTCTCAAGTTTCGAGTAAATCTTTCCCCTCTCACCTTAAGCCTATGCCCTCTAGTTCTTGATTCTCCAATCCCGAGAAAAATGATTGAGAGCGTTCACCCTGTCTATATCCCTCATGACTTTATACACTTCTGTAAGATGACCCCTCAGTTTCCTGCACTCTGTGGAATAAATTTCAGCCTGACGTTATTTATTCTTTCTTATTGCACATTCAGAGCAGTGGAGATCCCAGGGAGGATAGTGGAATCGTGCAGGATGTGGGAAGGCAGGGAGTCATCGAGTGTCCCTGATGACTATACCTGCAACAAGTGCATCCAGCTGCAGCTTCTGACGGACTTTGTGAAGGAGCTGGATGAACACCGGGGTCATTCAGGAGGCTGAGGGGTTGATCAGCAGGACATACAGGGAGGTAGTTGCACCTGATGCAGTACGCTGGTAACTAACTGGGTGATCGTCAGGTAGAGGAAAGGGGATAAGCAGCCAGTGCAGTGTAACTCTTTAGCTCAACACCAGGTATACTGCTTTGGATGTTACTGGGGGGCAGAGGAAAGTCACAGCAGTCCAGTCCCTGGCACTGAGTCAGACTCTGTGGCTTAGAAGGAAGTGGGGGTAGAAGAGGTGAGCTGTAGTGATGGGGGATTCATTGTTTAGTGGGAGAGAAGGGAAGTTCTGTGGACGAGAATGAGATTCACGGATTGTACGTTCCCTCCTGGGTGCCAGGATCTGGGACTTTTCGGTCCACGGCATTCTTAAGTGGGAGGGTGAGCAGCCAGAGGTCGTGGTCCATATCGGTAGTAATGACATGGGTAGGAAGGGTGACCAAGTGAGTTAGGTTCTAAGTTAAAGGACAGGACCTCCAGCTTGTGACCTCAGGCTACTCATGCCAAGTGCTAGTGAGACCAGAAATTGGAAGGTAATACAGCTTAACACATAGCTAAGGAGATGGTGTAGGAAGGAGAGCTTCAGCTGTTTTGATCATTGGCCACTCTTCCAGGGAAGGCAGGACCAGTACAGGATGGATGGTTTGCACCTGAAATGGAGGAGGAAGCAGCTTTGCTAGAGGTGCAGGGGGATGGAACCAGAGCACCTGAACAGATAGTGAAGTGGTTGTGGAGAAAGATGTTGTTAAGCCTGCATACAAAGTTATGAATCAAAAGGTTTGAGCACGGTGGGACTAATGTCTGAGCTGAACATATTTCAATGCAAGGAGTATTGCAGGAAAGGCAGGTGAGCATGGGGGATGGATCAATACAATGAGTAGTCATTAACGAGACTTGGTTGTAGGAGAGACTGGACTGGCACCTCAGTGTTCCAGGGTTCCACTGTTTTAGATATGATACGACAGGAGAGATTTAAGGCGGAGGTGTGGCATTACTAGTCAGGGAAAATATCACGACAGTGCTCAATCTGTTACCAGGTTCAGATACGGCCCAAGAGCGGAGTGAGAGACACTGAAGCAGTCAATAGTTCACCAACTTTAATACGAACAGTGTTAAAGGGAAAATAAAACAATAAACGCTAGGTCAAACAGGGCCGGTAACTAAAACTCTCAAAAGGAAAACGAAGCCTACACTGCGGCTGAAAAGAACATCTAAACGTTGAACGAATACAGTTAGTCTTCAGTTGACTTGAAAGTCCAGTATCTCAGGGAAGGCCGAATGCAAAACAGCAACAAAACATTGCTGTGCTCTGTCCAAGTCTTGACAAGCACTACGACGACAAGAATGGAGTTAAATACTATCACAATTAAATAATAATTAGCTGACACATGCAAATTCACAAGAGCAATTGCCGTATCTACTGCACTGCCAAATCCATGGTTGAGACACAATCAGGACAGACTGGAGAGCTCACTATGAGGCTTTATGGGTGGAACTGAGGAATAAGAAAGGTATGACCACATTAATGGGATTAGATTATAGACCACACAACAATCCACGGGATTTAGAGGAACAAATTTGTAGAGAGATCGCAGATCATTGCAAGAAACCCAAGATTGTGATAGAGAGAGACTCCCGAACTGGGCTGGATGGGAAAGTGTTTGTCAGATGAGTTCAAGCAATGTCCTTAATCAGTACCTAGAAGTCCCAACTAGAGAGAGTGCAATACTAGATTTCGTTTTGGGGAAAGAGACAGGTCTGGACATACAAGTAGAGTGGATCCGGTTAACCGGGTCTACTGTTAATTTGGGCTGTTGTGTCCGTGCAACTACATATTGACTAAATAAAGCACGCATGGGGAGGTGACTTTAACTGGTGTATTCACATTGCAGAGAGAAAGAGATGCACATGCGTAGACAGCAAATCAATGCACATGTGTAGCTATCAGTCCATAATCGGTACTAAAGATCCATACATTACACTTCCTCTCCCTTTAGAGTAATGAAACATAAAATTATATATGTAACAAAACATTAAATTTCCCTTTAACAACCTATATTCAAATAAACATGCTTTCACAATAACAGTCCATATCTGACTTCACTATACTAAAGGTTCAGTCTTTTGGGTGCTGCACCATTTCTTTCAGGATAGCTGCTTTAGACCTGTGGAGTGGCATCAGGTTTGGCAGGTGTGTTATCAAAGACAACTTGCTCTGTTGCAGGTGGCGCATTGCTCTTAGTGACATGATCATCACTGAAAAGTAACTCCGGTAGCTGTAATGTGTTCAGCTTGATAGATACGGTCGACTCAGGTGTATTCTTCAGTTTAGCATCCAGTATCTGGTCCACATGACGCCTCCATGTCTGATCTCCAACATCCACTGTGTATGTCAGGGTCCAGTTCTTGTAGCTATCCTACTGGGAGTCCACTTCTCTTTTCAGTAATCACGAACTAGGACTTCCTGTCCAACCTCGAAGCTCCTCGCTGATTCACTTGGCAACTGGTTGAACTGTTTATTCTGCATTTCCCTCCGTAGATCTGGTTTCAGGAGGTCTATGCAAGATCTCAGATTCCTGCTCATGAACAGCATTGCAGGTGTTTGATTTGTTGTCACATGAACAGCGGTCTGATACACTAAAAGGAAGTTGTCCACTTTGTGTTGTAGAGAAATGCCCTAATTGTCCATTGCTTTAATGGACTCCCTGAAGGTTTGAACAAAACTTTCAGCTAGCCCACTCGTTGCTGGGTGGTGAGGAGCTGACTTGAAATGTCTAAAACTATTTTTCTTCATCAATAGTCTTCTGACGCGTATTGAGGCCCGCTGTCATTCAGTTTGTTCTGGTAAGCCATTTCTGGTGAAGATAATCCCCAGAGCAGAAGCTGTCTTTTCTGATGCGGTTTGCTTCAGTAGTGTGACCCCAGGCCACTTTGAATGAGCATCCACAGCAATCAGAAACATGAATGTCCCAGCAAAGTCAATATGTACTCTTTGCCTTGGTGAAGACAGCCACTCCCAGTGGTGTGACAGTGCCTGAGTTTTGAACCTTGTGGCATCCTGAACAGTTCTTGGTCAAGCCTTCAATCTGCTTATCTATTCCTGGCCACCACCCGTAGCTCCGGGCAAGACTCTTCACCTTGACTGTAGCCGGGTGTCCTTCACGCAGATTCTCTGACACTCTGATACGTAGTTTACAGGAAACGACAACACGAGATACACAGATCAGCTTCTTTGTGATACTGACAGTTGGTCTCCTCTCGCTGAGAACTCTGGAAACGCAGGGTTACCATGAGCTGGCCATCCTTGCATGGTGATGTCATAGACTTTTGACAATGTCGGGACATTCCTTGTTTCTCTTTGTATCTCAGAATTTGTTACCAGCAAATGGACCACCAATGCTGTGTGGAACACCTCTGCTGGGTCACAGAATGAAGAACTTTCTTTTTCAAAGGCAACACGAGTGGATATGCAGATGCTGGAAATAAATAAAAACACAAAATGCTGGCAGAACTCAGCAGGCCAGACAGCATCTATGGGAGGAGGTAGTGACGATGTTTCAGAGCGAAACCCTTCATCAGGAGTGAAGTAACATGGGATGGTTGAGGGGGAATAAGAAGTGGGGTGAGGGATGAAGTAGAGAGCTGGGAAGTGATAGGTTGGAGGGAAATGGACTAGGGGAAGGTGGAGAATTATGGGAAATAAAAGAGAAAGAAAGGTAGGGCTAGGGGGAGTATAGTGAGGGGGAAAAAGAGAGAGAAAGAGAACCAGACTAAAATTATAGATAGGGATAGGGTAAGGGGGGGGGGGGCAGGGGTATCAATGGAGGTCTGTGAGTTGAATGTTCATGCCGGCAGGAAAATAAGGGAGATGAGGGGAAGATGTGTCTGGTGGTGTGATCCCGTAGGAGGTGGCGGAAGTTACGGAGGATTATACATTGGATCTGTAGGCTGGTAGGGTGATAGCTGAGGACCAGGGGGACTGTATCCCTGGTGGACTGGTGGGGGGATGGGGTGAGGGCAGAGGTGCATGAAATACAGGAGACGCGATGGAGGGCAGAGTTGATAGTGGATGAAGGGAAGCCCCTTTCTTTAAAAAAGGAAGACACCTCCTTCGTCCTAGAATGAAAGGCCTCATCCTGAGGGCAGCAGCGGAGGAATTGAGAGAAAGGGATAGCATTTTGCAGGAGACAGGGTGGGAGGAGGAATAGTCTAGGTAGCTGTGGGAGTCTGTAGGTTTATAGTAGACATTGGTGGATAGGCTGTCTCCAGAGATAGAAACAGAAAGATCTAGAAAGGGGAGGGAGGTGTCGGAAATAGACCAGGTGAATTTGAGGGCGGGGTGAAAGTTGGAGGCGAAGTTAATGAAGTTGACGAGCTCAGCATGTGTGCAGGAAGATCTTGTGTCTTATATAGCCAAGCTTGTCAATGACGGGTCCACAATATGAGATTTCATTCTTGAAAAACTCACTTCTCTCTCTTTGTACACAGACCATACTCACTTAGTCTTTTAAGCAGTTTACCAAGGTTCTGGAGGTGCTCTTCGTCATTTTTCCCAGTCACAATGATGTCATCAAGGTGACGTTGAGTTCCTGGGACATCTTGGAGCACTTGGTTCATTACTCTTTCACTAAATTGCTGGAGCTGATGTGACACCAAAGACGAGATGATTATACTGGAATAGCCCCTTGTGAGTGTTGATTGTGAGGAGCTTCCTGCTTGTCTCCTCAATCTCCATTTGCAGGTAGGCTTGTGACAAGTCAGTCTTTGAAATCCTCTCCCCATCTGCCGAAGATGTCTTCTATTTGTGGCAGGGAATACCGCAGAGTTTGATGCTCACTTTGAAGTGCCCACATATGTGAACAGCTCTGGCCTTCCCATTTTTGATCACCGGGACAATGGGCACGGCCCAATCACTCCACACAAGCTCAGTAAGAATTCCAGATACCTCCAAGCTCTGAAGTTCAGCATCCACCTTAGTACACATGCTCCATGGATCTTGGTGTTTTGCTTCATCCAGTTCAATTTTGAGTTTACCAATACCCTTCTTAAACACCTTCTCAGCAGCATTAAGCAGCTGTGACAGTCTCTGGTTAGGGCAACCATTTGAGCTGCAGTTGCCGGTTGATGCCACACTGAGAGCTTTGATAGTGTGCCAGTCTAGTTGAATTTTTTTCAACCATTTATGTCCAAAAAGTGCTGTCCCTCCGCTTTTCAACACATAAAGCTGTAACTGCTGTGTTTTACCTCTGTACATCATATTTATTTACAGTTTGCCTTTCAAGGACAGCTTTTCACCTCCAGGGGTCTTTAGTGTCACAAGTATTTTCTAATAGTAGCTTAGAAAATGGTCTGTTGGAGTCTGTCTCAGAAATTACAGGCAAAACTGATCCTGCATCCAGCTCCATTTTCAGTTTTACACCAGACATAGCTTTTGTGATCCATATCATCTTGCAACCTGCTTCAGTAACACTATGCAGTTCTAGGCCTTTGACAGACTCTGTGTTGTCTGATTCAGTTTCAGATTCAGTCACTTTGTGGATTTATTTAGTTTTGTGTTTGAAACTTTTAACTCTGTGTGGTTTTTCTCTATGGCTGTCTGACTTGCACACACTCTCTGTGTTGGCCTTGTCTGTGACACTTCCTGCAAACCTTTTCTTCGAAGGTTTCAAAGGTACATTTAATGTCAGTGAAATGTATACAATATATATCCTGAAATGCTTATTCTTCACAACCATCCATGAAAACAGAGGAGTGCCCCGAAAGAGTATATGACAGTTCAATGTTAGAACCCCAAAGACCCCCCCCCCCCAGCTCACCACCCACTGTGCCCTAAGACCCCAGGTCTCTGGGCAAACAGCCATAGATCTTCCGACTCCGACGACACACGAGTCTCCTGCTGAATAGCTGACCTTTGATCCACCCATCTCCAGAGCCACGAATTCTCGGACCTCCAACAGCGATCGAAGCTCTTAGGCCACGTCCTGGGCTCGTCGAATAACGGCCAGTCGTGAAACCCCAGAGCCGATCCCATTCCCGCAAAGAACTGAAGTCAGCATGTAACTCCAGGTTAGGGTCTTCAAAAGAACCCTGAAAGGGAAAAATAAAGACATTAAAGTTGGAAATAGAGCTCTTTTTGAAGATGCAAACAAAGGAGTCACTGTTTAGCGCCAACATGACTAAGCTCTGTCTTTCACCATTCTGGGACATCTTGTGTATTTCACATTCTGAACTCTTTTTCTGTAGTTCTGATGCATCCTTTCCTGCAGTCTCTAACAATATTGCAATGATTAATTGCAATAAGGACAGGATTGACCTAAGGATAGGTCTCTTTCCAACAGTAGCTTCTTTTGAATGCTTTGACTATGCGCACCACATACAAGCCTGTCCCTTAAGGCATCAGGAAGTCCATCTCTAAAGTCAGAGTACTGGGAAAGTTTGTATACTTATGTAATGTATTCAGAAATGCTTCCATCCTTGAGGTTCCTTTTGTGAAATCTAAATCTCTCAGCTATTACCAGCGGTTTAGGGCTCAAATGATTTTGTAAAATTGTAACAAATTCCATCAAACATCTTGCTGGCTTTTCAGGAGTTACTAGGTTGTGTAAGAGCCTGGACGTTTCAGCACCCATTAAGCCAAGAAGCTTTCTGTTACTCATCCGCATTGTTCATGTTACACTACAGTTCAACCCTCTCGATATATGACCCCCAGTCCTCATTAGCACTATCAAATTCATCAACTTTCCCAACTAATGCCATCGTCACGTTATTTTCACTTTAATGTTGCTGGTTGTGCGTCTCGCACTGAATACTGTGCACTATTACTCACACATCCCTTTGTTAGCGTCCGTGACGGCCTACTCCATACTGTTTCACTCTTTCCTCTCGCTGTCTCTCCCTTCCTCCTAAGTCTGTGATCTAATAACTGTTGGTACAGTTGGTGTTATTCTCTGACATTCAGTTTCGTATTCGTCACCAATTTGTTGTGTCTCTGCACAACTAGTTAGCAATTAAATGAAGACTCCCATGCAGAGGTGACTTTAATTAGTATATTCACATTGAAGAGAGTGATCAACGCACATGTGTAGACAACAGATCAATGCACATGCATAATTATCAGTCCATAATTAGTGCTAAGGGGAGGCATTGCACTAGAAGAAATAGACCCATACATTACGGGGCAGCTGATTATTAGGGACAACTCTTAAAGAACAAAAACAGATCGAGAAAATATTTGGACACTGTGCCACTTAAGTGGCATTAGACACTACCCATGCTTAGAACAAACAGTTTTTAAATAGTGTCAGTTTCATGTGTTTGTGTTCAAAAAGCAATGATTTTTGACACTGATAGTTTGTGAGAAATAAACTGTAAGACAATTCAAAACTGTTTTGCTCACTACAGTCTAAAGCATTCAGGATGATAGATGGGTGAAATGAGCAGGTGTGAACTTGAAACAATTTCACTACTTCAACAAGTTAGGAACTACAAAGAATTTGAAACTATTGATAAATCATCTTGAATGT
Source organism: Hypanus sabinus (assembly GCF_030144855.1). Taxonomy (NCBI): domain Eukaryota; kingdom Metazoa; phylum Chordata; class Chondrichthyes; order Myliobatiformes; family Dasyatidae; genus Hypanus; species Hypanus sabinus. The sequence goes on from NC_082707.1 coordinate 178,201,433, forward strand.
TGCAATGAAATGAAGATTTGGAGTACGCAGTTGTTGATGGGCAGTTCATTATCTACACTAAGTGTCTGCACTGATTTTGTTTACTGTGTACAGTGAGTGAATTCCTCTTTTGATAACTAATACAGAATCTTGTAGCACTGTAGTACCATTTGTAGTGTTCTAGTTTGATCTGTATTTCATTTAAATACATAATTTGTTACTCAGTTTGTCTTTTTTATATCTTTTTGACTATTTTCATAAAACTTTGGCTAATTGAGGTTGCCACTTAATTGGGCCAAAATGTACTGGTCCCAGTGTTTCCCAATTAACAGGAATACACTGTATTTGGATGGACAGGGACTGATTAGGAATAGTCAACATGGCTTTGTGCATGGTAGGTTGTGCCTAATCAATCTTATAGTTTTTTGAGGAAGTTAGCAGGAAATTTGATGAAGGCAAGGCAGAGGATGTCGTTTTTATGGACCTCGGCACGGTCTTTGACAAGATCCCACATGGGAGGCTGGTCAAGAAGGTTCAGTTGCTTGGTATTCAAGATGAAGTACAGTAGTAGATTGAACCTGACATTGGCTTTGTGGGAGAAGCCAGAGATTGGTAGTAGTTGATTGCCTCTCTGACTGGAGGCCTGTGATTTGTGGTGCGCCACAGGCATCGGTGCCAGGTCCATTTGTCACCTGTATCAACGATCTGGATTAAAATATGATAAACTGGATCAGCAGGTTTGTGGATGACACCAACACTGGCGTTGGAGTGGACAGTGAGAAAGACTGTCAGAGCTTGCAGCAGGATCTGGACCAGCTGCTAAAATGGACTGAAAAACAGCAGATGAAGTTTAATGCAGACAAGTGTGAGGTGTTGCACTTTGTGAACAAAAACCAGGGTAGGTCTCTGTAGGGCACTGAGGTGTGTGGTAGAACAGAGGGATCTGGGAAAACAATTACCTTGAAAATGACGGTAGATAGGGTCATAAAGAAAGCTTTTGGTATGGAGGCCTTCAGAAATCAATGTATTGAGTACAGGAGTAGGGATGTTACGTTGAAATGGTGTAAGACATTAGTGAGGCCTAATTTGGAGTATTGCATCCAGTTTTTGTCACCTACCACCAGGAAACTTGTAAATACGATTGAAAGCGTGCAGAGAAATTTTACAATAATGTTGCTGAGACTTGAGGACCTGAGTTATAGGAAAAGAATAAATAGGCTAGGAATTTATTTCTTGGAGGGTTGGAGAATGAGGGGAGATTTGATCGAGGGGTATAGATAGGGTAAATGCAAGTAGGCTTTTTCCACTGAGGTTGGATGAGACTCAGAATGGAGATCATGGGTTAAGGGTGAAATGTTTAAGGAGAACATGAGGGGGAACTTCTTCACTCAGTGCAGTGAGAGTGTGGAATGAGCTGCCAGTAGAAGTGGTGGATGCAGGTTTGATTTAAACATTTCTGAGAAATTTGGATAGATGCATGGATGGGAGTGGTCTGTATGGCTATGGTCCAGGTATAGGTTAACGGGACTAGGCAGATTAATGATTTGGCATGGACTGGATGGGCCAAAGGGCCTGTTTCTGAGCTATAGTGTCCTATGGCTCTGTCCAACCTCCCCCTGTAACTTTGGCATCATCCTTCTAAGTATTTTCTACACACTTTACAGTTTAGTAACATTGTTTCTATCGCAGGGCAACCAAAACTGAACAGAATACTCCTAACTGCACCATGACCTGCCAACTTTTATAGTCAGTGCCTTGACTTAGGGAAGCCATTGTGCCAAAATCCTCCTTCACCACCCTGTCTACTTCTGACTCCACTGTCAGAGGAAGTGGCAGAGCCACTTAAATATCTACATGGATAGGAAAGGTTTATAACTGTAGGCCAACTGCAGGCAAATGGGATTTGTATAGGTAGAGTCTTGATTGGCCAGGCCAAGTTCAAATCAAGTCAAGTCAACATTTATTGTCATTTCAACCATAACTGCTGGTACAGTGCATAGTAAAAATGAGACAATGTTTTTCAGGACCATGGTGTTACATGACACAGTACAAAAAACTAGACCAAACTACATAATAAAAAACAACACAGAGAAAGCTGCACTAGAGTACAGACCTACACTGGACTGCATAAAGTGCACAAAAACAGTGCAGGCATTACAATAAATAATAAACAGGACAATAGGGCAAGGTGTCAGACCAGGCTTCGGGTGTTGAGGAGTCTGACAGCTTGGGGGAAAAGTCTGTTACATAGTCTGGTCGTGAGAGCCCGAATGCTTCGGAGCCTTTTCCCAGACGGCAGGAGGGAGAAGAGTTTGCATGAGGGGTGCATGGGGCCCTTCACAATGCTGTTTCCTTTGTGGATGCAGCGTGTAGTGTAAATGTCCGTGATGGCAGGAAGAGGGACCCCGATGATCTTCTCAGCTGACCTCACTATCCACTGCAGGGTCTTGCGATCCAAGATGATGCAATTTCCGAACCAGGCAGTGATGCAGTTGCTCAGGATGCTCTCAATACAACCCCTGTAGAATGTGATGAGGATGGGGGGTGGGAGATGGACTTTCCTCAGCCTTTGCAAAAAGTAGAGACGCTGCTGGGCTTCCTTTGCTATGGAGCTGGTGTTGAGGGACCAGGTGAGATTCTCCGTCAGGTGAACACCAAGAAATTTGGTGCTGTGTACGATCTCTACCGAGGAGCCGTCAATGTTCAGTGGGGAGTGGTCGCTCTGTGCCCTCCTGAAGTCAACAACCATCTCTTTTGTTCTGTTCACATTCAGAGACAGGTTGTTGGCTCTGCACCAGTCCGTTAGCCACTGCACCTCCTCCCTGTAAGCTGACTCATAATTCTTGCTGATGAGTTGGGTTGAAGGACCTGCTTCTGTGTCATTTCTGGGCACAAATGCATCAGGGGGTGTGCCGAGAGCATGGAAATAAACATTGTATTGAGACAGAGAACCAGCCATATTCACAGTGAAAGTCAGAATGACAAAGTACTAGAACAACCATGCTAAATCAATACTGAGGATATTGAGAGGGGAACAATATATGTCAGAATCAGATTTGTTATCACTGACATATATCATGAAACTTGTTTTGTGGCTGCAGTACAGTCTACTCAGTGGACTGAGTAGCATTTTAAGATTCCATTGTAGGTTTCATCAATTCATAACTTACAGAATAAAAGAAACTTTGATATTTTTTAACTGGAGGAAATGAAGTTCCAAACATTGATTAGCTAGTTTTAATACTGACTCTGAAATTCAAACTTTTTCAAGGAACTTAGATTGAACTAGTTATAGTCTCAGAATGTATGATTTCTCTGCAACGTTTAAGAATAAGTTTTAATGAGATAACTACTTTTAGTAACTTGATAAGGGAATTATATAGAGTTACATATTCGGTTCTGGGCCGCTTCAGTTATAATTGGATTTTAAAGATTGATTGGAAAGATTCATTTTTAATTTCAAGAATCTAGGAAAATTTATTTATACCTGGAAGTGGTTAACCTTATAGATTCCCAGAAGATTCTTGTTTATTGTGACTTTATGAGGCAACATGGTTAACAACTTGATGCTATGTGTATAATTAGTAACATACAAAACCTACAGCTCAATACAGGCCCTTTGGCCCACAAAGTTGTGCTGATCATGTCCTCACCTCAGAAGTTACTAGGCTTACCTATAGCCCTCTATTTTACTAAGCTCCATGTACCTATCCAAAAGCCTCTTAAAAGACCCAGCGTATCCGCCTCCACCACCTTTGCCGGCAGCCGATTCCACGTACTCACCACTCTCTGCGTAAAAAGCTTACCCCTGACATCTCCTCTGTAGCTATTCCCAAGCACCTTAAACCTGTGTCCTCTCATGGTAACCATTTCAGCCCTGGGAAAAAGATTGAATGAATAAATTTAAACCAATATAAATGATCATGAGGCAAACATAAACACAACCACTGTAACTTGGATCAACAAATTATCTATCCAGATGTTGTCCCTACAGGTCTGCCCATATTATGGTGGGAAAATTGTCTTTGCAGTGACAAATGTGGGTATGTGATACTGTGGGGAGGTGATATAATTAGTGGACAGTTCTCTCCTACGTTTCTACTGGTGATTGAAGGCATATAAATATCAAGAAATTATTTCATTGTCCTATGTGTAATTCTGCAATTATCATCACATTTCAAATTGCTTAACAGAAAGCAATCATCCTTGTTTGTTGAGAGTATAAAGGGAAGTGGTAAAACATTTGATTTAAAGTGAGCCCCTCACAACTTTAAAGTTGACAATAAAATGCATCTGGGGTTTGCAGACAACCCAAAATAAAGTTGCTTGTTTATGTTGATCTTCTATAATGTGGTCACTAAATGGAAACAATTCAAAAATAACTTAGTTCCCTGGTAACATCATTTAGACTCATCCTGGCTTAGATCCAGCGTCTTGGTTCACATCTCTGTCACATGGAGGACTCGACGAGCTGACGCTCTGCACCAATAGGCATCCCATGAGGCAGAGTAGATTTCGAGGGACAAATAGCCTACAGACAGTTAATCCAGAGACCTCCAGGAAGCTTTGATGGGTTTTGTTAATTAGTTGTTTGTCAAAGATCTTTGAAATGTATCTCCATCAGACAATAACACATAGGAGCAGAATTAGGCTATTTGGCCCATCAAATCAGCTTTGCCACTTCATGGCTGATCCAATTTTCCTCTCAGCCCCAATCTCCTGCCTTCTCCCTATATCCATTCATGCCCTGACCAATAAAGAATCTATCAACCCCTCCCTCAAATATACATAAAGACTTGGCCTCCACAGCTGACTGTGGCAAAGAATTCCATTGAATCACCTCTTTCTGGCTACCTCATCTCCATTTTAAAAGGATGCCTCTCTCCTGAGGCTGTGTCCTCTGGTCTTAGACTCTCCCACCATAGGAAACATCCTCTCCTCATCCACTCTATCTAGGCCTTTTACTGTTCAGTAGGTTGTAATGAAGTCTCTCCTTATTCTTCTGAATTACACTGAATTTAGGCCCAGAGCCATCAAACGCTCTTCACAAGACAAGCCATTCAATCCTGGAATCATTTTCACGAGTCTCCTTCGAACCCTCTTCAGTTTTAGTACATAAGGAGCCCAAAACTGCTCAGAAACTCCACTGAGGTGTCACAAGCACTTTATAAAGTCTCAACATTACATCCTTACTTTTATATTCTAGTCCTCTTGAAATGAATACTAACGACACATTTGCCTTCCTCACCACTGACTCAACCTTTAGGGAATCCTGCACAAGGACACTCAAGTAGCTTTGCACCTCAGTTTTTATGTATGGTCTCTCCACTTAGAAAATAGTCAACCCTTTCATTTCTTCTACTAAAGTGCATGACTGTACACTTCCCGACTCTGTATTCCATCTGTCATTTCTTTGCCTATTCTCTAATCTGTCTAAGTCCTTCTATAGTCTCTCTATTCCTCAAAACTACTAGCCCATCCACCTATCTTCATATCGTCTGCAGACTTTGCAACAAAGCCATCAATTCCATCATCCAAACATTGACATAAAATGTAAAGAGAATTGGTCCCAACCCAAACCCCTATGGAACACCACTAGTCACCGGCAGCTAACCAGAAAGGCTCCCGTTTTTTCCCACTCTTTCCCTCATGCCAATCAGCCATTGCTTTATCCATGCTAGAATCTTTCCTGTAATACCATGGGCTCGTAGCTTGTTAAGCAGCCTCAAGTGTGGCACCTTGTCAAAGGACTTCTGAAAATCCAAGTACATGACTTCAACCGTTTCCCCTTTGTCCATGCTTCTTTTTCTTCAAAGAATTCCAACAGATTTGTCAGGCAAGGTTTTCCCTTGAGGAAACCATGCTGACTACGGCCTATTTTATCATGTGCCTCCAAGTACCCTGCAACCTCATCCTTAATGATCAACTCCAAGATCTTCCCAACCACTGCAGTCAGATTAGCTAGCCTACAGTTTCTTTTCTTCTAGGTCTCTCCGTTCTTAAAGAGTGGAGTGACATTTGCAATTCTCCAGTCTTCCAGATCCATTCCAGAATCTAGTGATTCTTGAAAGGTCATTACTAATGCCTCCACGATCTCTTCAGCTACCCCTTTCAGAACTCTGGTGTGTACACCATCTGGACCAGGTGACTTATCTACCTTCACACCTTTCGGTTTCCCAAGAAACTTCTCTCTAGTTATGGTAACCACACACTTCATGACCCCTGACACCCGAAACTTCCACAGTGAAGGCTGATGCAAAATACTTATTCAGTTTACCCGCCATTTCATTGTCCTCCATCACTACCTCTCCAGCATCATTTTCCAGCAGCCCAATATCCACACTTGCCTTTCTTTTACACTATGTATCTGAAGAAACTTTTGGTATCCTCTTTAATATTATTGTCTAGCTTACTTTCTTATAGCATCATTACCTTCTTAATGACTTTTCTGGTTGCCTTCTGTGGGTTTTTAAAGGTTTCCCAATCTTTCAACTTCTCACTAATTTTTGCTCTATTATAAGCCCTCTTTTTGGCTTTTATGTTGACTATGACTTCTGTTGTTTGTCATAATTGTTTCATCTTGCCTTTAGAATACTTCTTACTGTTTGGGATGTACAGTATATGTCCAATGCCTCCTAAATTGCTTTCAGAATTTCAGCCATTGCTGCTCTGTCGTCATCCCTGCCAGTGTTCTTTTCCAATCAATTCTGGCCAACTCCTCTGTCATGCCTCCATAATTCCCTTTATTTCACTGCAATACTGATGCATCTGACTTTAGCTTCTCCTTCTCAAATTTCAGAGTGAATTTGATTATGTTATGATCACTTACCCCTAAGGATTCTTTTACATTAAGCTCTCTAATCAATTCTGGTTCATTCTGCAAAACCCAGTCCAGAGTGGTTGACCCTCCAGTGGGTTCTACCATGAGCTGCTCTAAAAAACCATCCTTTAGTTGGCACTCTAGAAATTCTCCCTCCTGGAATCCAGCGCCAACCCGATTTTCCCGGTCTAGCTTCATATTGAAGTCCACCATGACCAATGTAATATTACCCTGTTGCCATGCATTTTCTATCTCCCATTCTAATTCATAGGCCACATCTTCACCACTGCTTGGGGATCTGTACACAACTCCCATCAAAGCCTTTTCAACCTTGAGTTCCTTAGCTCTATCCACAATCTTTGAATACCTTCCGACCTAATGTCACCTCTTTCTAATGATTTGATTTCATTTTTTACCTAAAGGGCAATGCCGCCTCCTCTGCCTTCTACTCCCAGCTATAATCTTCTTTCAGCCATGATTCAGTGATGCCCACAAAATCATAACTGCCAATCTGCAACTGTGCTGTAAGTTCAGCCACCTTATTCTGTTTAACACCTTCAAATATAACACCTTCAGTCTTGTATTCACCCTTTTTGATTTTGTCCACTTTTTATGTTGCAGCTCACCCTGTTGACTGCAATTTTGCCCTATCAAAGCCTCTCCTCACTACACATTGCCTCTGTTTGTAAACCAGCTATGCTCATCTTCAGCACTCGCATCCGCCTTTCCTACGATACTTCTTGCACTGAAATACATACAGCTCAGGACACTAGTCGCACCATGCTCAACCTTTTGATTCATAACTCTGTCTAAGGTCTTACTAATATCTCCCTCCACAACCTCTCCACTAACTGTCCTGGTACTCTGGTTCCCCCCCCCCCTCTGCAACTCTAGTTTAAACTCCACTGTGTACAGTACTAGCAAACCTTCCCACTAGGATATTATACGCTAGCCACATATTAAACTGTGTAATCTTCCTAGTTCTGGCCTCACTAGCATGTGGCATGGGCAGCAATCTTGAGATTGCAACCCTGGAAGTCCTGCCCTTTAACTTAGCACCTAACTCCTTGAACTCCCAAAACAGAACCTCATCACTTGTCCTGTCCATTTCATAGGTACCTGGCTCTGGCTGTTCACCTCCCCATTAAAGAATGCTGAGCACTCGATCCAAGATATCCTGAACCCAGGAGGCAACATACCATCTGGGAATCTCGTTCTCATTCTCAGACCTCCTGTCTGTTCCCCTAACTAACAAATCCCCTATCACCACCGTGTGCCTCTTCTTCCCCCCCCCCCCTTACCTTCTGAGTCACAGTGGCAGACTTAGTGTCAGAGACCTGACCACTGTGAGTTCCTCTGTTAGATCACCCCCCCACCCCAAACAGTATCCAAAGTGATATACCTGTTGTTGAGGGGGATGGCCACAAGGGTACTCTGCACTGGCTCCTTAACCCTTTCCTCTTCCTGTTGGTCACCCAGTCTCCTGTGTCCTGTACCTTTGGTGTAACTACCTCTCTATATGTCCTGTCTATCACCCCTTCGGTTTCCTAAATGATCTGGAGTTCATCCAGTTCCAGCTCCAACAGGGTTTGTCAGAAATTGCAGCTGGATGCACTTCTCGCAGTTGTAGACATTGGCAACACGGGATGTCTCCCTGCGAGAGGAGCATTCAACCATCTCGACTGTCCTATCTAAGCAGATATAAAGAAAGGAAGGAAAAAGAAACTTAACTTTGAGCTTTTTTTTTGTTTTCCCTGACTGATGCCCCTCTTCGGTGAAGCCTCAAAGAGCTAAAGCCTCAAGATTACCACTCTGTTGCCGATGGCATGTTGATATTTTAGAAAAATATCATTGTACAATTGAAAAAAATAATGAAATCACTAATAATATTAACCTAAAGCAAAGTAAGTCAAATGAATTACAAGTTTACCTGTGGCTATCTTTTGCCCACAGGATCAGAGACCCTCAAACAAAGAGATGGTGTCATCATTGGTACATGAGACCACCCTGTTGAAGGGTTGGGTACAAAATGTAGCTGTCTTCATTTATCAGCGAGTCTCTGGGTTCATGGGTGAATCCAGGGAATGGCTCAATTAGGCGCGCATCTGAGGCTTCTGCCTTCGACGATGCATGCGTCCAAACCTGATTCCAGCATGATTCAACCCTACACTGAAGTCAAGTACTTAAGAGGGCATTCATTTAAAAATCGGGATGTGTCAGATTTTCTTCTCAAAGGGGGTGCTGGATCCCTGGAATTCTTGACCACAGAGCGTTGTGGATGCTTGATCACTGGAGAGATTTTTAAAGATTGATTGAAAAAACTCTTTGAAAGATCATGGAATTGAAGTCTGACACAGAAGAGGGGTTGCGCCCTGGGGCAGATCAACCATGATTAACACATACAAAATGCTGGAGGAACTGAGCAGGTGAGGGAGTTTGTTTAGAGGGGAATAGATAGTCGATGTTTCAGACCCTGATCATAGAGAATAGTCAGACAAGCTAATCCTCCTGCTCCTATTTTCTTGTCTGATTCTGCATCAGCAGGGCAGGGAAAGCAGATGAGTAGATAAAGATTAGCTTTATTTGACATATGTATATTGAAGCATACAGTGAAATGCATCCGTCATATCATATCAGCAAGGATTGTGCTGGGCAGCCCACACGTGTCAGAACCCTTCTGGCACCAATGTAAAATGCTGGAACTCAGTGACCCTAGCTGTATTCCTTTGGGATGTAGGAGGAAACTGGAACATCTGAAAATGGTCCTCATGGTCATGTGGAGAATGTACAAACTGCTTACAGACAGCGACAGGAGGCGGGCCCCGATCTTGTATATTGGAGCTGTAAAGCAATTGTGCTAACCATTATGTTGCCACATTGTTCTCAGACTATAAGCCAGTCTTAGTGGAGACTTGTGAACAGTCACAATCTGTTGGTTATAGAGGAATGCACAATGGGATTTAGAGAAACTCTCCCATCTCCTCTGGAACTCAGGTACTGTGAAGTGCCTTTACCTCCTAGAGGAAGTTCTACTTAGCTGACACAATTCCCATGTTTTGAAAAACCAGCTGGCAACAAGTAAATACTCACCATGTTCATATTCCATCTCATCATAGATTTAAGATGTTCCCCTTCAACAGTGCTAACCCCCTCCCCCAAAAAACAAAAGTACAAACAAGAAAACGAGAAATGACTGTGAGGAACGTCAGAGAACATTTGGGAATTCTGTGATTAAGAAGAACACTGGCAGTCACTTAACCAATCACTATCTTTGGGAATACAAATCATTTTATTGATCATTATTTGAAATAATTTTAGTAAATTGCCAAACTGATAATTTTATTCCATGGCTGACCCAAAACTTGCAAACATAAGCTGCACGTTATATAACACAGTTCATGTAGCACTTTTAAAGAGGGCTCTGCTAGAGGTGTTTCAGAAATGCAGACATGTTGTACACTTGCAGAAGGAAAAAACAGAGAAGACTGCATTAAATCCAAGATCCTCTTGGGGAACAATGTGTTCAGTGTTAGATGTGGCACATATTGATTATAATATGCAGATCTTAATACAGCTTAGTGAGGTAAATGTATTTGGAGAATAGAGAAAATGGTTAAGTGCCTGTGGTTACAAAGGAGGCCATTTGTCTGAAGTTCTTTTCTGGTATCTCTAAATATTTGCAATACTCCTAAATGAAGACTCAGGCTGCTACACTACCGCATTACAATTTAAAGTGAAAGAGATGCAGTACATGGTGCCAAAAATGTGACTTTTCCTGTTTAATTAGTGTGATCACGTGAGTCGTGTTTGATGTTCTCCCAAGGGGTTATTCCCTTAATCTGTGCGTGGCTTTGTTTAACGTGGGGAAGCTGATGCACGGGCAGCAACAGGGTCAGTTTCCCCTGGCATGGAATGCAAGATGATTGGGGACCCTTCACTGTTGGAGCCTTCCTCCACCTTCACAGCCGTGGAGATGTGTCAGCATCTTCCACCAGCTTGAGCTCTTTGTTGGATCGCACTTTGTCTAGAATCTCCCCTTTGATCTTACCGCCATGAGTGACCCTATCAGGAGCTATGCTCCAGACGGCATCACACTAGGGATCTCAAGAACTCACAGGCCTCTCTATCCCAGTCAGATGACAATCATGGAGAAGTCTTCCTGTTTCCTTCCTGTTGTGGCTCCTAGTCACTATACTGCAACCTCTTTTGTCCTCTTTTGGTTGAGCCTAGTGAGTTTATTTGTGCATTGCTCCACTGGGAGATGTATTTATAAATAATTTTAGGAAAGAATGAGGCCAATTCCCTTATTTATTACAGAACAGTTCAAATTAAAAGCAACATTGGTCTATATTTAGATTAGTTATTTTTTCTTTGTTCTGAAGGAGGCATCACTGTTAACCATTCCTGTTTACCATTGAGAAAGTGGCATTACGCTGATTCCTACATTGTAAGTGGTGAATGTTTAGCTGTTGTTTGTTCTGTTGATCAGATTGGCTCCTAGGGCATTGGTGGTGTCACACTTCTTCAGCATTGTGCAGCTGTACCAATACAGTCTAGTATAAATAAATTCATTTACATTATGAATCAGAATCAAGTTTATTATCACCGACATATGTTGTAAAATTTGTTTTTTTTTTGTGGCAACAGGACAATGCAAGACATTAAAAAATTACTATTGACTCACAATAAAAATAAAGTAATTGGTAAAAATGAGGAATAAAGAGGTAGTGTTCGTGATTTATAGACCATTCAGAAATCTGATGGCAGACAGAAAAAACAGCTGTTCCTAAAATGTTGAGTGTATATCTTCAAGCTTGATGGTAGTAATGAGAAGAGGGCACATCCCAGATGGGGAGGGTCCTTAATGATGGATGCTGCCTTCTTGAGGCATTGCCTTTTGGAGATGTTCTTGATGGTGGGAAGGCTAATGCCCTTGATGGGGCTGGCTGAGTCTACAACCCCCTGCAGCCTCCTTTGAGACTGTGTATTGGAGCCTCCACTCTAAGTGGAGATGCAATTGGTCAGAATGCTCTCCACAGTCAATCTGTAGAAATTTGATAGAACCTTTGATTACATACCAAATCCCCTCAAAATCATGATATATGTCTACTGGCATGACTTCTCCATGATCACATCATGGGGCTGGGAAAGATCCTCCTAAGATATGGACACCAGGAATTTGAAGCTCCTCACCTTTTCTACCTCAATGAGGACTGATATGAATTCTCCTAACCTCCCCTTCCTGAAGTCCACAGTCAGTACCGGCATTTGGTGCAAGGTTGTTGCCGAGACACCACTCAACTAGCTGATCTATCTCACCACTGCACGGCTTCTTGTCACCTCCTGAGATTCTGCCATCAACGGTGGTGTCACTGGCAAATTTATAGATGTCATTTGAGCTTTGCCCAGCCACACTGCCACTATGTAAATGATGAGAAGATTTTGTGGAGTCAGAAAATGAGCCACCTTCCATAGAACACCCTGCCCCTAACCTCCCCCAGTACCTGCAGTATCTAAGAGTTCCCAAGGATACTGATGGTTCAGGGCTTGGGTTTAAATTACCAGACTATCACCCTGACCTATTGCTTCAGGTTTATGGATTTGAATTTTATCCTATCAATAGGAATAAAATTTTGATAATTAAATACATCTAGAATAGAAAATGCTAATATTGGTAATAGGTTTATGTAAACAGAAGGGAAGGAAATCCTGTCTGATCAGCCTGTGGTGGAACTGCTTCCTCAGTCCAGCCATTTAGAAATGGACAATAAATAGTGGCATGGCCACATCCCATAACCACATAAATTAATGAGAATGATAGCATTGCATGAAGAGCTGAAAATTATCCTTCTACTAGTGTGACATGAATATCCCTGCTGCAATGAACTATTTTGGATTGCTAGGGTTTTACAGGAAGTTTTGAAGTTCAGAGTTCAAAGTACATTTTATACTTTATACAGCCTTGAGATTGGTCTCCTTACGGGCAGTCACAAAACAAAGAACCACAGTAGAACCCATTAAATCAAAACCCAGTGCGCAGAGAGGAAGGAAAAAAAATAAATCATGCAAACAGCATTCAGAACTGAAGTTCACAACTTCAGGCATCAGTGCAGCTGATCCAGATGTCCACCAGTTGCAGGACACAGCACAGATTCAGTCCAGCACAGACTTGAGCAAACCCTGCAGGTCGGCCAGCCAAACTGGCTCGACTCTCACCTCTGACCCCCACTCCCCAACCATTTCAATCTGACCTGACTACTTAAATCGTCCAGACCTCAGATCGCTCCTTGCTCTTGGAAAATACTGTAGATGCTGGAAATCTGAAATATTCACGGAGATATTGAGAACGTAAGACTGAACAAGTCATAGAGGGATAAAATGGATTGGGGAGCATGCCTTATGAGAATAGGTTGAGTGAACTTGGCCTTTTCTCCTTGGAGTGATGGAGGATGAGAGGTGACCTGATGGAGGTGTATAAGATGATGGGAGGTATTGATCGTATGGATAGCCAGAAACTTTTCCCAGGGTTGAACAAGGGGAAGTTTTTGCACACAGAGAGTGATGGGTGTGTGCAATGCACCGCCTTCACAGTAGTGGAGGCGGATACAATAGGATCTTTTAAGAAACTCTTAGATAGGTACGTGGAACTTAGAAAAATAGAGGGCTATGCGGTAGGGTAGTTCTAGGCAGCTTCTACAGTTGGTTACACGTTTGGCACAACATTGTGGGCTGAAGGGTCTGTAATCTGCTGTAGATTTCTATGTTTCTAAAAGGAAGAGAGGAAATAATGATGAGATATTTATTATATTGTTGATAATTGATTTAAGTAATGGGCTGGGCGGTACTGGACCTCACAGTCACCCCTTGTGTTGCCCGCATTGCCATGGTGACACAACAGCCAATGGCCTTTTGAGCTCGTTCATTGTGCTGCGCCTGGTGTGTTCTATCTGAAAGAGGATGGTAGTTTCCAATTAAAATAAAAGCACAGAGTAAGTGAGAAGGAAAGGAAGTTCTTCATTGCGTAAGTCTGTTCAGAGATGAGTTTTCATCAGAACTCATTGACTTAAAGTGTGAACTCACATTCGCTGCGCCCAGGTGCTGCTTCTCAAGCTGAGTACGTCTGCTGCTTTCTGTTTTTATTTCTGATTTTTGGCATCTGCAGTGCTTTATTTATCTACCTATCTTAAGCAATTCTCCTGTGGCACTCAGTAGTAGGTCCTATTGGTGGGAGAATCTGCCAACAAAAAGGTCTTTCTGGAGGTCAGTTTAAGATTCTATATTACCTACAGATTTTCATTCGATCTCTGCACTGGGGAACAGCAGTGACATAAAACCGCTTTAGTCTTTGAATGAATTCCACTCCCGTGGTGGGGTAATTTTCTTGCATTCATCATACTCGCTCGTGCAATCAGGATAACCAGCTTAATGTGACTACAAATTAAGCAACTCGCTGCGATCCTGAATTTTACCAGGTTCTAAGGACATCATCACTGGCTTGCAGCTTCAGTTTGAGCCTCGGGAGTTAAAATTCTTCAGCCCCATGTCGAGAGCATTTAGCAGTAGGTTTGTCTTATCTGGCTAAATCCTATTCCAATTAAGATCGGAGCTCACAGTACTAAATGTGGTATCAAATCAAAATCTCACTGAATGATGAGCCTTACATTCCTGACAGTGTATAATTAGAACTATTTTTGTGTGAATTTTTGAAAATTGAAAAATGGAGGATTTAAAGATTATTCTTCCTTAGAGAATGAAATCCCCTGCATGGTACAACAATGGCTCTTCAAACATGTCAGCTGTAGAAAGTGTCCTGGCATCGGCTACATCCTGCATTAGATGATGAAGTGCATTGCAGAGAGGCGCTTTTTGTTAGGAGAATCAAAAATAAATTATTGTATTTATGAATAACGCATTTTAATCATATCTCTCTTGCCCTTCGGAAATGCTTGAATGCTTCCTTACCTTAACCTCTAAATAAAGTTACTGGAATGTCAATTCAGTTTTGTCCCAGCATTCTTCACGTCACACCTGAGAAGAAATTATAACAACGGTTAATATATTTCCACTGAGATGACAAATGACAATTACATAACTTCTTGTAACTGTACAGACTTGTTTTCACACAATAAAATATTTCCTTAGATTAAACATGTTCCTTTTCACTTGTTTTATCCTTTTGTATTTTTTTGAAAAAAAATACTATCCCTGCTTGAAATGGAACACACCAAGGGAGCATGAGTTTTGTGATAACCTACTTAGCAAGTTGCCTGATGAAAGTCACTTTGCTGTCACAGTATCTATCACACTGCATGGTAAATCATGATGCAGCCAATCATAACACATTCCAGTGTCAGACACTTATGCTCAGTCTGAAGATGGGCCATTTATATATAACTATTGACTGTGACAAACCAGCTCTGACAGATATATCATATCCTTTCCATATAAAATATTGTACATCATTCAGATTTGATTTATTCTTTTTAAATTTTAGAAATCAGGGCAAAGGGCTTTGATTCATTATACAAGACACCGACAGACCTGCAGAGAGCAGATGACAAAAAGCTTTGGCTTTCTAAGCTTGGAAGAAGCTCCAATGTTCTCACCTCCTACAAAAGCATGGAGAGGTATGGAAATGAGTGGATTCAATTGAACAGAAGTAAACAGGGGAACATTAAGCTTTGATGAGAGGAGTTTCTGTGAATATTATTAATAGGTTTAGTGACAGAGATGGCATGGAATTCAGCTTGGAACGTTGGAGAGAGTGCCATTGAGTAAGAAATTGATTAAAGGTCAAGGCACCAAAGGCAAGGAGTGTCGTTGGCTATGACATGTGGAAAGACACAGTGTCATGCTCGACCTGGCTGGTTTATACAGATAGTCATTAATATTTTATGTAGATCCTATCCCACATCTTAATCACATCACCTGAGGGAGTCATGCCTTCAACCTAAATTCCCTCTCTAAATATCTGTTTAACTTTTTCTTTCCCATCAAAGAATTATTTTTGATTAAACTTGATCAGCACAGGGGAGGAAAGCAATGTTCTTGTTTGCCATGTCCATGGAAACAAAACACACGCTCGCTCTTTGAGACCCTGGGAAATTACCTTGGCAGCATTTTGTCATTGGCCCCAGCAAGAATTATATCTCCATTTGATGGAAATGAGTTTTAAAGACAGAGTACCAGTTTCTGCCAATACAACGTAATCTGCTCAATGTTACTGATCAATGAGAAAACAGAAATGACTTTTGAACATACGTAAATGAAATTTAATCAGCAGCAGGAATAACTCAAACAACCCTTTGTGCCTACTCCAGTACCGTATAATATAGTCACTGTTGGTTTTTCTCACGTTCAGTTTCACAGACAATCCCCATCTTGCTTTTGTTGCTGTCCAAAGGACAATCATCCCAACCTCGAGTATACTCAACAAGTGTGAGTCCACAGCCTTGAGAGGAGGACCATTTCCAAAGATTCACAACTCAAAGAGCAATTTTCCTTCTAATTCGTAATGACCAGTGTGCACAAAAATCTTGTCCTGGGCGCACTGAATAATTTCCTCAATAAAAACAGTTCTAAAATCTGCAGACAGATCTTCGCAACCTCCACGCTGTCAACACTGTCCACATCAGAAATCAGAAAAGGAAATGTGATTGAGCACAATCGTGAAATATACTTAACATGCTAACGAGGTAAAGGTAAACTCCATTGCGTGCTAGTAGCAAAAGATGTGTGTGCGTGCACACGCACACACCTTAGGGAACATTGTCAATGAGTCCAGACCAAAATAGCCAACTGCATCCACCAGTTCCAGAATCTCCTTTCTGAGGAATAAGCAATCCAGTTGCTACTTTTAGGATTTTGTATATCTCAATATTCTGAATCCCAGTCTTTTAGGGTCAGACCCTTTATAACACAGAAATTTATAAAGTACCCATCCTGCACTTCTGTTGGTGAATGACTGAATGCAAATGCATTGTGTCCAGGGTTGTTGGAAAGCTGTCTTTGTTTAAATGCAAATTTCAGTGGCAGCTGCAATGTCAGGTTTTGTCAGTATGGAATCTGTAAGAGCTGTGTGGCTGGCTGTGTAATTTGCTTTAAGATTCAGTCAAGTTGAATGAGTTTGAAAAAGACTCTTTATCATTTACTTTGACAAAGTATTCTCTTTAGGTTTTCAAAGTCTTTCCTCATTGACTATTAGTTACCATATACTGTATGTGGAGATTGATGCACCATCAATAACTCTCGGAGACAGGAGGCGAATGATAAGCTTTTATTAGCTGCAAGAGACCACAATTAGTAGCAAGAGACCAGCACACAACATCCTGGAGACTGAGGGAGGAGCAGTGTTTCCAACTGCCTTTGTACAGGGGTCTGTGGGAGGAGCCACAGGAGCAGTCAGCAGAGGGGCGTGTCTAGACAGGTATATGTAGTTCACCACAGAGATTACATTCGTCTCCTGGGAATGTTCTTCAGCACAGTGTGAAACCTCTTCTGTGTGGAAGTTACCTGCTAATCATCCTTCATCTATTACAGCAGATTTGTTGTTTCACCATCTATTAAGAACATACAAAAAGCAAGGATTTTGTTTCTTTTCCACCTGTCCTCTGAAACAATCTCCATTACAATTCAACTTTAGTACTTCAGAATGTCCCACACTGCAACACATCTTATATCCTCTTCATCCATTGAACTAATGTGTTGTGCAAAACCGAAATGGGGAATTTCAGCCCTGGCACAAAATTATTTGCCACTAGAGCTGCACATTAGAACAGCAAATTGTCTATAGTAACACTCTTCAGCTCCTTTTAAAAAATGTTTACCCCGTTTAAATTCTGAAAGATAGTAAATTCTTCAGAGTTATCCCAGAGGATATTTCCCTGGGTCCACTATTTGTGATGTGATAACGTGTGAAACTTTATTTGGTAATTAAGTCGTGGTTCTTTTGATCTACGTAAACTTGCCAAGGTGAACGAACACGGTTGCTCTACATGATCCACAGAATCCTTCTGTTTCTCCAATTACAACTCTATATGAGATGGTTTTCATGAAGCTGAGCCATCGCTGGCTCAAAAACAGAACAGGAGAAGGAGTAGGTCCCATCAGATCTGCACCACCATTCGATATAATCATCACTGAGCTGCGCTGCCCTCTTTTTCTAGGCCAGTTCTCCAGAACTCTCAAACATTCTTTCCTCATATTAGAAATAAATTCATCTTTATTTTCATGCTAACTACTTATTAGCTAAGTGTTAAGTATGAAAAGACTTTTATTACAGCATTTCTCTTGAAAGAAGTGCAATTTCTAATGTAGCTCTATAAAAATCACGAGGCCTTGAGTCATTCGATTAGTGTGATACCACAGTATTTCATGGACAATGCATCCTTTGCCCTTGGAAGCTGTTTGGCTTTCTTTTCTGTTTAGTCGTACTCATACTGCAGGGATATAATCACACAAAAGCAAATAAAATTTCTCATTATTTATAATATGTTACACAAGCATGTTAAACAATGAGACATTAAACTCTTAATGTGAACTATTAGTCATTTTGTCAAGTATGGCAGCAGAAATACAGAGTGATGTTTCTTTTTTGACTGAGTGGCAGGATGTCAGTAACTGTACGTTTTGTTGAACTGTGCTCAAGGTAGAAGTGACATGCTGCTTTCTTGAACCACTGCACTTTTTCAGGGTCTAAATCAGCATTGTTGGGTAGGGTGTTCCATCATTTAAACTCAACAGTGATTATTGCATGTAGATGCATATCCCTTAGGAGGCTGTACAATTTAAAGAGGAATTTGAAGGCAATGGCAATTAGCTGATTGTATCTATTCTAAATTATTCAAAAATTAAAGCACCCATGAAAACCTAACATCACAGAGTATTTCATTTGTTTTAATGGATTGACATAATAGAGTATAATTGAATTAAACTATTTTACCATAAACTATCAATTTGGAATAGTTGTAATTGGTTCCTTATTGCTGAGCTTATTTAGGAGCATAATATGCTTTTAT
Source organism: Hypanus sabinus (assembly GCF_030144855.1). Classification (NCBI taxonomy): domain Eukaryota; kingdom Metazoa; phylum Chordata; class Chondrichthyes; order Myliobatiformes; family Dasyatidae; genus Hypanus; species Hypanus sabinus. The sequence continues at coordinate 178,220,249 of NC_082707.1, forward strand.
GGGGCAGAAAAATGCATCAGAGCATTTCATACACTCTTTAATTTTTTTTAATGACGGAGTAGCAGACTTTTAGATGTGGGACATGTTGATGACCAAAAGTATGATACGCATTACAGGAGGAAATGAAGGAGGGGTGGTGGGTAAGGTAACTAAATAAAATTCAGATTTGTGGATGTATAATCCAATGCAGGGGCTCTGTGGGGATGGATTGCAGTCTAGGCTCCTGCTACTCGGCAGAGGGGTGGAGAAGCCCTCCAATTTATGAAGAGGTTTATTCCCTCGGCAGGGCCACATGAGTAGCAATGGTGCCATGGTTTAAATATAAAGCATTGAATGTATTGACTAAGTGACACTAAGAATGTAAATGACTTTGCACTTTTTTTTCTACAAATATATTTTGTGACCAAAGTTTATTTTTGAAGTTTAAGAAAAGTGATTCAAGCACAATAGACCGCTGCTACGCTACGATAAGGAATGCCTATTCTTCCTTGCCGAGACCACGTTTTGGCAAGTCGGATCATTTGGCTGTACTCCTGCTATCTGCGTACAGTTGGAGCCCCAAGGCCGATTCTCCACAGACCAAGAAGCAGTCGTGGGGGGGGGGGCCGAGGAACGGTTACAGGATTCCCTTGAGTCAGTGGACTGGGTCGTGTTCAAAAACTCACCTGAGGACCTGAAGACTACACCAAGATGGTTACAGACTTTATTAAAACAGCTGTGGGTGAGAATGCCCCACAAAATCATTCAGGGTTTACCCCGAACAGAAGCCCTGGATGAACAATGAAATCTGGAACTGCTGAGAGCCAGATCAGAGGCATTCAAGTCTGGACATCAAGGATGCTACAAGAGGTGCAGGTACGATCTCCAGAAAGCTATCTCTTGGACAAAGTGGAGATTCCGGACTAGACTGGCATCAACAAGGGATGCTGACAGCTTTGGCAGGGTTTGAATGCCATTACTTCCTACAAAGCTAAATCTTGTGACATAGTGGACAGCAGAGCTTCACTTTCCGATGAGCTCAATTCATTCTATGTTCACTGTGACCAGGGAGGAACCATCACGTACCCCCATGTCTCCCAATGATCCTTTGGTCTCAGTATCTGAAGATGACGTGTGGGCTGCCTTCAAGAGAGTGAATCCAAGGAAAGAATCTGTTCCAGACAGAGTACCTGGCTGAGTACTGAAGACCTGTGCTGGATTTCCTCACTTTGAGACTCCAGTCAGTTTGGATTGGCAAGAACATCTCCTCCACAATCTCCATCAGCATTGGAGCACCGTAGGGATGTGTACTTAGCCCCTGCTCTACTCACTTTACACCTATGACCGTGTGGCTAAGGACAGCTCCAACACCATATACAAGTTTGCTGATGACACCACTGTTGTGGGCTATATCAAAGGTGGCAATGAATTAAAGAGCAAATGGGAGATTGAAAATTTGACTGAGTGGTGTAATAACAACTTCTAATTCAATATCAATAAGACCAGGGAACTGATTGTAGGCTTCAGGAGAGGGAAACCAGAAGTTCATGAGTCAGTAATCATCGAAGGATCAGAGGTGGAGAGCATCAGTAACTTTAAATTTCTGGGAGTCACCATCTCAGAGGACCTGTCCTGGACTGATCATGGAAATATAATTTGGAGGAAAGCACGACTGTGCCTCTACTTCCTCAGGAGTCTGCAGAGATTCAGCATATTATCAAAAACCTTGGCAAACTTCTATCGAAGTGTGGTGGAAAGTGTGCCGACTGGCTGCATTCTGGCCTGGTATAGGAACAGCAACGCCTTTGAGTGGAAAATCGAACAAAAGGTTGTGGATTCAGCCCAGTATATCACGTGTAAAACCCTCCCAACTATCAAGCACATCAACATGAAATGTGGCCGTAGAAAAGCAGCATCCATCATCTAAGATCCTCACCACCCAGGCCAGGCTCTTTTCTTGCTGCTGCCATCAGGTAGAAGGTACAAGAGCCTCAGGTCTCACAGCACCAGGTTTGAGAACAGTTACTACCCCTCAACTATCAGGTTGTTGAACGAAAGGGGCTAACTACACTCATTTAAAAACTGTTATATACTTCATTCTCACTATTTATTATTATTGATTTATCTGCTTTTGCACAGTTTGTTTACAGTTTACAGTTCCTGTCACCTACAGCTTGCAGTTCCTGTTTAGTTACCGTTCCATAGATTTGCTAAGTATGCCCACAGAAGAAGAACCTCAGGGTTTTATGTGGTGACATGTACATACTCTGATAATAAATTTTACTTCGCATTTTGAGCAGCAATATGAACAAGTCATCTCGACAGCTCGTTCCTGTGGCACGTCTCTGCCAGAATTAGTTCAGTGGGGGCAGTTGTTTGCCTGCAGGTTGTGTGCTGTGCTAACTTGGACCATTCATTGTTGCTGGGTCTGAATCCTGAAATCCTCAACCAGCAGCTTGAACCTGCAGGGTAAAGCACTTGAGGTGTCTCAGCACCTCCTTGTCAAGATTGTGAATTATGTTGGTCTTGCCAAAGGTAATTAAGTCTTGAATAATGAATAATATTTTTGACAAGGTGTGAAGGAAGCCTTATGAGCCTGAAATCAAAGGAAAGTAGGGAGAGCTTAGAAGTCAGGAGGAGAATGTTACACTAACTATGAGCAGCAAAGCTAGAAAATGATTTCACCTGCAGCTTGATCATTTTCACTTTCAAACGACGAGGGAGTGGTAGCCATTGCAAGTTTTGTGAGGTTACAGTGGCAGCCAAAGAAGACATGGTGTGAAATAGAATAAACTGCTGTAAGTATTTGGATCAGCCAAACGTTATGGAGAATGCAAGATGGGGCAGCACAAACTAAAGAGCTTTGGGATGGTTAGGAGGTAACAACAGTGTGGATCAGAGTTTCTTCTGACAGTGACTCAGATTAAAGAAGGAATATGCTCACTCAAAGTGACCATATCTTCCAATACTTTATAAGAATATAAACCTCCAATAATTACTTTGCAAGCAGCGACCGGGAAGACAGAAGATCACACTTGTCCAGTAGAGCAGCTGCCTCACAGTGCCAGTGTTCCAGATTCAATCCGAACCCCCAGCGCTGTCGGTCTGGGATTTGCATTGTTCTCGTTGAGTCACCGTGGAATTCTCCTGGGTGCTGCCAAGGGCATGAGGTTAATTGCTGACCGTACATTGCCCCTAGTGGCAGGAGATTCAAAGAGCCGTTAACGGGCAGGAATGTGACTGATGGAAATGCTTTGAGACTTAACATAAATTTGATGGGCCAATTGGCTTCACTCCATTTGGTGACATAAAAAATAACTGTTCTAGGAAAATCAAATAATAGGATTGATAAGAAAGTTAAACACTATTATGCAATTTCTTTCACTATATAAAGTTATACTAATGACTCATAAATTCACAGCATACAGAACTCAAAAGCCTCGAATAATAAAAAAATACAACACCTCTAATCTGAAATCCCTCTGCTATTTGTCATTCCTGCATTAAGTCAATAGATATGACGAGTGTTTTTCTAACTTGTATGGATTATAAGCTAGGAAGGATGTGACTAAATGGCTAACTATCATGATTAATTGTAATAAAAAATCAACTCATTATTCATTATATACTGTAATTGATTTACATATTTATTTATTTTTAATATTTTGTCTTCTATATTATGTATTGCATTGAACTGCTGCTGCTAAGTTAACAAATTTCACGACGCATGCCGGTGATAATAAACCTGATTCTGATTTTGATTTTGACTTGAGCTGTTACTTTGTTTTCTTAAAAACAGGCACTTAATGTTAACACCAAGCAATGGCTATGGATTTCCACAAAATGGTTGTCACAAAATTAACTACATTGAAAGATTCAGAACTAAAAATGAGACCATCAACAACACAGTGTTCATTTCCCCTTTGTGTGGAAAGAAATCTTTTCCTCGTGTCCTTTTTAATCCTTCTGTCAATTATTTTAAATCCATGCCTTGATTTTGACCTGAAACCCACCAGGGAAAATGGGTCCTTCCCTGTTTATTTTATCTGAGCCCTCATTATCAAATGAGTCAGTTAAGTCTTTCCTCAGCCTCCTGTGTTGCAAAGAAAACAGCTCCAATTTATTACAATTTTCCTCAGAGCTACAATTTGCAGTCTTACACACAGCACTCCTCTGGACCCTGTCTAGTACGTTCTGATCAGGTCAGGTGGGTTGGAACTCAAGATGTGGCCTATAAAATGTAAAAAGTTCTAGTGTAGCCTCCTTGCTTTTCTGCCTCCCTCATGGGTGCCATGGCAACGTATCGAGCAGCACAACGCTACTACAGGTCGGGGTGTCCACAGCTCAGACTTCAATTCTGGCACTACCCTATCAGGAGTTTCTGTATGTCCTCCCCATAGAATGTGTGGATTTTTCCAGGTCCTCCAGTCTACTCCCACATACCAAAGACGTACTGGGTAGGTTAATTGGCCAATGTAAATTGTCCCATGCCAATTGTTAGGGTTAATCAGGTTTGACGGGGGTTAGCATGGGATAGCATGGCTCAAAGGGCCAGAAGGGCCTACTCATGCTGTATCAATAAAACCAGTTCAGTGCAAAAATCTTTGACAGATGTATATGGCTAGGGAGCCTAAGATCATTGCACAGTACTGTTGTAATTATATGTTCTGTACTTACTGCTCCCATAATACGAAACAAATCTCATGACATAGGTGCGTGATGATAAACCTGATTCTGAAATGGGTCTCTTTTGTGGACGGAGAGTGGGAAGGGGCAGGGAGAGGGGAATTATGGTAGGGAAAAGTGGAAGGGCAAGGGGAAGGGAGAGGAGAGGGAGCTGGAAGCACCAGAGAGACCTTCTGTAATTATTAATAAACCAATTGTTTGGAATCAGATTACCTTTCCTGTGTCTGCACCCACCCCAGCATTCCCACACCCTCGCCGTTTCCACCATTCTTTGCTCCCACCAGATTTACAAACTCACTCTCCATTCTACACAGACAAATACAGAGCTGTGAAAATACCTTAGGCACCCAAGCTATGTTTACGTAGCACAGCCCTGTAAGTAAATCAATCAATCAACTTCTCACTGGTTTACAAGTGTTATTAGGTGAGAAAATGTAGGGACTGCTAACTGGACGTAAAAATGCTAGTTCAACTACCGTAAATTCACTGAACCAGGAATTTAACAAGGAAGTGAGGAAAACAAGGATGTTGCTAGAACTGGAGGATTTGGGTTGTAAAGAGTGATTGAATCGGCTGGGGTTGTTTTCTGACTGAGAAGGAGGCTAAAGGGTAACCTTACAGGGATTTATAAAATCACAAATTCTTTTTGCCTTGAATAAGGGCGTCTGAAGTTAAAGGGTAAAAGTTTAAGGTGAACAGGGAAAGATTTAAATGAAAACTGAGGGGTAGGTTTATTCATGCAGAATGTGGAAGGTGTATGGAACGTGCTTCTAGAGGACGTGATAAAGGCAGGTACAATTACATTTAACATAGATTTAGACAGCAAGGTAGGAAAGGTAGAGGAATATGAGCCAAATGCAGGTAAATGGGATGAGCTCAGGCTGGCACATCAGTTGCTGTGGATACCTTGAGCCCAAAAGCACATTTTGGTCTTGATGCGAAATGTCGACTCTTAACTCCTCTCCATAGATGCTGTTTGACCTGCTGGGCTCCACCAGAGCTTTCTGCGTGTTACTCTGAATTTCCAGCATCAGCAAAATCTGAGATGTCCATGGGCCCATTTCCATGCTGTTTCACTCAGTCACTTTTAGATCCCCCATCTGCATGTCCAACATATGGTCTAAGACCATAAGATATAGGAGCAGAAATAGGCCATTTGGCCCATTGTCTGCTCCGACATTTCCTCATGTCCAATTTTTCTCTCACCCCCAATCTCCTGCCTTCTCTCCATATCCCTTCATACCCCAACCAATCAAGAACCTATCAGCCTCTGTATTAAGTATACATAAAGACTTGGCCTCCACAGCTGCCTGTGGCAAAGAATTTCTCCTCACCTCCATTCTAAAAGGATGCCCTCTATTCTGAGCCTGTGTCTACTGGTCTGAGACTCTGTCACCATAAGAAACATCCTCTCCATATCCACTCTATCAAAGCCTTGCACCATTGAACAGGTTTCAAGAGGTCATCCCTCATTCTTCTGAAATCGAGTGAATTCAGACCCAGAGCCATCAAACACTCTTCATATGACAAGCCATTCAATCCTGGAATAATTTTCATGAACCTCCTTTGAACCTTCTCCAGTTTCAGCACATCCTTTCTAAGCTAAGGGGCCCTTATAAGAAGTTCATGTCATACATTGAAAGGAATTTTAACATTCTTATTGTTAAACTCACTTTATCAGTTTATTATGATACAAATTTATTCAATGATGGTATTTTAGATAACCAAATAGATTGTCAGTGACTTTTTAGCACTTCCTCAGGATTGAGATCAGCTGACTTCACGCTGGCTTTTTGGGTTTTGAGGTGGCCAATAAGGATTATTTATTATTATTATTACTATTGTTATCATCATCATTATTATTTGTATTTGCAGAATTTACATATTGGTTGCTTGTTATTCTCTGTGTGTAGTTTTTCACTGATTCTATTGCATTTTCTTATTCTACTATGAATGCCTGCAAGAAACTGAATTTCAGGGTTGTGTATGGTGACATCGAAGTACTTCGATAACACATTTACTTTGAATTCTTTGCATCAATGTGGGAAATGCAGGCTCTTCCATGAAGGATGCAGAAGGTGTGTGGGTACCTGTGAGGTTGTCCAGTCCTTTTGTTCCTTATGCACAGCCACTATACACTCCTGATGCACGGACTTCACGTTCCCAATGCAATCCAGAATACTCATTTCTCATGTTGAGCAATTATGGACTAGAGAAATCTAAAGATGTTGTGGACATTACATTTGGCTTTAAACACATCTTTCAGATCTTTCCTTGATTCCCCTGGTAACCTCTACAAGTATTTGGAATAGGGCCTCCTTCATGAGTCCCATTTGAGATTATGAACAATATTGTCCAATCAAGGTATCCAACAGAATGTAACCAGGGCTTCAAAAACTTCCTACAAATTCACTGGAAGGTAAGCAAATAGTATCGTAGGGCTATGGAGCACAGCAGCACAGAAACAGGCCCTTCAGCCCATCTAGTCCATGCCAAACTATTATACTCTTCATTTGCATTTTACTGCACCTATACAATAGCCCTCCATACACCTCCCATCCATGTACTTATCCAAATCTCTCTCAAATGTCGAAATCAAACCCACATCCACCACTTCTGCTGACAGCTCGTTCCACCCTCACCACCATCTGAGAGAAGTTCCACCTTATGTTCCCCTTAAACATTTCACCTTCCACCCTTAATCCATGACCTCTAGCGCGAGTCTCACCAAACCTCAGTGGAAAAAGCATGCTTCCATTTCCCCTGTCTATACACCTCATAATTTTATAAATCAAACCCTCATTCTCCTACACTCCAGGGAATAATGTCCTAATGTATTCAACCTTTTCCTACAACTCAGGTCCTCATGTCCCACCAACATACTCAGAAATTTGCAATACTTTCACACTGATCTTCTTCCCCAGTATTGTTACTGGTGTCACTGATATACAATATGAAAGATCATTAACTAGTGTAGGTACAAGCTGTTTTTGGTACCACAGCTTGGAAAAAAAGGCAGCTGCCGTGAATTCCTTCAGGTAACAGCTTTGGAGTCGGACCAGTATCGCTTACTAATCAATGTCACAATCACAACTGCAGCAGGTGTTAGCAATCCATGCACCAACACTCTTCCAATACGGCCTGGTTTGTGCAGCTTCCGTGCAAGACGTTTCATAATGCAATCCATTGGTCATCTGCAATGCACACAGAATTCCTCCAGTGCAGTGAACAGGAATTATTTGCTTGACTGTTTGAAGCTCATGTTTAAACTGTTCACTCCGAGCAAAGGAAAGGCTGCTATTGGACATCCAAACGATGCCATACTGATCGTTGAAGTTCTTCAAAAAGTATTTGAAACATTCAGGTATGAGTTAAGCCTGCTAGGACAGTTTGTAGTTTCCTGGATAATTAACAGTAAGAGGGATGGATTTTTGGCAAAATGGTAATTTGATATATATAATCCAATAATCCAGTCGAATTAAGATCTTAGGCTCATGGGCAGAAATGAAACTAATGATTAATAAATAAGGAAAAACAAAACATGCCATGATATGGAACAAGACTCACTACTTTTTTGCAATATTTAAATTTAACTTTATATGAATATATATATATTACTGAAATTCACATATTTTTGTAATGCATTGCAATTGGCATATGCCAGAGATATTAAACCTGAATTTCTGATCAGGAGTAGTCCACCTAGCCCATTGAACTTGCTCTGCCATTATAAGATTATAGCTCAATACAAAGCTCCTGCATATTCTTGGTAACCTTTCATGCCTTTGCTTATCAAAAATATCTCCAGCTCTTCCTCAAAATGTTTACTCTTTGAAGAACAGAGCTCCAAAGATGCACAAGCCTCAGATCAAAAATCTTGCTTCATCTCTGTCATGAGTGGGTGACCCTTATTCGTAAACCACAGGCCGTGGTTCTATATTCTCCCATGAAAGAAAACATCCTCTTCGTATTCAGTGTCAACTTCTCTCCAGCTTTTCCAAACTCCAATGGATCAACCTTAGCTCCTCCAACACTTTCTCATGAAATAATCTATCCATTTTTGAATATTAGTCCGGTAAAGCTCCTCTGAGTTGCAGTCAGAGTATTAGCATTATTTCTTCAATGAGGAGAGCAATATCTTATTTATTCAGTTTATGCAATTACAGCGTACTTATTGTCAGTCTGGTTGCATAACAGCTTGGTATGGCAACTGCTTTGCACGTGACTGCAGGAAACTATGTTATGTTGCGGACACAGCTCAGCACAGCACTGGGACCTGCCTCCCATCTATGGACCGTCTATACTCCTCGCTGCCTCAGGAAAGCAGCCAGCGTAATCAAAGACCCCTCTCAGCCCAGACAGACTCTCTTCTCCCCTCTCCCATCTGGCAGTCTGAAAGCACATACTCCCAGGCTCAAGGATAGCTTCTGTCCCACTGTTTCAAATCTTGAACAGACCTCCTGTACAACAAGATGGTCATTTTGATCTTGCCCTTTGTTGGTTACCAGCACTGCATTTTTTTTGGTAGCTTTCACATTTTAACTCATTCAAGAACAATGCATTGTGTAATGATTTGATCTGTATAAACAGTATGCAAGCCAAGCTTTTCAGTCTATCTTGGTATGTGTGACAACAAGAAACCAACGCCAATACACTCCTGATTTGCCTTGTGGATGGTGAAAAGGCTTTGAGCTAACATGAAGCAGGAAACTTGCCAAAGAATATGCAACCACTGACCTGTTGTACCAGTAGTATTTACATGGATGATCTAGATAAGCTTCTGGAGTACCAACATTCACCCCCCCCCCTCTATTCCCCACACTAACTTTTACCTCCTCTCACCTGCCTATTACTTTCCCTTGGTTCCCCTCCTCCTTCCCTCTCTCCTATTGTTCACTCTCCTCTCCTATCAGATTCCTTCTTCTCCAGTCCTTGGCCTTTCACCTATCACCTTCCACCTAGCCTCCTTCCCTTCACTCCACCTTTTTATTCTGGCATCTTCCCCCTTCCTTCTCAGTCTTGGTCCAGAACGTCGACTGTTTGTTCATTTCCATATGTGTTGCCTGACCTGCTGAGTTCCTCTAGCATTTTGTGTGTGTTGCTTTGGATTTCCAGCATCTGCAGAATGTCTCCTGTTTATAACCTCACTTCTTTTGTTTTCAGTTCCTCTATCTATAAACTAAAGCATTCTATTACCCTTTTTAAGCATTTTGTTTGACCTCTAGGTGTGAAACTGTTTCCAGAAAAGGAGCTTTTGGTAGGAGGTATGGCTGGGTATGAGTGCACCATACATACAGAGGCTTGCCACAAACTGATTGCAATCATAACATTTTAGTTCTTCAGGCAATCATAGGATACTGGGTTAATGCAGGAAAGTTGTTCTGAGGTGGAGACCAGCCTTGAACTTTTCGAATGTCTGACTCAGTCTGAGAGGACAAATGGCCAACTTCTACTTAATTCATAGTCACCTCAAGGAACTGATTGTTAAATAGTGTCAAAGTCATTCTGGAATCGCTATTGCTGGGAATATTTATATTCAAGGATTTAATTATGAGTAATGAGGTTTATTTCAACTTTATACAGAATGCTATTTAAAGGAACGGTTCTGCCCTGGCACTAACATTAAAACTGTGACTCACCTGTGTATCCTGAGCGACGTCCTGATTTTCAGCAGGGTAGGACAGGACACAGCGTGGCCTAATGTACCACTGCTAACATCATCTGTGACGTATTCTTCATAGAGTCTTCATGGGAACTGGTAGGGCGGGGTGAATCGACAGTTTTCTGCTGCGGGGAGTCTGCTGGCTTCTGCGAGTGTGTTGTTGAGTTGTCCATGCTGTTTTCGTGGCGAGATACAGAAGTAGATTGCTAGGCCTTTCTTCCGCCCAGGTTTGGACCCTGGCCAGATTCGAACTCAGGACCTTCTGCCTCGAAGTCCAGTGCTGATGCCACTACATCACTTGCCGGCCCTCTGCGAGTGTAGCAGCCCCCTATATAAACGGATGACAGAAATCAACTGCTGATGGAAAAGTGCACCCTCCATTTTCCTTACATCCACCTGCTTGCATTCTGGACGCCTTCATGCACGCAATTTCTTTTAAAGAGTCGACAAGTCTAATCCTGTGTTGCAGATATTGAACACAGCCCTGATCAGTTGGTACTTTTGGGAGAGGGATTTGGTGTAGACAGTGGGGAAATTGGGTGAAATTGTGATCTAGAATCTTGATTCTGCTAGAAGCACAGAATTGTTTCTGTTTAATCAAAGTTGCCTTTTCTGCCGTGCCTCGCTGCCTGTTCTGCAAAAGCACATAAATAAGCATTGCGTATCTCATTTACCTGCTCTTTCGGCAGACGTGTTCTGTTCTATTTCAGGTAACTCCCTAAAATGTCTGAAAAATAGCTCATTCCATTTGGACATCTCATCTTCAGGTGCAAATTATTGTTCTTTACTCAGGGCAATTTTGTACCAAGAAATTGCAGCACGAATGTCCATATTGATTTTCAGATCCCAGCATAGTGATTCTTATATAATGGTAGAAATTTCCACAATGTTACATGCAAAACAGAATGTTTTGTGCATTTCAGGTGTTCAATATCTACAACACAGGTTTATGTTTGTTCTCTCTTTAAAAGAAAGCACATGCATAAAAGGGCCTGAATAACAAGCAGGTGTGCATTTATTACACGGAGTCAGTGCATCTCTCATTAAGTCTGGCCTGGCACATCGTCTGTCTCATAATGACTGCTGGTTGATGTGTCAGTGCCTTCCAGTTTTCTCCCAGCTCTCCCAGCTGCTAGAGTAATGAGTCCAAGACACTGGCAGGTCAGCTGATTGAAGAATTGATTATCTGCTAACTATATTGGTGAGTCTATTCAGACAGATATCTAGCAGTCATTAGTTCTACAGGTTTGGCAGAAATACTGACTGGATAAAAAATACATTTGTGGTCTCACTGCAGGTAAGTGGAGAAATTGTTGAAGGCAGAATCTTTATAAGTCCCCAGGCCACCCTCTGTTCTGCTTGTTTAAAGTGGGTTGGTGCTTACACTGAAGTGTACTACGGGTCACACAAATGCATTGCGTGATTATGCCCTCCACCACACTCCCAAAGCAGACGCACTATTCTGAACTCTAGTCACTGGAAGAAATTACCAGAGGGGAGATTATTAAAGGGTGCTCTCAAAACCTTCTTGAAATATTACAATCTCACTGGCTGAGATTGCTCGCAGGGCAGAAGGGGCATCCAGGCTGCCAATGAGGACCTCAAGCCCGTGCACTGAAGGGGCAGAAGTGCACCACCTCACAACCCACCCACTTACCTGCCCTGCCCCAACTGAGCATAATCTGTGGTTCCCACTTTGGTCTCATCACTCAGCTTAAAAACCATAGCAATGGAGTGGATTCCAAGAGACTGTCTCAGAAGGTGAAGGAGACATCTGCAAAAACACCTTCAACAAGTGTCAAATCAAATGGTGATGAAGCGTGGAAAGTATATCTGTCATCATTATCATTGAACTCTGGAAGTGAAGGTCACTTCATTGTTTTGACAGACATATCTTCAGTTCCTTTTCCATTTGCTGTGTTAGTTGTGGCTCAGTGGGTAGCAGTCTTGACTGTGGATCAGAAGCTTTTGGGGTTAGTCTGGGCTGGTGTTCCGGTGGTAACACTGGTCTGCCGGTGTCGATGTTTTTAGTGAACACTACAAAATCATCTGCACTCTTGGCTGGATGTTAAAGACACCATGGCAGGGGAGCTTCTCTTGGTATCCAGAACACCAGTTATCCCTCAACATTTAGGAGACAGATCGTCCAGTTATTTATATTATTGCTATTTTTGTATCTGTTTCCTACTCTACAATATTTCACCGGCAGCCATTCGGCCATTCAGAAAAGAACATGAAAAATTTCCTTTAATTTCTTCAATCCTCGACAACAGACTTCATGTTCCTAATGGAAAGCCACACCTGGTCGAAACACCTGCCGTTGCTGGTCAGGTCTTGAAATTATTGATTAGGGATCCTGTATGATATATTCCTGATAATCTGATATAATTTCTGGCTACATCCTACAACACTATTGCTGGTATTAGGTACAATTAATGGACAGTTTATGATGTGCCTCCTGTATCTAATAAAGAAGCCACTGAGTGTGTGTGTTCTGCTGCTGTAACCCATTCACTTCAAGGTTCAACATGTTGTGTGTTCAGAGATGCTGTTCTGCACGCCATTGTTGTAATGTGTGGTTATTTGAGTCACTGTCACCTTCCTGTCAGCTTGAACCACCCCGGTCATTCTCCTCAGATCCCAAGGTGTTTTCACCCACAGAACTGCCGCTCACTGAATGTTTCTTTTTGTTTTCATGCACCATTCTCTGTAAAATCAAGAGACTTGTGCATGAAAATTGCAGATCAGCAGTTTCTGAGATGCTGAAGCCACCACATGTGGCACCAACAATCATTCCATCGTCAAAGTCACTTAGATCACATTTCTTCCCCATTCCGATGTTTGGTCTGAACAGCAACTGAACCTCTTGACCATGTTTGTATGTGTTCATGCACTGAGTTGCTGCCACATGATTGGCCGATTAGATAGTTGCATTAATAAGCAGGTGTACAGGTATACCTAGTAGAGTGGCTACAGAGGGTATTCCTGTGAAGGAAGAAGCTGCTTTTGTCATTAGTGCTGTGCATCCATATGCTCCATGGCAAACTTGGTTTTTTGCTGATATAGGCAGCAAATCTTACAAACAGATGTGACTTGACAGAACGCCGCTCCTCAATTAGTTTTCTGTGCTATACTCTTTGTTTTGAGTTACTTCAATACCAGATGTTTCTGGCCAGGGGATGTATCAATATTTTTATTTTATATTAATTCCGCCAGGCGCTTACTCCCTCAAAATGTTATTTTCTCCATTATTAAGTAGGAGAACTGAAAAGGTGAAAGGTCACTCATTTTTTTAAGCCTATTATTTGCTGTTATTTGTTTCAGCTGTGTTATTTGTTTACTAATGAGTATTTAAGCATGAAAATTCTTACTTCAAAATTTGCTTAAGATCCTGTGACCCTTTCTTAGAACACAGAAATCTACAGCACAGCACAGTCACTTCAGCCCACAATGTTGTGCCGACTACGTAACCTACTCTAGAAACTGCCTAGAATTACCCTACTGCACAGCCCTCTATTTTTCTAAGCTCCATGTACCTATCTACAAGTCTCTTAAAAGACCCTATTGTATCTGCCTCAAGCACCATCACTGCCAGTGCATTCCATGCACCCACCACTCTCTGTGTAAAAAGCCTGACATCCCTCTCGTACCTGCTTCCAAGCACCTTAAAACTATGCCCCCTCGTGTTAGTCATTTCAGCTCTGGGAAAATGCCTCTTTTGCATTATATAAATTTTTTTTTTGTTTTTTTTTCTTTCTTTTTTCTGTTTTTTTTTATATTATACATTATGAAATATTTAGATTTACTATGTCCATACATATATCTTATGGCTTATGTCTTGGTAAACTCATTTATATTGTAACTATTATGTATGTTTTTTTTTCATATGTAATGGAATGTGTATGTTGGTAATTTCTTTATCAATATATCATCTGTATTCTGTCCATATTACTAATATTAATAAAAAGATTTAGAAAGAAAGGAAAATGCCTCTGGCTATCCACACGATCAGTGCCTTTCATCATCTTATACACCTCGATCAGGTCACCTCTCATCCTCCGTCACTCCAATGAGAAAAGGCCGAGTTCACTCAACCTATTCTCATTAGGAGGGTCACTCTCCAATCCAGGCAACATCCTTGTAAGTCTCCTCTGCACTCTCTCTGTAGTATCCACATCCTTCCTCTAATGAGGTGACTTAGTCGAGTTATTTGTCGACTGTCTTCTAATTAATCTTTAGAGGAGTACTGTATAAAATCTATTAATTATTATTCCAGATGTACTGTGATTACTATAAAGAGTATGATTCTTATTTTGTTGTTTACATATTAATTGGATCTTTCTTATCAGCATATATTTATATCTGAACATGAAATTAATTCCGTATACAGTGAGGTGGTGTATGTCTTTCCATCTTCTAAGATGATGGGCAACTCATCATTTGCATTGTGTGTGAACAGTACGGTGTTGCAGCTAGCAGAGTTACCGCCTCACAACACCAGTGAACAGGTTCTGACTTCCGCTGGAGTCTGCTCTTTCTCCCCGAGGTCATGTAAGCTCCCTCCCATACCCCAAGGCATACATGCTATTCTACCATGGGAAGTGGGATGAGTGTAAATTGGTGCATAACGCTAGACTGCTCGACACAGACTCTATGCTGTGACGTTTCTGTACAGTATGACTGTGACTCCTCGGAATGCAATTTGGATTATGTGATTCGGGGTTTATAGTCCAATCTGGGTTTGAACAACTATTGGTCAGCGGAGAATAAAACAATAACGTTCCGCATTTACATAGTTCCTTATAACATTCATAGGAATTCTCAACATACTTCACAGGACCATAATCAAACAAAATTTGACATCCAGCCACATAAGGATACTAGAGAGCTTGCTGAAAGTTAAGAAGGAAAATGAGTGGGGTCATTGAGAGGTCAACGTTAATAATCAGGGATGAAAGTTTATGCTGTGAGTAGACTGAGAGAGTGGAAAAGGTGGGTGGCAGTAGGTGGCCTTAATAACAATGCGGGTATGTGTTCTGAAAGGCACTGCTGGCTCAAGTACAGCATGGTCTGGTTGAATTTCACACTGTTGTCAGGTAAAGGAGTAGAGTTGATGACTAAGGATGAAATGCTTTGACAAGAATAAAGGTGATGACTTATGCCTTGCTTTTCAATACTCTGCTGGGGGATAAAGTTCAAAGTTTGAAGTAAATGGGTTATCAAAGTATATATATGTCTCCAAATACTACCTTGAGATTTATTTTCTTGCAGGCACTCACAGTAAATACAATAGAGTCGATGAAAAACTACATACAAAGACTGACGAAAAACCAAAGTGCAAAGGAAAACAAACTGTGTAAAAACTATAAATAAATAAGTACTGAGAATGTGAGTTGTAGAGTCCTTGAAAGTTAGTCCACAGGTTGTGGAATTAATTCAGTTTTGAAGTGAGTGAAGTTATCCACACGGGGTCAGGAACCTGATGGTTGAAAGGTGAGAATTGTTCATGAATCTGATGGTGTGGGACCTTGGGCTCCTGTGCGTCTTTTCCGACGGCAGCAGTGAGAGAAGTGCATGGCGTGGGTGGTGGGGGCCCTTGATGATGGATGCTGCTTTCTTGTGGAAGTGCTCTTTTCAGACGTGCTCAATGGTGAAGAAGATGTTTTCTGTGATGGACTGGGCTCTGTCCACCACTCTTTGTAGGCTTATCCATTTTTGGGCATCGGTGTTTCTATATTTCCATTGGAAAGGGTACAGAGAAGATTTACCAGGATGCTGCCTGGTTTAGAGAGTGTGCATTATGATCAGAGACTAAGGGAGCTAGGGCTTTACTCTTTGGAGAGAAGGAGGATGAGAGGAGACGTGATAGGGGTATACAAGATTTTAAGAGGAATAGACAGAGTGGACAGCCAGCGCCTCTTCCCCAGGGCACCACTGCTCCATACAAGAGGATGTGGCTTTAAGGTAAGGGGAGGGAAGTTCAAGGGGGATATTAGAGGAAGGTTTTTCACTCTGAGAGTGGTTGGTGCGTGGAATGCACTGCCTGAATGATGCACCATCAATAACTCTAGGAGACTGGAAGTGAATAATAGGCTTTCATTAACAGCGAAAAAGGAGCACAACCATGTTGAAGACTACAGGGGTCTGTGGGAGCAGCCACAGGAGCAGTCAGCAGAGGGGCGTATCCAGACAGGTATGCATAGTTTACCACACTGAGTCAGTGGTGGAGGCAGATACACTGGTGAAGTTTAAGAGACTACTAGACCGATATATGGAGGAATTTAAGGTGGGGGAGTTATATGGGAGGCAGGGTTTGAGGGTCGGCACAACATTGTGGGCTGAAGGGCCTGTAATGTGCTGTACTATTCTATATTTCTATATTTCCATACCAGGCAGCGATGCATCCAGTCATGATGCTCTCCGCTGTGCATCTATAGGAGTTTGACGTGCCAAATCTGCGTAAACTTCTAACCAAGTAAAGGTGCTGTCATGTCTTCTTTTAATTGGCATTTATGCGTTGGTCCCAGGACAGATCCTCTGGTATGATAACACTACTGACCCTCTCCTTCTCTGATCCTCTAATGAGGTCTGTCTCATGAACCCCAGTTTCTTCCTCCCTTCGGTTTTGCTGATGTTGAGTGAGAGATTGTTGTTGTGGCACCACTCAAAGTCCTAAACCTTCAAGGACTGGGTTCTGGACAAACTCTGACAATATGGTATAGTGGAGAGACCAAAATAAGTGATGGTGAGGTAGCAATACTGATAAGCTGGTTTTGAATGGCATTCCCAAGAGGAATTTTAGGTGGGAAATGAAAGGGCGCAAAGATAATTGGGGTAGAGAATGATACAGGAAGAAAACTAAAAATACTGTTATAAAGTATCATATTAAAATACAGTATATGTGAGTTTCTGAAGTAAGTCTTTGATTTAAAAAGTTACAGGGATTGTTATGCTACCTGACATAAGTAATAACTAAATTAATTCACTGCATTTATCAAGGTTTCATTCCTCAATAAAGTTAATAGACATGGTTTGAATCAGAAATTAAAACCACAGGGAAGAACAAGAGATTTTCAGAGATCTTCAGCAGTTAATAGAATCCCTTCAAGGTCTCTGGAGAAGGCGAGGCAGCAGTTATGGCCAGCATGTTAATTGGTGTTAAGCCATCATCGTGAAAAATCCCCATCAATTAATTTTAGGGAATAAATGTGCCTGAAATGATGAATAACTTCCTTTTGCCCTGGTTATTGATTTTTCCCCTTAAGAGAAGTACAGACGTCTGTGAGTATAACTGGTCACCATTAAGTTACTTCATTATGCGGCAATAAACCTTCACATGGCAGAGTCAAGCTTTCTCATAGTTGATGAGAGGGGCTTTTCTGAATGGCAGCTGGAGACTAGTGGTGTGCCTCAGGGGTTGCTGTTCTTTACACGTCATGCGCCAATGATTTGGTTGGCCATGTTTGCAAATGGATACAAAGATAGGTGGAGGGGCAGGTAGTGTTGAGGAAACAGGGTGTCTGCAGAAGGACTTAAACAGATTGAGCAAAGAAGTAGCAGATGCATTATAGTGTAGGGAAGTGCGGAGACATGCACTTTGATAGAAGGAATAAAGCAGCCCAAATTTGTTCAACATTTTCTTATAGCCCATACCAGCTAATCCAGGGAGGGTCCTGGCAAACCACTTCTGCACACTTTCCAGAGCCTCCACATCCTTCCTATAACGGGGTGACCGGAAGATGCACACAATACTCTAAATGCAGCCTAACCGCATCAAAGACCCTTGTCAGAATGTAACAAGACAGAAAGGAAGCTTGTTAAGCTGCAGGAATGTGTGAGAGCAGATGTCCTTGACAGGAAAATGGGGGGTAACTATGGCGATAAACTGTAAATGATGTTTTCCGGTTAATGAGTGAATGAGAGCAGTTGGAAAGTGTGAGCATGAAGACAAGAATATACAAATTGCAAAATGGAGATCAGGAGGATATGCACACACGACATGGCATGTTCCCTCTTGGCTGTTAGACACTAACACCCTGCTGAGGACAAGTTTCAAGTGGTTTAGTATACATGTGATAGAGCTAAAGGTCTACTTAACACATGTCAACAACCATGGATAGCTATAGCTGAGTTCTCCTGCATTCTCAACCATGATGGAATAACAGGACAGACTCAATGGGCCAAATGGCCCAGTTCTGCTCCTGTGTCTTCTGGTCTTCAGTGAGTTGCTGGATCATAAGGTAAGTGGAAAATGCTAAAAGAAGAAAGAAGAAACTGCACAGATGGCCAAAAGAATTGTTGCTTGAATTCACGGGTCTTGTTCATTATAATCCCATTGCTGCTGCCCTATAAAGTATTGTCTTCGGTAAAGTTTTGTCATCTTGTGGAGGATTAAGATGAGTAATTAAATGGTTTAGGATCACAGTTGCTTTTTCATTATCCCCACAACCAGAAAGCTTACCCAAAAAAGTTGGAGTGAGAAAGTTCCACATGTACTGTACCTGTGTGGATAGAATCTTATTGTTTCATGCAGTAACAACCTCAGCAGGAAACTTCGGATGGATGCCAGCTGATGCTGCCCATATCATCTGCTCAAGTGCAGGGATGGGCAAGAATGACAATACAATAGTACAAAGACTCTGGGTCAACTCCAGGTGTTGTACCTCCAAAAGAGACAGCAATACCGAATGTCACTGCTGGAACACTTGGATAGTACACATGGCACAAACCTATTGCTTGCCATCATGACATTAGAAACATAGAAAACCTACAGTGCAATACAGGCCCTTCGGCCCACTAACTTGAGCCGAACATGTCCCTACCTTAGAAATTACTAGGTTTACCCATAGCCCTCTATTTTTCTAAGCTCCATGTACCTATCTAAAAGTCTCTTAAAAGACCCAATTGTATCCACCTCCACCACTGTTGCCAGCAGCCCATTTCATGCACTCACCACTCTCTGAGTTAAAAACTTACCCCTGACATCTCCTCTGTACCTACTCCCCAGCACCTTAAACCTGTGTCCTCTTGTGGCAACATTTCAGCCCTGGGAAAAAGCCTCTGACTATCTACACAATCAATGCCTCTCATCATCTTGTACACCTCTATCAAGTCACCTCTCATCCTCCTTTGCTCCAAGGAGAAAAGGCCGAGTTAACTCAACCTACTCTCATAAGGCATGCTTCCCAATCCAGGCAACATCCTCGTAAATCTCCTCTGCACCCTTTCTATGGCTTCCACATCCAGAACTGAGCACAGTACTCCAAGTGGGGTCTGTCCAGGGTCCTATATAGCTGCAACATTACCTCTCGGCTCCTAAATTCAATTCCATGATTGATGAAGGCCAATACACCGTATGCCTTCTTAACCACAGAGTCAACCTGCGCAGCTGCTTTGAGTGTCCCATGGACTCGGACCCCAAGATCCCTCTGATCCTCCACACTGCCAAGAGTCTTACAATTAATACTAGATTCTGCCATCATATTTGACCTACCAAAATTAACCACTTCACACTTATCTGGGTTGAACTCCAACTGCCACTTCTCAGCCCAGTTTTGCATCCTATCAATGTCCCGCTGTAACCTCTGACAGCCCTCCACACTATCCACAACACCTCCCACCTTTGTGTCATCAGCAAACTTACTAACCCATCCCTCCACTGCCTCATCCAGGTCATTTATAAAAATCATGGAGTAAAGGTCCCAGAACAGATCCCTGAGGCACTCCACTGGTGACCGACCTCCATGCAGAATATGACCCGTCTACAACCACTCTTTGCCTTCTGTGGGTAAGCCAGTTCTGGATCCACAAAGCAATGCCCCCTTGGATCCCATGCCTCCTTACTTTCTCAATAAGCCTTACATGGGGTACCTTATCAAATTCCTTGCTGAAATCTATGTACACTATACCTACTGCTCTACCTTCATCAATGTATTTAGTCACATCTTCAAAAAATTCAGTCAGGCTTGTAAGGCACGACCTGCCTTTGACAAAGCCATGCTGACTACTCCTAATCATATTATGCCTCCAAATGTTCATAAATCCTGCCTCTCAGGATCTTCTCCATCAACTTACCAACCACTGCCTCTCAAGTGAACAAGCTCATTCAACATGGATAAAAAGAAGAACATGAAGGTGGCACGTACAGGAATGGATAGGAGCTATGTACTTCTCTATGGATCAGTTGTTCAACCACAAGAAAGAGCAACTCATCTTAAGGAAACCCTTAAGAATAAATCTCTTCCCCATAATGTTACTAGAAGTTGTCTCTGATGGCTTAACATGGACAAGCACTTGGGCACATTGCAAAAGTTAGTAAAAATAATATTAACATTATTTTTAATATTTCCTATGGTGGGAGAGTCTAAGACCAGAGGCACAGCCTCAGAATAGAGGGACGTCCTCTTAGAACAAAGATGGGGAGGAATATCTCTAGCCAGAGAGTGGTGAATATGTGGAATTCATTGCCACGGGCAGCTGTGGAGGCCAAGTCTTTAAGTATATTTAAGGCAAAGATTGATAGATTCCTAAATGGTCAGGACATGAAGGGATATGGGGAGAAGCCAGATGATTGGGGCTGAGAGGAAAAATGGATCAGCCATGATGAGATAGCAAAGCAGACTCGATGGGCCAGATGGCCTAATTCTGCTCCTATATCTTATGGACTAGTATCATGCACAGTGCTGGGGGTAAAACTATTTAAGTGCCTAATGTATTTGTCAAGAGCACCAAATTATTTATTTTCACATTGATCTGTTTAATCCAAACCAATTTCTTTAATTTTCTTTGTTAATATTTCTTTAACCAGCAAATATCTGTAACAATTTACAAAGCCTTTTGTTTAATAGATGATGGTTAGTTTGGAATTCAATCAAGTTCCAGCTGGAATACTTTAGATTCCTCTCAGAATGTTAGCAGCTAAATGGGGTCCGGAGTCCAGGGACATGGCTTTCTCTGTATTAATTTAATGAAGCATGCGTGAGTTCAGGCTGCAGTCAGTATTTCAAACAATTGCAGGTCCCACATCTCCAATGGCTTTAGTAATTTTGGCATTACAGTCATATACAAACTGGGAGTTGCACTTTTATTTTGGTCAATTAATGTTAAAGGTTAATGAATAATTCTGGATTGAACACTTTGGAAAAAATTGCAGTTGGAAGCATTTTTATATATTAATAATGAAAATACGATTTAAAAATCCAGTGGGAAAACCTGCTGTCCATAACATATAGAAAGAGGCCATTGCATTTATTACTTTATGGATATTATGGAGTGAAGGAAATACGAAGGGTGATTGATAAGTTCATGGTCTGAGGTAGAAGGAGTCAATTTTAGAAAACCTCACACATTTATATTTCAACATAGCCCCCTCTTAACATTTACACACTTAGTCCAGTGGTCATGGAGCATACGGATTCCTTCTTTGTAGAAGTCGGCGTCTTGGACCTCCAGAAGTGGTCCACAGTATGGGGTGGTTGATAAGTTTGCAGCCTAAGGTAGAAAAAGATGAGTTATACAGCTCATGGTACATGCACGTGCAGTTCAACTCTTTGAGAGATTATGCAGAACGTTTGAAGTTCTGAATGTTTGAGTTAAGAACTCATCTCCTACCTTAGGCCACGAACTTATCAATCACCCCAATGAGTTATTAACCTCAAACGTTCTGCATAATCACTCAAAGAGTTGAATTGCATGTGCATGGAACGAGAGCTGTATAACTCATCTCCTTCTACCTTAGGCCACGAACTTATCAATTATCCATCTGTGGACACTTTCTGGAGGTCCAAGATCTATATGCTCCACGACCGCTGGACTAAGTGTGTAAGTGTAGGAGGAGACTATGCCGAAAAATAAATGTGCTAGGTTTTCTAAAATTGACTCCTTCTACCTTAGGCCTCGAACTTATCAATCACCCCTCGTATATGCTTTTCCAGTAAGGTGAAAAAATAAACTGATAGTTCCTGTGTTGTTTTCTAAAGGATGACATCTTACACCTGCCTCAATACCTGATGCTTTGAATGCCCTGAATATTTTCACAAAATATTCACAACTGGATTATCTGTTTAATTAAAGTTTGATAATTCTTCCATCACAATAAGCTTACGTGCTCAGGGTTCTGTGGATTTTGAATCCCGCAACCTACTGACTCAGCCATAGATTTAAGGTGAACATTTAAGTGTCACTTGTTAACTTGAGCAGATATGCTACTAGTCCACACCAAATCCTCAGACAACCCCAGCTGTTAAACATCAACTTCCTGCAAACATCAGTGTGGTAATGAGCAGATAACTGTCTGGAAATGCATTTCCGGTCAGTAGCACTAAACTCATTGTCAGCAAGTTCAAGTTCACTGTCATCTGACTGTACATATATACCACAAAATGAAACAATGTTCCTCTGAACCACGGTGCACCCACTAAACATAAAAAAGCACATAAAATTAAATACTACCACAAATAAGCTGATAAAATATAATTCAAAATGTATGCAGTGCACACCACAGGTAAACAGTAAACAGCTTGTTGACAGAGTGGCAAGAATCAATGGTGGCAGGATATTCATCAGTTTCACAGCCTGTGGAAAGAAGCTATTACCCAGTCTGACAGTCCTAGTCTTGATCCTCATGCATCTCTTTCCTGATGGTAATGGGTCAAAGAGATCATGGGATGAGTGGCAGGGATCCTCAACAATGTTTTGGGCCCTTTGTCTACAACGCTCCCGATAAAAGTCATAAACGGCAGGATGGAGACCCCATTGGTCCTCTCTTGCAGTTTTTACTATCCTCTGTAGGATCACGCAGGCCAATGCCTTGCAGCATCCATACAATACAATGATGTGGCCAGACAGGACACTCATGATGGTGCTCCAGTAGAAAGTTACTGGAATGGAGCTGGGAGCCTTGCGTGCCTCAATCTCCTCAGAAAGTGCAGATGCTGCTGTGCCTTCTTAACTAATGAGGAGGTGTTGTGGGTCCAGGTAAGATCATCCATTTTGAGCACACCAAAAGACTTTGTGCTCTTTACTCTCTCCATGGTAGAGCCATTGATATGCAATCCAAAGTGGCTGGCCTGCATCTTCCTGAAGATCACAACTATCTCTTTTGCCTTGTCCACGTTGACACTCAGGTTATTGTTTTCACAAAGTTTGACAAGCCTCTCTATTTGTATGCCAACGCATCATTGTTGCCAATGAGACCAACACTGTCGTATTATTTGCAAACTTGATGATGCTAGATGGTAAGGAAACATCCACTAACTCTCCTTTGTCTATCCCGTCTGTTAGTTCCTCAAAGAGTTCCAACTCATTTGTATGGGAAGAATTTCCCTTAAGGAAACCATGCTGACATTGGTCTATTTTATCACCTGTCTCCAAGTACCTAGAAACCTCATCCTTAATAATAGAATCCAACATCTTTCCAGCCACTGAAGTCTGGCTAAGTAGCCGATAATATCCGTTCTTTTGCCTTCCTCCATTCTTAAAGAGCAGAGTGACATTTGTAATTTTCCTGTCCTCTGGAACCATTCCAGAATCTAGTGATTCATGAAAGATCATTACTTATGCCTCCACCTTCTGTTCAGCTACCACTTTCAGAATCTTAGGGTGTAGTCCATCCGGTCCAGGTGACTTCTCCACCTTCAAGGTTTTCAGCTTCCCAAGCCCCTTCTCCATAGTAATAGCAACAACATGCACTTCTGACCCCTGGCACTCTCAAATTTCTGGCATACTATTAGTGTCTTCTATAATGATGACTGACCAAAATATTTATTAAGCATGTCCACCATTTCTTTGTCCTCCATTACTACCTCTCTAGCTTCTTTTTCCAGTGGTCGATATATATCCATTCTTACGGCTCGTATTCTTTAAGTATCTGAAATAACTTTTGGTATCCTCTGTTACATTATTGGCTAGCTTACCTTCATATTTCATCTTTTCTCTTTATGGCTTTTCCATTGCCTTCTGTTGGCTTTTAAAAGCTTCCCAATCCTCTAACTTCTACAGTATTATATGCCTTCTCTTTTTCTTTTATGCTGTCTTTGACTTCCCTTGTCAGCCAGGGTTGCTTCGTCCTTCCTTGGAATACTTCTTCATCTTTAGGATATATCTATACTGTGCTTTCTGAATTGCTCCCAGAAACTCCAGCCTTTGCTGTTGTGCCATCATCTCTGCTAGTATCTCCTTCCAATTAACTTTAGCCAGCTGCTCTCTCATACCTCTGTAGTTCCCTTTACTCCACTGCAATACTGATACATCTAACTTTATCTTCTCTCTTTCAAACTGCAGGGTGAATTTTTGATCAGACTCCCCTTTGGGGTCTTTTACCTTTAGGAACTTTCAATGGTACCTTTCAAAACTGAGCTCCTGCTTGAATTGAGGAGAAAAAATTTGGATGACAAGTGAAAAATTATTGATTCTTTCATAGCTTTTCTTCTCAATAAATCAGAAAAAAATCTGTCAGTTATCAGAAAATCAGGCAATGCACTATGTAACACTGAAAGTGTATTTAGCAATTATGGGCTGATCTAGGCATAATGTAAAATTTTATTCCCAAAACCCCAGTATTGTGTGAAGTGACATTATGATTCCTTCTGGAAAATTTAAAACTATTCAGTTAATTTTGACTGTATGTATGATCTCTCGAAGTGCTGTGCCTGCATGCGTTTGAGTCTTTTGGGACCCTGCTCACAACGTCTTTTGATTGCTTGTTTATCTTTTCTGATCAAAGTAACTCAGTTCTTATTTTCTTCATTTTAAACGTTGAGAAGTTCGATATTCCTGGTTCAGTTACAAGACAACAGAGAGTACTGAAAAAAAGTGATGTAGTAGTAGAAAATGCTAACCTTTATTATTTTCACTGATAAATAAATGGAGGTTATTGCATGAGAAGTGGTTCATATCCAAATGATTGCTGTTCATGCTTATAAGTGGAATTAGCAGTTTGCAGTCTCCCTGTAGGATTTATTGCCCTATTTTTGTCCATTGCAGAATGTGATGAGTTCAACGATAATGTTAGATTTGCCTCATAAATTAAACTCCATTTTTGCCTGTTGATCCAGCTGACTTGCTGTTTGAATAATCATCAATTAGAACTATCACTGCAATATTCTGCTCAATTTCAGAGCTTTCTCTGTGGTCGATTCTGAAATACAAAAAGAGTCATCATTCACTTCAATGGACACTTGATTTCATTCCAATTGTGTTTCTGCGCAGAATGGAAACAAAAGAACGTACTTGATATATTTTCCCCCAGATTAGATTCTGAGTTCCTTCTGTAATTCCATTAAAGTTATGGTCATGTCAGTAAATCTGAAGAAATTTTGTTAAAGTCAATAGGATCAGTCAACTGAAATCATCTTTTCAATGATTTCAAGTTCTCTGGCCCCTATCATCTTAGTTTCGCTATGGATGTCCAATCTCTATACACTTCCAACAGCAACCAGGAAGGACTCAAAGCTCTTTGCTTCTTTCTGGACACCAGATCCAACCACTCCACCTCCACTCTCCTCCACCTAGCAGAACTTGCCCTCACGCTTAATAATTTCTCCTTTGGCTCCTCCCACTTTCTTCAAACAAAAGGTGGAGCCATGGACACTCATATGGGTCCCAGCAATACCTGCGTATTCATCAACTGCGTGGAACAATCTATGTTTCTAGCCTACACTGGTGGCCTATGCTACATCAATAACTGCATTGGTGCTGCTTCCTGCACCCATGCTGGACTCGTTGACTTCATCCACTTTGCCTCCAACATCCACCCTGCCCTCAAATTTACCCAGTCCATTTCTGACACCTTCCTCCCCTTTCTCAATCTCTGTCTCTGTCTCTGGAGACAGCTTACATACTGATGTCTATTACAAACCCACGGACTCTCACAGCTACCTGGACTATACCTCCTTCCCTGTTACTTGAAAAAATGCCATCCCCTTCTCTCAATTGCTCCATCTCCACCACATCTGCACTCACGCTTTTCATTCTAGAACACACACGTCCTCCTTCTTCAAAGAAAGGGCCTTCCCTTCCTCCACCATCAACGCTGTCCCTACACCTCCTCCCTCACTACCATTCAGGGCCCCAAACAGCCCTTCCAAGTGAGGCGACACTTCACCTGTGAGTCCGTTGAGGTCATATACTGAGTCTGGTATTGCTGGTGTAGCCATCTGTTAATCGGTGAGACCCGACATAAACTGGGAGACTACTTCGCTGAGCACCTATGCTCCATCTGCCAGAAAAAGCGGGATCTCCCAGTGGCTACCCGTTTTAATTCCGCTTTCCATTCCCATTCTGATATGTCTATCCATGGCCTCCTCCACTGTCAAGATGAAGCCACAACGCAGGTTGGAGGAACAACACCTTGTATTCTGTCTGGGCAGCCTCCAACCTGATGGCATGAACATTGATTTCTCTAACTGCCGGTATTGCCTCCCCCCCAACATTCCCCATTCCCATTTCCCTCTCTCCCCTTACCTCTTTGCTTTAAAAAGCCTCCCTCTGGTGCTCCTCCCCCCTTTTCTTTCTCCTATGGCCTTCAGTTCTCTCCTATTAGATTCCCCCTTCTCCAGCCCTGTATCTCTTTCACCAATCAACTTCCAGATCTTTACTTCACCCCTTCCCCTCCCGGTTTCACCTATCACCTTGTAGTTCTCCCTTTCCTCCCCCCACCTTTAATTCTACCCCTCATCTTTATTCTCCTGTCTTGCTGAAGAGTCTCGGCCAAACCGTCAACTATATTCTTTTCCATAGATGCTGCCCGGCCTGCTGAGTTCCTCCAGCATTTTGTGTGTGTTGCTCGGATTTCCAGCATCTCCAGATTTTCTCTTGTTTGTGATAGGATCAGTAGTTCTACTTTAATAGACCATTAAGTTGAAGAAAATTATGATAATCTTACCACAGCGAATAACTTCATACTTTCTCTTGTCAGACAGTTATAAAAACAAAATAGAAAGATGCTAAATACCAGTTTGCTTTGCATTCCATCCCTATCTAAGGCAATAGTAAAGATGGGGATAATTGTAATGTAATTCAAGACAATCACAGAAGGTGAAGTCAGAGCTAGATTTTGTTTTAACACAGTGCTGGTTGTCTGGAATGTGCTGCAAGAGCTGACGGTAGAGGCTTATACATGAGGGACATTTAAAAGACTCTTAGGTAGGCAAATGGATGAAAGAAAAATGGAGAGCCATATGGGAGGGAAGAATTAGATTAGCTTGAGATGAGGCACATCATTATAGGTCGAAGAGCCTGTACTGTTCTATGTTCTATTTAATGTTACATGGCACAATAAGTCTACTAAGTGCCACAGAGATCAATGAGGGACAGATCAAAGTAAATTTATTATCAAAGTACAGATATGTCACCATGTGAAAACCTGAGATTCATTTTGCAGGCATACTCCATAAATTCACAATAGAATAATAACCATAGTAGAATCAATGAAAGGCGACACCAAATGGGCATTCAACCAGGGTGCCAAAGACAAACTGTGCAAGTACAAAAATAAAGAAATAATAAGAATAGATAAATAAGAAACAAATACAAGAACATAAGATGAAGAGTCCTTGGTAGTGAATTCATAGGTTTTAGGAACATTTTAGTGATGAGGCAAGTGATGTTGAGTGAAGTTATTTCCTTTGGTTCAAGAGCCTGATGGTTGAGGGCTAATAACTGTTCCTGAAGCTGATGGTATGAATCCTGAGGCTCCAATGCCTTCTTCCTTTATAGCAGTGGTGAGACAAGAGCATGAGCTGGGTGGTGGGGTCCCTGATGATGGATGCTGCTTTCCTGCTCCATGTAGATGTGCTCAATAGTGGGGTGGTGTCTTCATCTGTGACGACTGGGCCATATCTGCTACTTTTTGTTGGAGTTTCCTTTCAAGGGCATTGGTGTTTCCATACAAGGCTGTGATTCAGCCAGTCAATATATTGTCTACCACACATCTATAGAAGTTTGTCAAAATTCTAAGTGTCACACTGAATCTTCACAAACTCCTAAGGAAGCAGACGTACAGCCATACTTTCTTCATAATGGCACTTAGATGCTGGACCCAGGACAGGTCCTCTGAAATGATAACACAGAGGAATTTAAAGTCACCGACCTTCTCCACCTCTCATCCTCTGATGAGGACTGATTTTTGGACCTCTGTTTTCTTCCTCCTGAAGGCAATAATCAGCTCTTGCTGACATTGAGTAAGAGGTTGGCATTAATGTACGACTCAGCCAGAATTTCAGTCTCCCTCCTATATGCTGATTCATCACCACCTTTGTTTCAGTTTATGACAGTGGTATCATCTGCAAACTTGAAAATCGCAGTGGAGCTGTGCTTAGCCAAACAGTCATAAGTGTAAAACAAGTAGAGAAGAGAGCTAAGCACACAGCCTCATGGTGCATCTGTGCAATGGAGATTGTGGAGGAGATATTGTGCCGATCTGAACTGATTGGGGTCTGCAAGTCAGGATATCGAGGATCCAATGAATTATTGAGGCCAAAGTCATGAAGCTTATTGATTGGTTTGGATGAGTTCATATGCCACCACAGGGGTGGAAAGTTATTAACACAAGAGATTCTGCAAATGCTGGAAATCTACAGGGGCACATTGAGAGCATCCTGACTGGCTACATCACTGCCTGGTATGGGAACTGTACTTCCCTTAATCGCAGGGTTCTACAGAGAGTGGCGCAGACAGTCCAGCGCATCTGTAGTTGTTAACAGGACATTTACAAGAACAGATGTGTAAAAATGCCCTCTAGGATCATTGAGGACCCAAGTCACCCCAACCACAATCTATTCCAGCTGCTACCATCCGGGAAGCGGTACCGCAGCATAAAACCCTGGACCAACAGGCTCCGGGACAGCTTCTTCCACCAGGCCATCAGACTGATGAACTCACACTGATTTGAGTGTACTCTTTATTACATTGACTGTTCTATTTATTATAAATTATTATGATTGCACGTTACACATTTAGATGGAGACATAACGTAAAGATTTTTACTCCTCATGTATGTGAAGTAAATAAAGTAAATAAATAAATAAAATAAAGTCAATTCAATTCACAGATCCTGATGGAACTCAGCAGGTCAGGCAGCATCTACGAAGTAGAATAAACATTTATGTTTCAGGCTGACACTTCATTAGGAGGAAATTCTGAAAGTTTATTCCCCTCCATAGATGCTACTTGACCTGCTGAGTTCCTCCAGCATTTTGTTTGTGTTGTCGATGGAGAATTTACTTCTTGAGTTGAATAAATTCGTATTATAAAGTCAGTGTCGATAATAGTAGGCATGAAACTAGCTGGTTGGTATAAAAACTCATCTGGTTCACCGGATACAGCTTATCCACCAATGTCTATCATAAACCAACGGACTACTTAGGTTGGAGGAACAACACCTTATATTCCATTTGGGTAGCATCCAACCTGATGGCATAATCATCGATTTCTCAAACTTCCAGTAATGCCTCCACCGACCTCCCTTCACCATTTCCCATCCCCTTGCCCCTCTCTCATGTTATCTCCTTGCCCACCCAACACCTCTCTCTGGTGCTTCTTCCCCCCCCCCCCCCAAACCTTTCTTCCTTCTTCCATGGCCTTCTATCTCTTTCACCAATCTACGTCCTAGCTATTTGCTTCATCTCTCCCCCTCCAAGTTTCACCTATCGCCTTGCATTTCCCCCTCCCCTCCCCTAAACTTTCAAATCTACTCCTCAGTTTTTTCTCTCCAGTCCTGCCAAAGGCTTTCAGCCCGAAACATCGACTGTATATTTTTTCCATAGATGCTGCCTGGCCTGCTGAGTTCCGCCATCATTTTGTATGGATTGCTTAGAGTACTGTGCTCAGTTCTGGTCACCTCATTACAAGAAGGTTGTGGATACTATAGAGAGAGTGTAGGGGAGATTTACAGGGATGTTGCCTGGATTGGGGAGCATGCCTTATGAGAATAGGTTGAGGGAACTTTGCCTTTTCTCCTTGGAGTGACAGAGGATGAGAGGTGACCTGATAGAGGTGTATAAGATGATGAGAGGCATCGATCATGTGGGTAGTCAGAGACTTTTTCTCAGGGTTCTAATGACTAACACGAGGGGGCATAGTTTTAAGGTGCTTGGAAGTAGATAGAGAAGGGATGTCAGGGGTAAGTTTTTCACACAGAGAGTGGTGGGTGCATGGAATGCAATGCCAGTAATGGTGGTGGAGGAAGATACAATAGGGTATTTTAAGAGACTTTGAGATAGGTACATAGAGCTTAGCAAAATAGAGGGCTGTGTGGTAGGGTAATATTAGGCAGTTTTTACAGTCGGCTATATGGTCAGCACAATATTGTGGCCTGAAGGGCCTGTAATATTTCTAAGTTCTATAACTACCATTTGAACACCACAAACATCCAGGAATAATTATGGATGGATATTATATGCTGGCCTTATCAGCAAAGTATTGATTCAGCGAATGAAAGAAAGATAAAATATAATGGCACACAAAATGCTGGAGGGGCTCATCTATGGAAGGGAATAAACAGTTAATGTTTCTGGCTGAGTCCCTTGATCAGGAATG
Organism: Hypanus sabinus; assembly: GCF_030144855.1. NCBI lineage: Eukaryota > Metazoa > Chordata > Chondrichthyes > Myliobatiformes > Dasyatidae > Hypanus > Hypanus sabinus. The sequence continues at coordinate 178,251,111 of NC_082707.1, forward strand.
GAAGGGAAGGTAGAAGATACTAGAATAAGAAGGTGTGGGGGGGGGGAGGGAAGGATTACAAACTCAAAGATGATAGGTGAAGCCAGGTGGTTGGGGGAGGGTTTTGAATTAAGAAGCTGGGAGGTGATAGGTGGAAAAGGTAAAGGGCTAAAGGAGAAGGAATCTGATAGGAGTGGACCATGGGAGGAAGGCAGGAAGGAGCGGCACCGGGGGAGGTGATAAGCAGATGAGGAGAAGAGGTAAGAGGGGAAATGGAGAAGACAGAAGGAGGAGGAGGAGAACTTACTGGATGTTGGAGAAATTGATGTTCATGCCATCCGGTTGAATGGTACCTAGATGTAATATAAGCTGTTGCTCCTCCAACCTGAGAGTGGCTTCATCATGGTACAAGAGGACTGACATGTTAGAATGGGAATGAGGATTAGGACTGAAATGAATGACCACTGGGAAACCTTGCTTTCGGTGGATGGAGCAAAGGTGCTCGACAAACCCGACCCCATTTTACATTGGGTCTCACAAGGTAGAGAAGGCAGCATGGGCAGTGCCAGATACAGTAGAGAACTCCAGCAGATGTGCAGTGAAGTGTTACCTCACCTGGAAAGAACGAAGGGGCAATGAATGGAGGTGATGGGGAAAGTGAATGGGCAGGTATAGCACCCTGCCTCTTGCAGTGATAAGGACCAGGAGGGAGATTAGTGTGGAGGGATGAGTGGACAAAGGGGAATGTGGAGGAGACGATCCTTGTGGAAAGCAGAAAGTGGGAAGGAAAGAGGCACAGATACATTTGATAGTAGGGTCACTTTGAAGATAGTGGAAGTTGCAGAGAATGGTACGTGGTATACGGAGAAGATGCTGCCTGACCTGCTGACCTGCTGCATTTTGTGTGTGTTGCTTAGGAGTCCAGCATCTGCACAATCAGTGTTTATGCCTATCAAGCTGTTATATTGCAGCCACGATATAAACTGTCAGTGGTAAAGTTTTATATGATTTTTTTCCAGTAGACAATATTGACCAACCAAATGGCTTTAATCACTCTAAATTTATTTAAACCATTTATTTTTAACAGCTCCAGTCGTGTTTTTATCTCTTAAGTAATATCATGAATTTAAGAGCCAGAGGTTTTCACAGATTAACAACTGTGTTCAAAACCTTCAGAGGTCTAGTGATTATTCTACTGTGTTCTGAATTTTCAACAAAGGAATTAGAAATGTTTGTAAAAAAAATTTCAAACAATAAAATGCCAGCAATGCTGAATATGTGAAATGATTGAAATTGCTGGAAAACTCATCAGGTCAAGCAATATCTGTGACAAAACATATTTAAAGTTTCAGCCTGTTTCCTTTCTTTAGAATCCTTTGCCAATTTTATCAACCTGAAATATTCCCTCTGTTTCATTCTCCTCAGGTGCAGTCGGCCCTGCAAAATATCACCAGCTTTTGCTGTTTTAATTGCAAATGTTGTTTCCTTTGTCAGCAAATTAGGAACACTATGATCTTAAAATGAAGGAACAGTGACTGTGTATCTGTCATAGATTAACGAGTGGAAGCTTTTTCTAAAATTAGTAAGCCGTTTTAGATAAATGTTCTTCCAATGGCTCAATCTGTAACCTCCGTATCATGTATTACTGAGCTGCAAGCAGCGTTCCCTTTGTTCTTTTAAACCTGCGTAGACCAACCATTGTTCTGAGCAGGAAATCTTTTCATGGCCTGAAGACTGCGCAGCACTTTAAGGAAACATTATAGAAAAGCAAACTCCAGCTGCATGGTAAGGAAGGCCATGTGCATGGGAGCATTTCAGTTACAGCACAACTACACGCCTGCGCAACTCAAATGCAACCGTGGCTGCAAGGTGTGATCCCTAGGTCAGGATATTAATAACACTAGTATTAAAGAGGATACCAAAAGTTTCATCAGATACATGAAGTGTAAAAGAGAGGCGAGAGTGGTTATCAGACCGCTGGAAAACAATGCTGGAGAGGTAGTGATGGAAATGGCAGATGAACTGAATAAGTATTTTACATCAGTCTTCACTGTGAAAGACACTAGCAGTGTGGTGGGAGTTCCAGGGGTCAGGGGTTATGAGTGTGTAAAGTTACCATAACTAGAGAGAAGGTTCTTGAGAAACTGAAAGGTCTGAAGGTGGATAAATCACCTGGGCCAGATGCTGCACACCCCAGGCTTCTGTAGGAGGTGGCTAAAGAGATTGTGGAAGCATTAGTAATGAGCTTTTAAGAATCACTAGATTCTGGTATGCTTCTGGATGACTGGATAATTACAAATATTAATTCACTCTTCAAGAAGGGAGAGAGACAGAAGAAAGGAAACTACAGGCCAGTTAGTCAGAACTCTGTGGTTGGGAAGATGTTGGAGTCAATTATTAAGGATGAACTCTCCGGGTACTTGGAGGCACATGATAAAATAGGCCATAGTCAGCATGGTTTCCTCACAGGAAAATCTTGCCGGACAAATCTGTTGGAATTCTTTGAAGAAATAACAAGCAAGGTAGAGAAAGGAGAATCGCTTGATATTGTGTACTTGGATTTTCAGGAGGTCTTTGACGAGGTGTCACACGAGGCTGCTTAATAAGCTATGAGCCCATGGTATTACAAGAAAACTTCTAGCATGGATAAAACCATGACTGATTGGCAGGAGGCAAAGAGTGAGAATAAAGGGAAGCTTTTCTGGTTGGTTGCCAGTGAATAGTGGTTTTCCACAGGGGTCTGTGTTGGGATCGATTTTTTTAACATTATATATCAAAGATTTGGAGGATGGAATTGATGACTTTGTTGCAAAGTTTGCAGATGATATGAAGATAGGTGGAGGGGAAGGTAGTTTTGAGCAAGTAGAGAGGCTACAGAAGGACAGACAGGTTAGGAGAATGAAGTGGCAGAGGAATGCAGTGTTGGGAAGTGTCTGTTCATGCACTCACCCAGCTATGTAGCAGAGTTGAAATTAACAGCGTCCATACCCCACTTTCGTTGTTTCAGCCTTGTCCAAATGTACAGTTGTTTGAGTTGATCAAGGCTTGGCAACAAGAGGAGAGAATTCTATCTTCTTTGCAAAATCACAATTTGTAAAGCAACATCAAAAAGGCAAACTCATCAAAATGTAACTGGATGCTTATTCAGAGAAGACATCCTAACTTCATAGATGTGTTTCCAGCCAGAATTAGACAAGAATTATTCATCATGAATAATTCAAATAGCTGTATTAGAATTGGTGTCTATCCATACGGATTGCAGGGATGCCTCATGTACTCTTGCTTTGAAAGTTCTGACCAAACTTTTTCAGTTGTTTCCTTTCTCTTCTATCTCCAAAAGTCTAGCAGTTGATTCAATTATCTTATTTTACCAAATTGGTTACCGACAAGTTGTCCTTGTATTCCTTTCAATCCTTTCAAAGTTGCAGCATATAGTCTTCACAATATGATTTTGCAGATTCATTATCAGCAGATTGATGTGTAAATTTGATTCTGCAAGTTAAAGACGAGAGATTCTGCAGATGTTTAAAATCCAGAGCAGCACATACAATATGCTGGAGGAACTCAGCAGGTCAGGCAGCGTCTATAGAAATGAATGTTTTGGGCTGAGACCCTTCTTCAGGTGTTGGTCTGCAAGTTAAAGAACTTGTTGTTTAATTTATGTTTGTATCATGACTGTTGCAAATCGGATGCTATGCTCCTGATGCTGCTGCAAGCAAGATTTTCATTGCACCTGTGTAATCAGGCACTTGTGCATATGACAGTAAACTCAACTTTGACTTTGGTGGCATTGAATGTAATCTCCAATTTATTATCATTGCACCAGAGAGTAGGTGTCTTCTGTGCCAGCGTTGCTTAATTTTGCAAACTGAATGCAAATGCTCAAACTGTCCAGCAGATTTCCAACTCCTAGAACAAGTGGAAACTCTTTATGTGGCATCAGTTACCATTCACAACTGTAGACAATCGGTTTGGAGCACTGTAGTACTAACTGCATATTTGAAACATAGTTTGCTTTATCAAAAATGAGTGTGTTTCCAGTCAAGGCTCTGAGCCCTAGTGCAAATAGACAGACAGCTTCTCTAAAAATCAACAAAAGTCTAGAATGTCTTTTATAAAGGTTATTGCTTCAATTTACTGAAGCTTGTTCTAAGCAGGTGTTAATGGTTCATCTTCAGCCACTGTTTATTTCAGAAATACATCTTGTGATAATATTGGTCCTGTTTTTGTGATGTTCCTTAGAATATTTGTGCAATCTCCTGTAGTTCTTTCATATCTTGAAAAGTATTTCTGAGGATGCTTTACATTCTTTGACGCCTGTTGTTCTATTACAGCTATCCACGAATTTCCAAGTGATCTATTTACCAATAAGGAGAGACAACATGGAGGAGTTTTACTTCACATAGCAGGGGTGAGTAAAATCTCACAGATTTTCTTTTGGAATTGTCTCTTCGTTTGCCTGTTACACCACTGGCATTTAGGGCAGTAATGAATGCCCTCCATTGGTGCTCAAGGCTTCTTTCATTGTGTCAGTCGCTTCCTCTCGGTTTTCACCAGTGTCAGTCTTGTAAGCCCCAGGTGAAGACTCAGTAATACCATCACACTCAGATGTAGAAGACTCATTTCTGTTTCCGTAACAATTTTGTTTTACCACTCGGGGTTGTTAGCCCTGAACTGAACCCCTGAACCTGGAGGACCTATGGACCACTCTTCATTGGCCCATTTGGCATGTGCAACCCTACCAAGAACTAGAGCATAAAGCCCTGACTCCAGCCAACATAGCTCTCTGGGACTTCGAGGCTCAGAAGCCTCCAAACCACAACAAGGTTGTGATCCCCTTGGAGGAGACACAATTGTGCCAATGGGATATTAATTCTGTATTATTTTTTAACTTGCAATACTTTTTTCCAGGTAGTGAGGCCACAAATAAAAGAAACAAACTTTACTGCAATGGGATAAGACTTTCTGTGCAATTTTTACCTTCTAATTTAGATAAGAGTATGGGACAGAAGCAATATAGGACTATTTGGCCCCTCATGGCTTCTACACCATTCAATCCGTTCATATCTGAGCTTTCACCTCAGCCACATATTTCTGTATCAGCCCATAGTCCTTTGATTTTCTTCATATACAAAAGTATAATCCAATGTTATCTAATTAAGAAAAAACAACATATAAATTCTGACTTGCTATCAGAGAATTGTTCATAATGTTTTTGTCTTGCAGCTTACTTTAGTGATAAGGAACAACTTCATTCAAAAAATTTACTCTCACCATTTTGTGCTGAGGCCCTTCCTCAGGACACCCTCATCAGTACTGATAAAGGGTCTCTGCCTGAAAGGATGACTGTTTATTCCTCTCCATAGATGCTGCCTGACTTGCTAATATCCTCCAACATTTTGTGTTTTGCTCTGGATTTCCAGCATCTGAAAAATCTCTATGGTTATAGTCTTACCATCATCTTTGTATCACTTTTCAGTATTATCTGCCCTTAGATTCTTCAAGTTTTTATCTGCCACTATTTCATGTGGAAATATATTGCTGTGTTCTATGTGTCTCTTCTCAGCTCAAGCTAGTTATAGGAGTTACCTTCCCTGAAACAACAGTATCTTATTTTTGCAAAATAAATCAGTTCCTCTAATTCTTGCATCAGTATGGTTCACGTGGACCCATAAAAAGTTATCCATGTTATTTAAATTGAGTAAATGAAGAAAAATGAACCGTGAGAGACTAGAGGGAGGTTAGATGGCCTACTCCTGTTTCTATTAATTTTTTTAATTGTTCTGCTACATTATCTAGCTCCTTTCTAAACCTTACGCTGCTGAACATTTTGAAGATATGTGGAATTATTTGCAGGCCTTATGCATTTATTTAACTGTGTAACTAACCTGTTGAATTTTTTATTCATACAATTCTTCCCGGGATGCAGAGTACCCCTGAGGCTATTCCCCACAATAACAGGTGTACTGCTTTGGTCACTGCTGGAGAGATGACCTAGAAGGTAAAGCCACAGCAGTTAGGCCTCTGGCTCTGGGCCTAGTTCTGTGGTTCAGCAAAGAAGGGGGAGAACAGGAAAGCTGTAGTAATAGGGGATTATTTGGTTAGAGGACCAGAAACAAGATTCTGTGGACGAGAATGGAATTCCCAGCTGGTATGTTGTCTCCTGGGTGCCAGAATCAGTCACATCTTGGATCATGTTCACAGCATTCATAAGTGGGGGTGAACAGCCAGAGGCCATGGTCCACATCAGTACCAATGACAAGAGTAGGACGGGTGATGAGGTCCTGCAAAGTGAGTTCAAGGAGTTAGGTGCTAAGCTGAAAGACAGGACCTCCAGTGTTATGATCTCAAAATTGCTACCTGCACCATGTGCTAGTAAGACCAGAAATGGGAAGATCATACAAGTTTAACATGTACCTAAGGAGATGGTGCAGGAGAGAGGGTTTTAGATTTTTAGATCATGGGCTCTCTTCCAGGGAAGGTGGAACCTGTACAGAAGAGACAGTTTGCACCCGAACTGGAGGGGAACTAATATCCTAGTGAGAAGGTTTGCTAGTGCAGCACAAAGTGGTGGGGAAGGGGTGGTTTAAACTAGAGTTGCAGGGGGATGGGAACCAGAGCTTCAGGGAAGATGGTGGAGTAGTTGTGGGGAAAGATGGTGTTAAGCCTACATACAAAGTCAGGAATTGAAAGGTGGGACTAGTGATCTGAGTTATGTATATTTCAATGCAAGGAGTATTGCAGGAAAGGGCTGGATGGGGAAGAGTTTGTCAAATGCACTCAGGAAGGTTTCCTTAATCAGTACATAGAGGTACTAGATCTCCTATTAGGGAATGAGACAGGGCAGGTGACAGATATTTGTATCAGGGAACACTTTGCATCTAGTGATCATAATGCCATCAGTTTCAAGATAATTATGAAGAAGGATAAGTCTGGTCCTTGGGTTGAGATTCTAAATTGGGCAAAGGCCAATTTTGATGGTATCAGAAAGGATCTGACAAGTGTGGATTGGGACAGGCTGTTTTCTGGGAAAGGTGTACTTGGTAAGTGGGAGGTCTTCAAAAGTGAAATTTTGAAAGTATGGAGTTTGTATGTCCCTGTCAGAAGAAAAGGCAAGGATAATAGGGAACATTGGCTTGTATACCCTTTAGCCCTCATTGTGCTTAAGTGCTTTTAGGATGGCAAATAAAATGTAGGAAGGCATTTTGGTGTAACAGTGCAATACCTTCACAGTGCCAGTGATCACTGATGGAGTTTCAATTACTACCACTGTCTGTAATAAGTTTGTATGTTCTCCCCGTGACTCTGTGGCTTTCCTCTGCAAGCTCCGGTTTTCTCCTGCTTTCCAAGGACATGCAGTTAGGACCTGAGTTGGAGGCATGCTGTGTTGGCAGTGCTATTTTTCAATGCATTGTCCCAGCTGGTCCAGATCCTGCTGCAAGTTATGATCATTTTTCTTCCTGTCCACTAGGCCCCCAATCTTGGTGTCATCTGCAAATTTACTGATCCAGATGTTACATCTACCTTCATCTTGAATGCAGGGCGACTGAACCTCCTTGACCAACCTCCCATAAGGGCTCTGTTCAAAGGCCTTGCTAAAGTCCATGCCTTGCCTTTATTGACTTTTCTGCCTACTTCCTCAAAAAACTCTATAAGATTGGTTCGACACAACCTACAATGCACAAAGCCAAGTTGATTATCCTTAATCAGCCCCCGCCTATCCAAATACTTATATATCCACTCCCTTAGAATAGTTTCCAATAACTTAACCGCTACTGATGTCAGGCTCACTGGTTTATAATTTCCTGGCTTATTCTTAGAGACCTTTTTAAGCAATAGGACAGCGTTAGCTATCCTTTAATCCTCCAGCACCTCTCCCGTGACTAAGGGCATTTTAAATATCTCAGCTACGGCCCCTGCCATTTCTTCATTAGCCTCCTATAGGGTCCAAGGGAACATCTTGTCAGACTTTGGGGATTTGCTCCACCTCAAGATGGTGAACACCTCCTCGTCTATAATCTGTATTGGGTCCGTGACTCCACTGCTGCTTTGCCTCACATCTATCGACTCTGTGTCATTCTCCTGAGCAAACACAGATGCAAAAAATACATTTAAGATTTCTGTTTTTCTTTTTCTTTTCAATCTTTTTATTGAATTTCATATATAAAAAAAACATAATATAATAATGAATAGGTTATAAATGCATAAGACTTGAAATTGAATTAATAGTAGGATAACAATATCGAATTAAAATATCAACAGAAATACATAGTACATTATCAATCAAGTCTATAATAATTATATGAAAAAAATAAAAATAATCATCAAAAGAAAATGAAAAAATTATAAAAATACAGGCAAAAAATATTTAAAAAAATACTAAACTAAACTAACATGGGCTAGATTTCTCTACCTCTTTCAGTTCCATGCATAGATTATCACTCTGATTTTGTCCCTTGCAATCCTTGTGCTCTTAATATATCTCTAGAAGCCTTAAAATTCTCTTTCTCCTTGTCTGCTAGGGCTACCTTTTGCCTTCTTTTAGTCCTCGTGATTTCCTTCATAATTGTTCTTTTGCATTTCTTATACTCTTCAAGTACCTCATTTGCTCCTACCTGCCTATACCCACTCTGCACCTCCTTCCTTTTCTTAACCATGGCCTAAATATCTCTTAATGGGAAAAGGCATAACCTTGGGTCTCTCACATTTAGCAAGGAGGCAGACTTGGAACAACTAGAGGTTCGTATGAGGTTCCTTAAGATTGTTAGAGCAGTGGGTGGGAATGGGGACAAGCTCCCAGTGGTGCGTGCCTCAGACAGCCTCTGACAGCCAAGTCCACCGCCTGGCTTTCACGTGTGGCTTTGCTACTAAGCCCTCTTTCTATTGATAGGAGAAGGGACAAAGGTGGGTTACTGGTGCCCTAAAACCAGTCAATTCTGACAAATGGGGCTCATCAGCCGTGGTAGGCAGCTCATCTTGGAGAAGGAAAACTCTGATCTCAAACTTCCCCTACCTTGTGGCTATCCCCATTCATGGGGAAGGCTTAAGTGAAAAAGGATTCTCTAAGACAGTCCTATGTTGAGTTCAACACTGACTGGCAACTCCTGCGACACTGCTGGTACCAAATTGTATCGGTCTCTGCCATTGCTTTGGTCTCATCAGATGCATGGAGAGGGGGAGCTTCTTCTTAAAGCCCCCTGCAGCATATTTCCTTAGATATCTATTTAAGTTAGGAGATTGCCTGAGATCCTCTGTTGTTAAGACTCAAAACTTGTGCTTGGCCTTGACTTTGTCCTCCCCAAACCTTAATCAACTGCCCCTGGAATGCCAGTTCACCTCGTTGGCTGGAAATATCACTTTGTTTGACTTTTGAAACACATGTGGAGCTGCAAATGTAATTTATACTGAGCTGCGAGACATTGGTTTTGTCTTGTTTTTAGAGGTCAGTGTCAAATTCAAGGACGTATAGTTCTTTTTGCTTTGATTTCACTTGTCGTCAGAAATCAGAACGTAAGGATAAAACACAAACCATGTTTTATATGCTGTTTGCACTGCATGTGCCTATGAGATCGGTTAGCATTCCAGTGGTTTGCTGGGACCAAGCCAGAGAGCTGTGATTAACTCCTGAGCTAAATGGCCCATTAGCACATTCCAGAACATAACCAACAAACTGGTTTCATTTATAATTAATCATTACTTTTCAGAACTGAATATATTTATATTTTACTTTGGAAGGATTGCTGCCATTCCTGTCCATTATTCTGAGAAGTGCAGATTACGCCACACAAATTTATGCAAATGAGGAAGTCCAAAAACTTCCTCAAAGCAAATCTGACATTGGATAATTCCTGGCACCCATTTGTGGGACACAGACAACTTGCAAGACGGCTCCAAACTTGGTTTTGTTCAGCAGTTGCATTTATTTCAGTAGAGAGGAATAAGTATGAAGGTATAAAACAAGGTTCAGATCATTTGCAATGTAACTTTATTGTTTTCTTCTGTCTACGTCTTTAGAGCAAGTTTTATTTTTATCATACTTTGAAAGTTTGTGAAGAAAGCTGTTTAACAGCATTAACAGCTGGTTCAGCCTAGTGGTGTTGCTTTAACCAGCTGTCAGTGTTTCCTTGGATTTACACTCAGAGATCCTGTACTTTGCAAGCCGATTTCATTCAGGAAATTCTCTCCAGCAGATTTGCTGGAGAATTGATTTAGTTGGCCAAGTGAGCAGTAGGAAAATTCCAGGTCTTAAGTTTTTTGCTGTGTGTGGAACCCTGCATAAATCAGGGATCTGAGTATAGCAGAGGGGATGTTATATTGAAATTGTATAATATATTGGTACTATCATCAGCAATATATCCCTTGCCTACACAGAGATGCCATTAGCAGATGTACCTTTTGCAAGTCAGCCCATACAGCATTCATTCTCAACACCTTCAATGCTATTTCTACACGTGGCCACGTTAGTGTATCAACCACCAGTCTTTCCAAGTCTGCCTTCCTGTTGAATATGAGAGACCAAAGTTTAGGCCTTTTTCATTTGTGAGAAATAATATAGGAAGGAAGCTCTCTGTTTTCCCTGAAGTGCAGATATGTTGGGAGGGTTACAACAATGAGACAAATAACCTTTTTAACCTTTCCCTATAACTCAAATGTATGGGGTTCCCAGGGACGGGTAGCATTCTGGTGAAAGGGCATGTCGTATTCCCCTCCCCCCCCCCCCCCCCCACCACGGGACAGCACATCCACCTTTAGTCGTTACCTGACATTCAGCTCCTACTTCTGGCTCCAATTAGCTATTTGCATGTGACAGTGGCCACACCCGAGTACACTGGTAGTCTAAGTCAGGTGACGGTAACTAGTTTGCCTCAGACGATGGTGAGACAGGGGCATGCCTACCCTGCCTTGTGAAGTCAGTTCTGGTGGACTGGGCAGATGAGATGACCAGGGAGATCCAACGGCCAGGAAGGCGGTTCTACGGCGCTCTGTGGAGAGCATGGCGAGGCACAGAAGACGTCATGGCCATCCACTGCAACTGAGGTCTCCAGTTGTGATGATCACTCGTACTACTGGAATAGGGCTCCTCAGGTCAAGAGAGTGGAACTGCCCCAGTGCAATGGCTTTTTTAAAAGCTTACCCACACAGGTTCCACTTGTCATCATTAAAATTGACAAGACAACTAACATACTGTAACTAGAGTCCTCAAATCCAGGCACATACTTGTAAATTTTCTCTGTACTCTCTCAACCATATTTTCATCTTTCCTGTGGGTCGCTGACCTGAACTGCTCACAATTTTCCAAATATGGCCTCACCAATGTCTTACACAAATTCAGCATAACATCCCAACTCCTGATTTATAAAGGCCAATGTGACAAGAGCTCTTTTACCAACTTATCGACACGTGATGCCACTTTTAAGGAATTATTAATTTTTATTCCCAGGTTCCCTTGCTCTACAGCACAACTGAGAAACCCTACCATTCAACTGTTTAAGTCTTCCCCTAGTTTTTCCTCCCAAAATGCAACTCCTCACATTTGTCCACATTAAATTCCATTAGGTGAGATTTCATAATAGTAATTTGATTTTAGTTTGTGAAGGTAAGCACAGAAACCTATCCCATATGAGTGAAAAAATCCTAGTGTTTATCATTTCACCCCAATTATGGCTGGCAGAGAAACTGTGCAAATGGCAGAATACGTGTTGACTGCTTTGTTTCTAGTTTTTGGGTGAAGGTGTCTCACCTGGTTGGCAGCTGACACAGGGACACTGGCACCACCCATCTTCGGCACCACAAGTTAAGACCATAGGGCCGTAAGATGTAGGAGCAGGATTTGGCGACCCGCCCCATTGACACTGTTCCGCCATTCAATCTTGGCTGATTTATTATCCCTTTCAGCTTCATTTTCCTGCCTTCACTCTGCTGTGTTTGACACCCTGACTAATCAAGAATTTATCAACTGTTGCATTAAATATACTCAATAATTTGGCATCTACAGCTGTCTGTAGCAATGAATTCCACAGATTCGCCACACTCTAGCTGAAGAAGTTCCTGCTCACCTCCATTCTAAATGGATGTCCCTCTAGTCCTGGACTTCCCCACTATTGGAAACATCACATGCGTGTACACTCTACCTAAGCCTTTCCATATTTGATAGGTTTCAATGAAATCTCTCCTTATTCTTCTAAACTCCAGAAAATAAAGGTTCAGAACCATCAAACTCTGCATATTCTTTCATAGACACATTCTTCTGAACCCACTCCAATGCCAAAACATCTTTTTTTTTATATAAGGGGCACAAAACCCTCAAGTCTGCACAGCCATAGAAGATCTGATTCTAGCCTCAACATGTTCTTACCGACCCCCATAACCTTGCATCTGGGTTTATCTAGAATCAATCTGTATCTGCTTTAAATATATTCAAAACCTTTGCTTCCATGAGCTATGAGGAAGAATATTCCAAAGACTGTCAACCCTCTGAAGGAAAAAAAAGTCGCATCACCTCTATCTTAAATTGGTCCTCTTTATTTTTAAGTCAATCCCCCCCCCAGTTCTTGATTCTCCTAGAAGTGGAAGTATCTTCTCCAAATTGAGGATGTTGCATTTTCCCGTCAAGCTCCCTTGTAAATCTGATGGATACAAGAATAGCTTTTCCAAACTTGCTGCATAGGATTGCTCACCATTCCAGATATTGTTTGAATCAACATTCTATAAACTGCTTTCAAACCAACCATGTTCTTCCTTAAATATGGAGGCCAGTAGTATCTCATTTGCCACCGTTCAAAGTAAATTTGTTATCAAAGTACATATATAATACCATATACAACCCAAAGATTCACTGTCCTGCAGGCATACTCAGTAAATCCATAATAGAATCAATGAAAGACCACACTGACTTGGATGTTCAACCAGTGTGCAATAGACAACAAACTGTGCAAATACAATAAGAATGATGAAATAATAATAAATAAATAATCAATAAATATTGGGAACATGAGATGAAGCGTCCTTGAAAATAAGTCAATAGGTTATGGGAACATTTCAATGATGGGGCGAGTGAAGTTGAGAGAAGTTATCCCCTTTGATTCAATAGCCTGATGGGTGAGAGGTAATAACTGTTCTTGAACCCGGTGGTGTGAATCCTGAGGGACTTGTACCTTCTTCCTGATGGCAGCAGCAAGAAGAGAGCATGCCCTGGGTGGTGGTGGTCCCTGATGATAGACGCTGCTTTCCTGCAACAGCATTTTGGTGTAGATGTGCTCAATGTTGGGGATGCTTTACCTGTGATGGACTGGGCCGTATCCACTACTTTTTGCAGGATTTTCTACTCAAGGACATCGGTCTTTCTATACCAGTCAATAAACATTGACTTCCTACTTTTGTATTCAATTCCACCAGCAATAGACAATAACATTTTGTTAACTTGCCTAATTACTTGCTTTCCTTCACATTAATCTTTTGTGTCATGCATTAGGAAACCCACCCCCTGAGTTCTACAAAGCTCCACAGTCTCTCAGCAAATGGATAAGCTTTTTATTCCTGCCGAAATAGAGAATTTCACATTATCTCACATCGTCTTCCATTTGCCAAGTCTTTGCCCACTCTACTTTCCTAATTAGCTTTGAGTCATCAGTAAATTTAGCAATCAAACCTTCATCCAAAGCTTTTTTATATATAAATTGTTGATTTTTGATGCAGTGATCCCTGTGACACATCAGTCTTAGCATCTGCTGACCAGAAAAAGGTCTTGTTATGCCTGCTTTTGGTTTCCTGTTACCAGTCAATCTTCCATCCATGCGGCTGGTTTACCTTCTACACCAGGAGTTTTTATTTTCTGCTGTGTGGTGATCTCCACTGAGTATGGTGTAGAATGCCCAGTGAGTTGACAGAGTCTCTAGCGATTTTATTGACACCCCTGGGCACCAGACTGTGGATTGGTATCTCCTCACCCCCGTCTACAGTTACAGTGAGACAATAATTCAACTACAGTAACTGTGAAGGAGTCCTAAGGATTTTTAGTAAACACCAACAAAAACAAAACAAGATGCTTTATTATGTAGCAAAGTACCTGAACTGGATCTTATGAGACTCTGGAAATCTCAGTGTTACAGCTGACAATAGGGTGGTCTCTCTGCCCTTCTAAGCTTCAAGCCAAAGCTTAGGTCAGTCAGTCAGTGATTTGACGAGATACAACTTCTGGTGACTGCACCTGTCTCAGGGATCTACCTGCCAGCATGGGTTCATGGCTGACCAGACCATATTTTATTTGGCTGAGAGCCCTTACTCTTGAGATAAAACTTCAACTTCAAAATCTCCCTAGGGCCTGCTTTACTGCTTTTGAAATTAGCAGGGCAAAGAACTGCAGATGCTGGAAACATACAGGATAAACAGAAACTGCTGAAGCAACCAGCAGCTTCTTGCAGAAAGAGGAGCAGGTAGCCCTTCAATCTGAAGGCACTTCAGCACAATTAGTAACCACGTGCAGGCATGCTTGGACTTCAGTGTGCAGGGAAACATCCGGACTTGTGACTCAGTGTGCAGACGTGCGCTTCGAACCATGCATACATAAATTTAGATGGTGGGTAAGTTTCACTGGATATCTGCAGATACATTATGGTCACTTAAGAAACTCCTAAGCACTCGGATGATAGAAAAAAGGAGGGTTATGTGGGAGGGGAGGGTTAAATTGATCCTAGAGTAGATTAAAAGGTTGGCACAATATCTTGGGCTGAAGGGTTTGCACTGTGGTGTTATGTTCTATGTGTTACCAGGAGCCTGTTTAACATCAGTTTTGTGAACGCTCTGTGCTCAATCGAAAACCGCAGGTGGTCAGACATACGTCACTGTCACACAGCCTCACAGCTTGCACATTCACACAGCCTGGCTTTTCTCAAAGCACACTGCGCGCTTCCACTTCAAAGTAATTTCTGCAACTCTGGAACAGTAGTTGTCTCCCAATGTATGCCTTCCTACCAGCGCACTTAGCCATTATTCCTGCTGACATTACATCAATACCTGGATGCAGAATTGTGAACACAAGCCTGCATCTGTGGCTTGGGGTTTGGGACTATACGTATATTCTGGAATCGCGCACACTTACTTGAATTTGGGACACTGGCACATACCTGGACTCAGGACAATCCATGAGTCCCTGAGTGTTTACTTGACGAGGAACTGTGCATACATACCTGGCCACAGGACTAAATGTTTATAACTGGACGTGGAACTTTGCACAGTCATTCCTGGACATAGAAAGGCAAAGACCTGCAGGTGCTAGAAACATAAAGTAAAACCAGAATATGTCAAAGCAATCAGCAGGTCCAGTAGCTTTTTGCAAAAAGAGAAACATAACTTTCCAGATTGAAGGCACTTCAGCACAATAAGTAAGCACATGCAAGCATACTTGAACTTAAGTACACAGGGCAACAGCTAGACCTGTGACTGAGTGTGTAAACATGCGCTTAGAACCATGCATACATAAATTTGAATAGCGGGGTGGAGATGCGTCTCTACCAAAGGAGGTGTAAGGCGCTCCTTCCTTCTGCTAGCCTGCAGGTCACCCTTGGGCAAGGTGTAGAACTTGCTTAGCCACCACCCCCCACCACCACTGATCAGGTTAATGTGAAGCCATGGTAGTAGGTGGTGAATAGTCATATGAGCAGCTGGTGCATATCACAAGTTCTGGTTATGCGACCTCTGATGCCAGGCAGACAATCTCTGATAATGGCTGGGGTCACCCGTCTTGTAAAGACACTGCCCTGAAGAAAGCAATGGCAAGCCACTTCTGCAGAAAGATTTGCCAACAATCATGGTCATGAGATCATGATCTCCCACGTCGCATGGCACAGCACATAATGATGCATAAATTGGCACAAAACTGTCCATACAAAATTGTACTCAAGACAATCCCTGCACACCTGATTAAGGGTTTGTGTGGATAACTGGACACAGGGCCATGCATGCATATGTAGATTGGCAAAGACGTTGAATAAATGTTTTGTCTGCCAACGTGGCAGAAATGGGCAGCACAGTGATGTGACCTCACAGTTGCAGTGGCCCAGATTCAGCACTGCCCTCTGGTGCTTTCCATGCAGAGTCTGTATGGTTTCCCTGTGACTGTACAGTATAGGCACCCTCTGGGTTTTCCAGTTCAGACGTTACTTGCTGCTGTGATTTGCCTTTATAGTGTAGACAAGAGGAAGTTGAGGGGAATGTAAGGAGAATAAATGTAATGTCTCTACTTCCTGAGGAGACTGAGGTCCTTTAACATCTGCCGGACGATGCTGAGGATGTTCTATGAGGCTGTGGTGGCCAGTGCTATCATGTTTGCTGTTGTGTGCTGGGGCAGCAGGCTGAGGGTAGCAGACACCAACAGAATCAACAAGTTCATTCATAAGGCCAGTGATGTTGTGGGGGTGGAACTGGACTCTCTGACAGTGGTGTCTGAAAAGAGGATGCTGTCCAAGTTGCATGCCATCTTGGGCAATGTCTCCCATCCACTCCATAATGTACTGGTTAGGCACAGGAGTACATTCAGCCAGAGACTTATTCCACCGAGATGTAACACTGAGCATCATAGGAAGTCATTCCTACCTGTGGCCATCAAACTTTAAACTCCTCCCTCGGAGTGTCAGACACCCTGAGCCAATAGGCTGGTCCTAGTCTTATTTCCACTTGGCATGATTAACTTATTATTTAATTATTTATGGTTTTATATTGCTATATTTCTACACTATTCTTGGTTGGTGCGGCTGTAACAAAACCTAATTTCCCTCGGGATCAATAAAGTCTGTCTGTCTAAAGTGGGACTAAGCAACACACACACACACAAAATGCTGGTGGAACACAGCAGGCCAGGCAGCATCTATAAGGAGAAACACTGTCGATGTTTCAGGCCAATACCCTTTGTCAGGACTAACTGAAAGGAAAGGTAGTAAGAGATTTGAAAGTAGGAGGGGGAGGGGAAAATGAGAAATGATAGGAGAAGACCGGATGGGGTGGGATGAAGCTAAGAGCTGGAAAGGTGATTGGCAAAAGGGATACAGAGCTGGAGAAGGGAAAGGATCATGGGACGGGAGGCCTCGGGAGAAAGAAAGGGGGAGGGGGGAGCACCAGAGGGAGATGGAGAAGAGGCAGAGTGATGGGCAGAGAGAGAGAGAGAAAAAACGAACAACTGAATATTGTCAGGGATGGGGTAATAAGGGGAGGAGGGGTATTAATGGAAGTTAGAGAAGTCAATGTTCATGCCATCAGGTTGGAGGCTACCCAGCCGGTATATAAGGTGTTGTTCCTCCAACCTGAGTTTGGATTCATCTTGACAGTAGAGGAGGCCATGGATAGACATATCAGAATGGGAATGGGATGTGGAATTAAAATGTGTGGTCACTGGGAGATTCTGCTTTCTCTGGTGGACCGAGCATAGGTGTTCAGCGAAACAGTCTCCCAGTCTGCGTCGGGTCTCACCAATATATAAAAAGTGGGACTAATGTAGGATGAGTGTAAATGTGTACTTGATGGTCAGTGCAGAGCCCACGGGTTAAAGAGCTAGTTTTTCTGCTGCATAGGACAATGACTGTATAACTAAGAAAATACCAAAGGCATCCCAACAATAATAAAAGATTATGGATTGGATGTTGCTGAGAATCTTAAGACTATATTTATGACTAGGAAAAAAATAGCAAACTGTTCTGACCAGAGGCTGATAAGTCTCCTGGATGATGCTACTCTGGGATCTTGAAGGAAATAGCTGGAAGGATGGTGGTTACACTGGTAGGCAGGAGATTGATATGCACATTAACATTTATTGAGGACCAACAATCTAACAGAAGAGAGAGTGTTGGGATAAATGGACAATTTTCAGAGGAGACAACTATTTGGTTGTCATGGGGTAAGTGCAGAGGCTTCAACTATAGATATGATCCACTGTAGGCAGTGACGTAGATGAAAGGACTGTTGTGCAGGGGAGCCTAGCTTGGTGATGGCACAGAGATAGGTGGCGAAGGAAATTGTGTAGAGAATGCAAAGTACCTGCGAAGAATGAATGTTGGATGCGTGAGTGAGCAAGATTTTGGTAGGTAGAGTATAAAGTGAGGAGATGTGCGATTATCCATTTTCATGGGAAGAATAACACATACAGAATGCTGGAGGAGCTCATCATCTATGGAAAGGAATAAACAGTCGATGTTTTGGACTGACACCCTTTGTCAGCACTTCAGTAAAACACAATGTTGCTTGAATGGATCCAGAGATCAAATGGGTAACCAGAGATATTTTCCCGGGGAAAAATAACTAATACAAGAAGGCATACCTTTGAGGTGATTGGAGGAAAGTAAAGGAGGGATGTCAGAGTTAAGTTTTTTACACAGAGCGGGGTGTGCTTGGAACGCCATGCTAAGAGTGGTGAGGGAGACAGATACATTAGGGTAATTTAAGAGATTCTTAGATAAGCATATGGGTGATAGAAAAATAGAGGGCTATGTAGGAGCGAAGGGTTAAATTGATCGTAGAGTAGGTTATGAGTTGGACACCATATGATGGGCCAAAGGGCCTGTAATATGCTGTAGAGTTCTATATACTATGATCTAAGACAGAACACTCGCACTAGAGTCAATTCAGGAAGGTTCATCAGGTTGACACCTGAAACAAAAGGGGTGCCTTTTTAGAGGATGATCAAACATCTTCGGTCAATGTACTCTGATATTTAGGAGACTGAGATCTCATTTAAACATACAAGATTCCAAGGCAACTTAAGAAAAGTATTGCTGAGAAAATATTTCCCCTTCTGGAAAAATAAAACAAGGGGGCATAGCTTATGAAGAACAAGATGCCCATTGAAGAAAGAGATGAGGAGGAATTTGTTCTTTAAATCAATTTAGAGACCAAACTGTTAAGTGTTTGCAAAGCTGAGACAGATAGCATTTTGGATAAAAAGTGAGTCAAAGGTCAAGGAGATACAAAATTGAGATAAAGACCAAATTAGTCATGGGCTAATTGAATGCCTGATCAGGCTAATGATGTTGTATCATCTACTCCTGTTGCTTCTTATAGCCAAAATTAGAGATGGCACTGGAAGTGGCAACTCTTGTGTTGAGCTCTCTGCAGGGAATCATCAAATACAGCTGAAATCCACACTGACAACCTTCAGTGTGCAACATCATTTTAAGACGTTCAAAAATCAATCAGTCCTCAGAATCAGCAGACCCTGGACTGCATACAGCACTCAAGTCGTGAGTGCAGTTTCCCTTAAAGAAAAAGGAAATATGGAAAGTGTGCGGGGCTGAAAGAGTGAAGGTCCTGAGACCTCCACTTCCTACCATCTTGCTGGCAAACATACGGTCTCTGTAAGATAAAACTGCAGTCCCAGAGGGACATCAGGAACTGCCATGTACCTTGCCTCACAGAAATATGGCTCACCCTTACCATTTTGGATGCAGTGCTGCTGTCATAGGGCTTCACAATCCACCGCATGGACAGAAGAGTGGAGTCTCTAAAATATAGAGGGAGCAGAGTGTGCTTCACGCTTAACTCATTGTGGTGGTTCTGCTCCGTTCTGCTTACATCTAGCAGTCAAATGTCATCCATTTTACCTGCCAAGGGAGTTTTCCAACATCATCCTGCTCGAGATGTACATTCCACCCCCCCCCACCCCCCCTACCTTCCCCATGGCCAACGTCAAGCAGGCACTGGAAGAGCTGTGCACCATGATCAGCAATCATGAAACAACTCACCCTAATCATTGCAGGGATTTCAACCAGACCTGCTTAAGGAAGTCTCCTCTGATCAACAACCACCAACATTTCACCATGGAACCAGAGGAGCCAAAACACTCGGCCACTGTTACACCGCCATCAGGAACACTTATCGTGCCATCCCACACCTGCACTTGTCCGATCAGCTGTACTTCTGCTCCTGGCATACAGGCAGACAATGAGGGTAGCACCAGTGGGGAAGACCACAAGGGTATGGTCAAGGGAAGTTGGGGAGAACTTACAGAAATGTTTTGCATTGGTAGACCGAACAATATTCAGGGATTCATCTTCACAATCTGAGTGAACATGCTACAGTTGTCATCAACTTCATCAAGCCCTGTGTGGATGAGTGGGTGCCTTCAAAAACATACCAGACACACCCAAACCAAAAGCCATGGATGAACCAGGAGATTCACAGTCTGCTGAGGGCTAGATCTGTGGCGATCCAGAACTAGACAAGAGGTCCAGGGACAACCTACAGAAGTCTATCTTAAGAGTGAGAAAACAATTCCAATTGAAGTTGGAGATGGAATTGGATGCATGTCAGCTTTGGCAGGGCTTGCAGGCCATTACGTCCTAAAAGGTGAAACCTAAAATCATGAATGACTAATGTGCTTCACTCCCAGGTGACCTGAATGTCTTTTATACACACATTGAAAGGCAGAATCTCCTGAGTAACAGTCAGGAGAGGGAAGCGTACTGTTGTGGGGGACAACCTACCTGGGGAAAGCAACGTTGGCATAGAGTCTGGCCCTGTGGCTCAGAAGGGTAGGGAAAGGAAGTGGATGGCAGCAGTGATAGAGGACTCTATAGTTAGAGGGTCAGAAAGGCGATTCTGTGGACGCAGGGAAGAAACACAGATGGTAGTTTGCCTCCCAGGTGCCAGGGTCTGGGATGTTTCTGATCACGTCCACGATATCCTGAAGTGGGAAGGCGAACAGCCAGAGGTCGTGGTACATATTGGTACCAACGACGTAGGTAGAATAAGGGAGGAGGTCCTGTAAAGAGATTATAGGGAGTTAGGGAGTGACCTGTACAAAAAGGACAAGTTGCACTTGAATCCAAGAGGAACCAATATCCCGGCAGGGAGGTTTGCTAAGGCTATTGGGGAGAGTTTAAACTAGATGTGCAGGGGGGTGGGAACCAAATTGAAGAGATGGAGGAAGGGGTGGTTGGCTCACAAATTGAGAAAGCTTGTGTACAGTGCAAGAGGAAGGATAGGCAGGTGATAGAGAAGAGCTGTGCTCAGACCAATGGTTTGAGATGCATTTATTTTAATGCAAGGAGTATTATAAACAAAGCAGATGAGCTTAGAATGTGGATCAGTACTTGGAGCTGTGATGTTGTGACCATTACAGAAACTTGGATGGCTCAGGGACAGGAAAGGTTACTTAGAGTGCCAGGCTTTAGCTGTTTCAGGAAGGAGGCAAAAGAGGTGGGGGCGTGGCACTGCTGATCAAAGATAGTGTCATGGCTGCAGAGAAGGAGGAAGTCATGGAGGGATTGTCTACTGAGTCTCTGTGGGTCAAAGTTAAGAATAGGAAGGGGTCAATAACTCTACTGGGTGTTTTTTTACAGACCACCCAATAGTAACAGGGACATCGGGGAGTAGATAGGGAGATAGATTCTGGAAAGGTGTAATAATAACAGGGTTGTCGTGGTGGGAGATTTTAATTTCCCAAATATTGATTGGCATCTCCCTAGAGCAAAGATTTTAGATGGGGTATAGTTTGTTAGGTGTGTTCAGGAAAGTTTCCTGACACAATATGTAGATACGTCTTCAAGGGGAGAGGCTGTACTTGATCTGGTATTGGGAAATGAACCTGGTCAGGTGTCAGATCTCTCAGTGGGAGAGCATTTTGGTGACAGTGATCACAATTCTATCTCATTTACCATTGTATTGGGGAGGGATAGGAACAGACAAGTAGGGAAAAGTGGAGTGAGGTGAAATATGAGGCTATCAGGCAGGAACTTGGAAGCATAAATTGGGAACAGATGTTCTCAGGAAAAGGTACGGCAGAAATGTCGCAAATGTTGAGGGGATATTTGTGTGGCATTCTGCATAGGTATGTTCCAATGAGACAAAGAAAGGATGGTAGGGTACAGGAACAGTGGTGTACAAAGGCTGTTGTAAATTTAGACAAGAAGAAAAGCTTGCAAAAGGTTCAAAAAACTAGGTAATGATAGAGATCTAGAAGATTATGAGGCTAGCAGGAAGGAGCTTAAGATTGAAATTAGGAGAGCCAGAAGGGGCCATGAGAAGGCCCTGGTGGACAGGATTAAGGAAAACCCCAAAGCATCCTACAAGTATGTGAAGAGCAAGAGGATAAGATGTAAAAGAATAGGACCAATCAAGTGTGACGGTGAAAAAGTGTGTATGATAACAGAGGTATTTAATGAATACCTTGCTTCAGTATTCACTACGGAAAAGGATCTCGGTGATTGTAGGGATGACTTACAAGAGACTGAAAAGCTTGAGCATGTAGATATTAAGAAAGAGGATGTGCTGGAGCTTTTGGAAAGCATCAAGTTGGATAAGTCGCCAGGACCAGATGAGTTGTACCCCAGGTTACTGTGAGAGGCGAGGGAGGAGATTGCTGAGCCTTCGGTGATGATCTTTGCATCATCAGTGAGGACAGGAGAGCTTCTGGAGGATTGGAGAGTTGCGGATATTGTTCCCTTATTCAAGAAAGGGAGTAGAGATAGACCAGGAAATTATAGACCAGTGAGTCTTACTTCAGTGGTTGGTAAATTGGTGGAAAAGATCCTGAAAAGCAGGATTTATGAACATTTGGAGAGGCATAATATGATTAGGAATAGTCAGCATGGCTTTGTCAAAAGCAGGTCATGCCTTACAAGCCTGATTAAATTCTTTGAGGATGTGACTAAACACATTGATGAAGGTAGAGCAGTAGATGTAGTCTATATGGATTTCAGCAAGGCATTTGATAAGGTACCCCATGTAAGGCTTATTGAGAAAATAAGAAGGCATGGGATTCAAGGGGATATTGCTTTGTGGATCCAGAACTGGCTTGCCCACAAAAGGCAAAGGGTAGTTGTAGATGGGTCATATTCTGCGTGGAGGCCGGTGACTGGTGGTGTGCCTCAGGGATCTGTTCTGGGTCCCCTTCTCTTCGTGATTTTTATAAATGACCTGGATGAGGAAGTAGAGGGATGGGTTAGTAAATTTGCTAATGACACAAAGGTTGGGGCTGTTGTGGATAGTGTGGTGGGTTGTCAGAGGTTACAGCGGGACATTGATAGGATACAAAACTGGGCTGAAAAGTAGCAGATGGAGTTCAACCCAGATAAGTGTGAAGTGGTTCATTTTGGTAGGTCAAATATGATGACCGAATATAGTATTAATAGTAAGACTCTTGGTAGTGTGGAGGATCAGAGGGATCTTGGGGTCCGAGTCCATAGGACACTCAAAGCTGCTACACAGGTTGACTCTGGTTAAAAAGGCATACGGTGCATTGGCCTTCATCAATCATGGGATTGAGTTTAGGAGCCGAAAAGTAATGTTGCAGCTATATAGGACCCTGGTCAGACCCCCCTTGGAGTACTGCGTTCAGTTCTGGTCGCTGCACTAGAGAAAGGATGTGGAAACCATAGAAAGGGTGCAGAGGAGATTTACAAGGATGTTGCCTGGATTGGGGAGCATGCCTTATGAGACCAGGTTGAGTGAACTCGACCTTTTCTCCCTGGAGCGACGGAGGATGAGAGGTGACCTGATAGAGGTGTACAAGATGGTGAGAGGAATTGATCATGAGGATAACCAGAGGCTTTTTCCCAGGGCGAACAGGAGAGGGCCCAGTTTTAAGGTGCTTGGAAATAGGTACAGAGGAGATGTCAGGGGTAAGTTTTTTCACTCAGAGAGTGGTGAGTGCATGGAATGGGCTGCCACAACGGTGGTGGAGCCAGATACAATAGGGTCTTTTAAGAGACTCCTGGATAGGTACATGGAGCTTAGAAAAATAGAGGGTCTAAAGTAAGGATATGTTTGGCACTGCATTGTGGGTCTGTATTGTGCTGTAGATTTTCTGTGTTACACCTGTCCAAATCCTAGCAGCATCAGGCAACATTTGATCTCTCTCTCAGAGGCTGAAGTCAGAGCAGCTTTCAGGAAGGTGAACCCTCGCAAAGTGTCAGGCCCTGATGGTGTAACAGACAAACAAGCATGCTTTATTGATCCGGAGGGAAATTGGGTTTCGTTACAGTTGCACCAACCAAGAATAGTGTAGAGATATAACAATATAATACCATAAGTAATTAAATAATAATAAGTAAATTATTCCAAGTGGAAATAAGTCTAGGACCAGCCTATTGGCACAGGGTTTCTGACACTCAGAGGGAGGAGTTGTAAAGTTTGATGGCCATAGGCAGGAATGACTTCCTATGACGTTCAGTGTTGCATCTCGGTGGAATGAGTCTCTGGCTGAACGTACTCCTGTGCCTAACCAGCACATTATGGAGTGGATGGGAGTCATTGTTCAAGATGGCATGCAACTTGGACAGCATCCTCTTTTCAGACACCACCGTCAGGGAGTCCAGTTCCACCCAACAACATCACTGGCCTTACGAATGAGTTTGTTGATTCTGTTGGTGTCTGCTACCCTCAGCCTGCTGCCCCAGCACACAACAGCAAACATGATAGCACTGGCCACCACAGACTCGTAGAACATCCTCAGCATCGTCCAGCAGATGTTAATGGACCTCAGTCTCCTCAGGAAGTAGAGACGGCTCTGACCCTTCTTGTAGACAGCCTCAGTGTTCTTTGACCAGTCCAGTTTATTGTCAATTCATATCCCCAGGTATTTGTAATCCTCCACCATGTCCACACTGACCCTTTGGATGGAAACAGGGGTCACCGGTGCCTTAGCCCTCCTCAGGTCCACCACCAGCTCTTTAGTCTTTTTCACATTAAGCTACAGATGATTCTGTTCACACCATGTGACAAAGTTTCCCACCATAGCCCTGTACTCAGCATCACCTCCCTTGCTGATGCATCCAACTATGGCAGAGTCATCAGAAAACTTCTGAAAATGGCAAGACTCTGTGCAATAGTTGAAGTCCGAGGTGTAGATGGTGAAGAGAAAGGGAGACAGGACAGTCCCCTGTGGAGCCCCAGTGCTGCTGACCACTCTGTCTAACACACAGTGTTGCAAGTGCACAAACTGTGGTCTGCCAGTCAGGTAATCAATAATCCATGACACCAGGGAAGCATCCACCTGCATCACTGTCAGCTTCTCACCCAGTAGAGCAGGGCGGATGGTGTTGAACGCACTGGAGAAGTCAAAAAACATGACCCTGACGGTGCTCGCCGGCTTGTCCAGGTGAGCGTAGACACAGTTCAGCAGGTAGACGATGGCATCCTCACTCCTAGTCGGGGCTGGTAGGCGAACTGGAGGGGGTCTAAGTGTGGCCTAACCATAGGCCGGAGCTGCTCTAGAACAAGTCTGTCCAGAGTCTTCATGATGTGGGAGGTCAATGCCACCGGCCTGTAGTCATTGGAGCCACTGGGGCGCGGCGTCTTCGGTGCAGGGATGAGGCAGAACGTCTTCCACAGCACAGGAACCCTCTGGAGACTCAGGCTCAGGTTGAAGACATGGTGAAGTACTCCACCTAGCTGGGGGGCACAGGCTTTGAGCACCCTGGGGCTGACACCATCCGGGCCTGCAGCCTTGCTTAGGTGGAGACGTTTCAGCTGTCTTCTCACCTATTCAGCTGTGAAGCCCACCGTGGTGGTTTCAGGTGTGGGAGGGGTGTAGTCATGAGAGCAGGGTGGGGGGCTGTGAGGAGGGGTAGGAGGGGAGAGTGGAATATGTGTTGGTTGGGGGCCGACAACATGAATCATATGGGGGATGGGCAGGGGCCACAGTGTCAAATCTGTTGAAGAACAGGTTAAGTTCATTGGCCCTGTCCACACTGCCTTCAGCTCCTCTGTTGCCAGTTTGCCAGAATCCAGTGGTAAGTGGTAGAGCTCTGACAACCTGTGCCAAGCAACTGGTTGCAGGGCACCATCAACCTCTCACTGCTTCAGTCAGAGGTTCCCACTCACCTCAAAGGCACGTAAATGATACCAGTTCCAAAGAAAAGTGGAGTGAGCTGCCTCAACGACTGTCACCTAGTGGCAGTCACACCTACTGTAATGAAGTGCTTTGAGAGGTTTGTCATGGCCAGAATAAGCTCCTGTCTAAGCAAAGAACTGGATCAGATGTAATTTACCTCTCATCGCAATAGATCTACAGCCAATTCAATCTTACTGGTTCTACACTTGGCCTTGGACCATCAGGCCAACAGCAAAACATGAGTCAGGCATCTGTTTATTGATTACAGTTCAATGTACAGTACCATCATACCTTTGATACTGATCAACAATCTTCAGAACTGAGCCTCTGTACCTCCCTCTGAAACTGGACCTCATTGGGAGACCACAGTCTGTGCAGATTGGAAGTAATATCTTCTCCTCGTTGACAGTCAACTCTGGTGCACATTAAGGATGCATGCTTAGCATATTGATCTGCTCTTCCTTCACCCACGATTGCGTGGCCAGGCACAGCTCAAATGGCATCTATAAATTTGCAAACGACACAACTATTGTTGGCAGAATTTCGGATGGTTATAAGGAGGAGATAGATCTGCTGGTTGAGTGGTGTCGCAACAACAACCTTGCACTCGACGTCAATAAGATCAAGGATTTAATTGTGGACTGCAGGAAGAGGCAGTTGAGAGAATGCACACCGGTCCCCATCGAGGGATTAACAATGGAAAGGGTGCGCAGTTTCAAGTTCCTAATATCAACATCTCTGAAAGTCTATCCTGGGTCCAACATATTGATGCAATTACAGCAGCTATATTTCATTAGGAGTTTGACTAGATCAGGTGTGTCACCAAACACCCTCACAAGTTTCTACAGAGGTACCGTGGAGAGCATTGAAACTGGTTGCATCGCTGTCTGGTCTGAAGGGGCCTCTGCACAGGATCAGGAAAAACTGCAACGGGGTTGCAAACTCAGCCTACTCCATCCTGGGTAGTAACTCAATGACATCTTCAAAAGGCAATGCCTCCAAAAGGTGGCAACCATCAGTTAGGACCCCCATCATCCAGGACACGCCCTCTTCACATTGCTACTGTCAAGGAGGAGGTAGAGGAGCCTGAAGACACGTACTCAACGTTTCAGGAACTGCTTCTTCCCTTCCACCCATGAACACTACTACCTCACTATATATATATTTTTGCTTTACTTTTGCACTCTGTATTTAATTTAATTTTCTGTCTTTTTTTTACTAATTTTTTTAATGCATTGCACTGAAATGCTGCCGCAAAACAACAAATTTCATGGAATATGTCAGAGATACTAAACCTGATTCTGATTCTTAGATCATTCACAAACAGGTCCATGCATGCATACATAAACAGGTCCACTTATGAACTCAGGCGCTCACATGCACATGTGGACAAGAGCCTGTATGCACATGGTGAAGTCAGGCTTGCATGTGTCCACACAGCTTTGGGCCTTTCAGACTACTGGACTTCAGATTCTGAATGATAAACACCCGCCTGGTTGTGAAGAGTTGTGTGTTCATACCTGCTGCACAGAACGTGTCACTATTCTCACTGAAATGTTCCCAGCCCCTTTATAGAACGTAGAATAGTACAGCACATTACAGGCTCTTCAGCCCACAATGTTGTGCCGACCCTCAAACCCTGCCTGCCATATAACCCCCCCCACACACCTTAAATTCCTCCATATACCTGTCTAGTAGTCTCTTAAACTTCACTAGTGTATCTGCCTCCACCACTGACTCAGGCAGTGCATTCCACGCACCAACCACTCTCTGAGTGAAAAACCTTCCTCTAATATCCCCCTTGAACTTCCTTCCCCTTACCTTAAAGCCGTGTCTTCTTGTATTGTATTGCCCTTTCAACTGAAGGCCCAAGATTAGTATTTCTAATCACTTTTTGCCACCTCAGTTTATTGTTAATCTGCT
Organism: Hypanus sabinus; assembly: GCF_030144855.1. Lineage (NCBI taxonomy): Eukaryota > Metazoa > Chordata > Chondrichthyes > Myliobatiformes > Dasyatidae > Hypanus > Hypanus sabinus. The sequence goes on from NC_082707.1 coordinate 178,278,829, forward strand.
GGTTCCAGCAAAACTGATGGTGGCCACACTAGGAGTTGGGAAAATGAGGGTAATTAGTGCACTACCATTTTCAAAGCTGGACTGTACCATTTCATTCGAACAAAGGACACTATTTGGCTGTCTGCTCGTTGCTTACCGGTCATGATCAAAATGCTGCCAAAAAAGATTTCAGTTCAGATTATGCAACATAACTCTCAATGCACTCAATTTAAATCACAATAAGTAACCAACAGCAAATTACAATGCAAATCCTGTCTTATTCCTTTGGTATTCTTGTGAAGTAATGCCTTACATAAAAATATAATTTTTGCCTGGATGTTTATTGTAGGCTTTGAAATAAATTGTTTTGTATTTCTGATGTTGAAGACCTCAAGAATTAATTAGAATTCTTCCAATTGACATGGATAAGGTGATTGTTAAAATAGTTAAGATGATCATTTCTCAAAGACGGCAGCAGGCATTGTTCGCCTCACCAATCAAAGGTAAAAAAAAGCTGACAGTTACTAAAAATAAAATTTGCTTCCTCTTATGAACTTCTTACTGAGAGAACTGACTAGCTCCTTTGAGACTTGTGGAATTATATACTATATTATTCCAGAGCTCCAAAAGATAACCATTGAAATGTTCGTAATTTTTCTATAATACACATGCAGTACAATTTGGTAGCATGTAAAATTATGCAATTTTCCTGAGCTGTAATTATTTGGAACAAATTTACTTCTATTCTCCAAAGTTTTATTGTGTCAACCTTTGATCAATAATCTTCTGCCTGGATTCCCCCAGTACTCTACAGTTCTCAGCTGGATACCTCTCCACTCAATGCAAGTAAGACCGAGGAACTGATTATTGACTACAAGAGAGGAAACCAGAGGTCCATGAGCCAGTCCTTATCAGGGGATTAGAGGTGGAGAGGGTCAGCAACTTTAAGTTCCTCAGTGTTTTTATTTCAGAGGATCTGTCCCGGGTCCAGCATGCAAATACCATTATGAATAAAGCACAGCAGCACCTCTACTTCCTTAGAAGTTTGCAAAGATTCGGCATGGCAACTAAAGCTTTGAAAAGATGTGTGGTGGAGAGAATATTGACTGGCTGCACCACAGCCTGGCATGGAATCGCCAAAGACCTTCAACGGAAAACCCCGTAAAAAGTCGTAGATAAGGCACAGAGTCCATCATGGATAAAACCCTCCCCACCATTGAGCATATCTACATGGAGTGTTGTCGCAAGAAAGCATCATCCATCACCAAGAGTGTCCACCATTCAGGCCATCCTCTCTTCTCGCTGTTGCCATCAGGAAGAAGATACAGGAGCCTCAGGACCTACAAGGTTCAGGAACAGTTATTAGCCCTCAATCATCAGGCTTTTGAACCAGTAGGGATAACTTCACTCAACTTCACTTGCCCCATCACTATTCCCACTGAAGAGAAGTCACTTTCAAGGACTCTTCGTATTATGTTTTTGATATTTATTTATTTATTATTATTATTTATTATTATTATTATTATTATTATTATTATTATTATTATTATTTGATCTTGTATTTGCACGGTTTGTTGTCTTTTGCACACTGGTTGTTTGTTCTGTTAGGGGCAGTCTTTCACTGATTTTATTATGTTTCTTGGATCTACAATCTCAGGGTTGTATATGGTGACATATATGTACTTTGATAATAAATTACTTTGAAATTTGTTACTCTTGGTTTATTTTTGCCACTAAAGTTAAAACTAGAGGAAGATCATCAGAGCTCTTCTGTTCACTGTCTTTCCAAGATGGATTGGTGAAAGTCCCTTTTGTGTATCTTCATTATTTTTTTACATTTTCTTTAGAAGTTCACTATTTCAGAGAGAGAAAAAAAACATGTGGACCCAAATGGTGAGATAGTAGAAGTGAGAGCATAATTAAACTCACAAACACTGTGGATTCTCAAGGTTTGCACACTGGCGCCTCCACCTTCCCAGAATTGCACCAGCAGATGTAAATCGTATCAGTGACATTTGAAGAAAAGCTGAATAATATTTGCTTTACACTGCAGAGAATATAGCATGTACTTGTATGCTAATTTTCCTCTTGTCTTGGCTTTTTGTTGACATGGATAAGGTTTGTTGAAATTGTTTTCGAAGTGGACAACTTCTCAGGAGCGTATTTCACAATCCTGTATCAGAGGCACACAGTCATAGTACATGGAACCAGCCCTTCAGTCCAACAGGTCCATGCCCGTCTGCTGGTCCCAGTCCCCTGCAATCGGTCCACAGCCCTTCAATTCCTTTCCCACCACGTCCCTAACCAAATATCCTTTAAATGTTGCAGAAGTACCTGGCTCAACCACTTCCTGTGAAAGTTCACTCACTACCTTCAGTGTAAAAAAGTTAACTCTCAGGTCCCTTTATAATCTCTCTTCTCTAATCTTGTATCTGCACCCTGCAGCTTTGGACTCCTACCACCCTGGGGTGAAGACTATGACCATCCACCTTGTCTGTACCCCTCATGATTTTATAAACTTCATTGTTTTGCTCTCCAAGGAATTCAGATCCAATGTGGCCAACCTCTCCCCATAACACAGGCCCTTTAGTCCAGGCAGAGTCTCTTCTGCACACTCTCCAGCTTAACAATGTCGTTCCTATAAGAGGGTGGGTCACCAAGACTGTACACAACACTGCAAGTGTGGTCTCACTGATGACTTGCATAATGGCAACATAATGTCTCTACTCTCAAAGTCGATGCTCTGGCTGATGAAGGCCGGCAAACTAAAAGCCTTCTTCACCACCTTGACTAATTATACAGTTGCTTTCAGCAAACTGTCCACTTGTAATTCCGGATCCCACTTTTCCTCAATATTCATTGATGTCCTCCTATTCAGTTCCCACCCTGGTGTATATGTACAAAATGCATTGCCTTGGCTGAAATCTGTTTGCCATTCCTCAGCCTGTCTCTCTGAACTGATCAAGATCTGATCATTGTAACCTGTTTCACTATCCACAAGACTCCCTATTGGAGAAGTCAACATCCAATATCTCCCAGTAAAAGCCCACCGACATTGTACTACATCTATATGACATCAATTCATGGATAAAAGACATTCCCTGCTATTTACATCTTAAGAATACAAACAGAAATCAAGAATTATTTTTGAGATAAAGAGCTAAGTGTTTTCATTTTCAAAGGGAAAAGTGTTTTTGGGAAATATGACTGATGTTGATTGTTTTCTCTTTACAGGCTGTGTATATGTTTTACGCACTGGCTATAGTTTGTGATGATTTCTTTGTTCCAGCCCTAGAAAAAATATGTGAGGTATGTTGACATGCACTTACTTACTGTAAGACATTGAAAGTATTTCATTGTGTCTGAAATGCATGTTATCTATTAACTATTGATTAAATTCTGGCCTTGATATTGACACTTAAAACTGGAAAAATGAATATGAAACTGTGTCTAATTCAGATATTGTATTTGCATATAATATCAAAAAAGATTACATGGGAGTTGTTTTGAAGCGATACAGTTTGAAGTCATGTCTTTAGTATATTTTGCAAATGTATTTTTTGGGAACAAAGATCACGTATAGTCACTTCAATCTTGTAGATTCTGAAGGAGTGAAGCAGAACCAGTAGACTTTTCTGCAGATGAGGCAGAAGGTGGCTGATGAGACAGGTGGATGGGTAGTTTTTGAAGTGGCATGCTTCTTCCAGCACTTACACAGGACCCCAGTGAATAACCCGGAGGTTCTCAATACCATCTTGAATATTCTTTCTATGCTCTGGGTGACTATGGAGCAAAGATTCCCAGGAATCAGTGGGTATATTGCATTTCAAGGGGACATGAGCTCATCCTGTTCTCCATTCCCCAGTTGATCTTTTCCAGGATGTCTTGTGCCAGATATGCAGTTGATGTGGACAGTGAGACCTAGCTGACTGAGACCTCAGTGCCTGGGCTGTTGACCACCGAGAGGATGATGACATTGGTCCCTTTATCCTTTCAGAGAAATTGGTGAATTTTTTGGAGTCAGCATTGGGATTTTTCTGATACTTTAAGATATCCTCTGTAGAGAGATCAGGTCTTGAGAGTATATAGGGATCACTCAAGCACAATAGACCAAGAGATTTTGTTTTTACCAGATCTGAGACTTTGATCTTAAAATTTCTTTTTGCTCAATGAACCAAAGGTCGTGCTGTCCTGTTGAACAACTCACTGAAGAACCAATCTAATTTGTTCTAACCATGTATCCAAGTGAAACCTTCAGCTTCATCGGCTAGATCTAGAGATGCAGATAAACCGGGATGGGAAAGCCAGGCTGGTCCTGTAAAGTCTACACTCAGTGGCCAATTTATTAGGTACACCGGTAAACCTGCTCATTAAATACAAATATCTAATCAGCCAATTGTGTGGCAGCAACTCAATGCATAAAAGCACGCAGAATCTTCAAGAAGTTCAGTTGTTCAGACCAAATATCAGAATGGGGAAGAAGTGTGATTAAATTACTTTGACCTTAGAATGTTTGATAATGCCAGAGGGGGTGGTTTGAGTGTCTCAGAAACTATTCATCTCCTGGTATTTTCTCCATGCGCAACAAGTCTCTAGAGTTTACAGAAAAACAGAAAACATCCAATGAGTGACATTTCTGTGATTGGAGAGGTCAGAGGAGAATGGCCAGACTGGTTCAAGCTGACAGGACTTAACAGTGACAATAACTTAAATAACCACACATTACAACAATGGTGTGCAGAAGAGCATCTCTGAACGAAGAACACATTGAACCTTGAAGTGGATTGGCTACAGCAGCAGAAGACCACAAACATAAACTCAATGGGCAGATGTTACCTCATAAAGTGGCTACTTGAGTGTAAGTTAGGTTGATTGTCGAGGACTTTAGAAACTAGTTTGTTTAGTTAAGATCACACTTATCATAAACGGATAATTTCCACAAAGCTATGTAACAATAATCTGAATATTTATTGATAATTCAGCAAAAATATTATAAGATAGACAAAAAAGGCAATGATTGATAAACGGTATGTTTAATCTTATATGTCATTCATGTGGACAGTCAAACTTAGCTATTTGACTGTCAGTTGGGGCCTCAGTGTGGCCCCACAGAGACCTTACTTGCTTATCTTGTAAGGTTAACAGATGAGCGGGAATGTCTTGAAAAACGTACTGTGTTCTTAACTCTGAGGGCTGAGGAAGTGTAATTTCTTGTGCATTTGAATATTTGTAATATCCTGAGATGACGTCTGTTTTTTTTTGATGTAGAGATTACACTTGAACGAAGACGTAGCTGGTGCCACCTTTATGGCAGCTGGGAGCTCAGCACCTGAGCTGTTTGCTTCAGTCATTGGTAATGTCCAGACCCAGTTAGTAAATTCTCTGCTGCAGATGCAAAATGGCACAGTTGCTCTAAATCTGAAACAAAACAAAACAGGAATGCTGAGAATGCTCAGTAGGTGGGCAGCAGCACCTGTGAAGAGGGGAAAGAATTAACATTTTAATTCAAATGAAGCATCATTCACCTGAAAATTATCCCCATTTTTCTCTCTGCCAAAAGCTGTCTGGCCCTCTGAGTATTCACAGCACTTTTGGTTTTAACAGAATAATAATCTATTTGTTCATTTATTTTACTCTAACACAGGGGTTTCCAACCTTTATTATGCCGTGGATCAATGCCATTAAGCAAGGGGCTCTTCGACCCCAGGTTAGGAACCCCTAAACACTTTACTACAATACATATCTGAGAATATCATTGTCCAGGAAATCCATTTGAGCTACTGGTAATTTAAACTTCCAGGTAAATTTTCAAACAATGTACATTAGACCTTCCAAATTTCTCTTTGAGGAACACAGACCAACTCTTCCCAACTTTTGAAAGAATTAGTCTGAGTTCCTCAAAGAGAATTCTATGAAGCTGGGAAACAATCTACTTAGAATGGGACCCCCCCCCCCCCTTGGATCCTTATTTTTAAGTTCATTCTATGGATTGTATTGTGGATGCGCTGAACCCTGACCCCAATCTGTCAAGGACTGTGTCGTGGCTGCCCATATATCAGCCTACCATTGTTAGACAAAGTCACACAAAGGTGTTCTCCATTAAGGGAATCCGCCCTACCATCCCAGATTAATTCAGGCGGTAATACCAGATCAGCTAATAGACAACCCCCTAGGAGTACATCATACTCAACTCGAGTGATCGCACTACTGCTATTTTTTACCAATAAGCTGAGTTATCTTTCATTTTATTTTGGGCTCAGATGAATTGTCATTATCTGTAGTTTCATTTACAAATAGTTTGCAGGTCAATCTGTTCACTTGGATCTCCAAAAGAAGTGCTATTATTATTTCTTATATTTCATATAATAGTCTGGTAAAGCAACTGCTGAGTAATGCTTTCTTTATATTCCTGCAGGTGTCTTTATCACCCATGGAGATGTTGGAGTTGGAACTATTGTTGGTTCAGCAGTATTTAACATTCTGTGTATCATTGGTGTCTGCGGTCTATTTGCAGGACAGGTCAGTCCTATCAAAAATAGTCTTGTTGAAAAGTAATGAGTGAAAATAGAAAACTTTACTAACTTGTTATTTTTGTTCAGAATATAAGTTCTTGAAAATTCACATGCCAACTCCATTGTTAATTTTTCCCAAGTCATTGGGGAGACAGAGGCGGAGAGGTGTGTATGTCACCTGTTAGCATTTCTCTGCTCTGCGACATATGGGGAAGAAAAACTACGGATTCTAAAAGGCCTGAAATAAAACAGAAACTGCAGGAAGTGCTCAGCAGATCACAAGCATCTGTGGAAAGAGAAATGAAAATAAAGTTTAGGTTGATGAAGTGTGCCAGATCAGAAATGAGGGAAATGGGTATGGGGAAATGGTTTTTGATTCATCTGCTCCAGTGACCTTGACTTGTATATTCTGAAAAATGTTTTCCTATTTATTAATCTACACTTGTGGAATTGTTAAGCTTTAGAGAAGGCCAATATTCCAGCTGCAACTGTTCTAATACTAAGTCAAAAACTGTAGATCCTGGAAATCCAAAATAAAACTCAACAGGTCAGTCAGCATTTATGGATAGCGAGGCAGAGTTAATATCTCAAGTCAATGACCTTAACTTACATTAGAATCTAATATAGTCAATGGAATATCACCAACCTGAAGCATTAATTCTCTCTCTCTCTCTCTCCCCCCTCTCTCTCTCTCTCTCCCTCTCCCTCTCTCCCTCTCTCTCTCCCTCCCCCCTCTCTCTCTCTCTCTCTCTCTCTCTCCCTCTCTCCCTCTCTCCCCTCTCCCCCTCTCCCCTCTCCCCCTCTCCCCCTCTCCCCCTCTCCCCCTCTCCCCCTCTCCCCCTCTCCCCCTCTCCCCCTCTCCCCCTCTCCCCCTCTCTCCCTCTCTCCCCCCCCCCAATGCTGGCTGCCACTGATAGTACTGAAAATTTCTGTTTATTTTGCAAAAATTTTATTACTGTGTCTAACATAATCATTTGCTATGCTGCTTCCATTACTTCGGAATATCAAAAGCAGTCTAGAGATCTTACGGGTTCAGAAATACATTGATATTTACGGGGCGAGGCTAGTATTTATTCTCCATCCGTAGTTACCCTTGAATCGAGTGGCTTTCTGACTCATTTCAGATGTTGTAACAGAGATCACGCAGACCCTACTGCAAATTCCTCTCCATGAGGACCATTAGCGGACAAGATTGTGTTTTTATAGCAGTAGTTTTCTCTACATCTATCCGAGATGTTTTGGTGAAATTCAGATTCACATTTCAGTCCTTAGTCCTTCTGGGTTGCTCCTCCACAAGTTTTATCTACTACCTTATCTGAAAAGCCTATTGAACTTCACTTTGCACCAGCCTGGACAGTGGAAGAGAGTTTGGGATTTCTCCCACCATTCATATGAAAATTCTTCTTGAATTTTCTCCTGAAATTCTTTGTATCAATATTGTGCCTCCTGTTTGGCAATCAGAATCAGATTTATTATCACCGGCATGTGACGTGAAATTTGTTAACATAGCAGCAGCAGTTCAATGCAATACGTAATCTAGCAGAGAGAAAAAAAAATAAAATTAAGAAAATAATAATAAATAAACAAGTAAGTCAATTACATATATTGAATAGATTTTTTTTAATGTGCAAAAAAAGAAATTCTATATATTAAAAAAAAAGTGAGATAGTGTCCAAAGTTTCAATGTCCATTTAGGAATCAAATGGCAGAGGGGAAGAAGCTGTTCCTGAATCGCTGAGTGTGTGCCTTCAGGCTTCTGTACCACCTACCTGATGGTAATAGTGAGAAAAGGACATGCCCTGGGTGCTGGAGGTCCTTAATAATGGACACTGCCTTTCTGAGACACCGCTCCCTGAAGATGCCCTGGATACTTTGTAGGCTAGTACCCAAGATGGAGCCGACTAGATTTACAACCTTCTGCAGCTTCTTTTGGACTTGTGCAGTAGCCCTCCAGACCAGACAGTGATGCAACCTGTCAGAATACTCTCCATGGTACAACTATAGAGGTTTTTGAGTGTATTTGTTGACATGCCAAATCGCTTCAAACTCCTAATAAAGTATAGCACATTGGTTGTCTTTATTCTGTTTAATCCTGTCAAACTTCTGAAATGTTCAATTAGATTATCCTTCTATACTCTAGGAAGATAGAACAGTCAGGTTGGCCTACAATAGCTGCATTAAATATTGTGGCGAGCATTCGGTCCATGCCAGACGAGTAAGCTCGTTAAACTCAACAACGGTTTTCTGTTGTGATAAACACAAAAACAGACCAGGTGCTACGATCCAGGGAGAGAATCCAATCAGTCACGTACAGATGGAGAAGGTGATTATTACACTCCCCCGGTTACAGTTGGGGTGACCCACAACCACACCCAAGCTAAAATGTAACAATAAATGAACTTGAACATCTCACCATAATCCTATGAAGGCATTTTAACAAAATAACAACAGGCAGCACTGGTCATTAGGAATACTGTCAACCACACCCCCCCACCCCCGGGAACTTCACACTGCCCCCACGTGAGGAGTCAGCCATCCATGGCAAACCCAGAGCCTGCACCAAAGTCCTGGTGGTGGTCGATGCTGCCTCCTGGAATGCTGGGCTTGGACGTGGGGGGTTCCTGGAGCCCACCCTCCGCCCCAGAAGAGGCACTGTGAGGCAAGAGGCAGGGCACCCAGTGTGTCCCTTCCTTCCTTCAGCCTCGCTGAATCGGTGGTGGCCAAGGGCCAATACAGTGCCAGCCAATCCTAATGCGCACAATTGCCTTCCACCATTCAGGTAATTTCATCCGATATGCCACATCAAAGATGCAGTTGAGCACATCTCTCAGAACCTTCCAGTGGCTTCCCATCTTGGGGAACAGTCCCTTCTTCTGGGAAGAGCAGCAGACTCGTATGGGGCCCCTACCACGTCCTGCTGGATTGGTGCCCTAGACTGGTAGTCCAGTCCCTTCTGGGACATGTGAGCACTGCAATGGTGTACAAATAGCTCCATGTCCTGCCTATACCCAGGCTAGTAGAAGCATTCACACAGCTAACCCAGTGCCTTTGCCATCCCAAAATGGTCAGCCACCAGCAGCTGCACTGGGCTGTGGCATGGTGCTGGTATGGGGCAGTCCTGCCCAAATGGCCTGCCTCACCACACCGGTAGCAGAGATCTCTCCGTGACACCGGTAGCAGTGATCTCTCTGTGGCACCGGTAGCAGAGATCTCTCCCTGGCATCGGTAGCAGAGATCTCTCCCTGGCACCAGTAGCAGAGATCATGCCATGGCACCGGTAGCAGAGATCTCTCTGTGGCATCGGTAGCAGAGATCTCTCTGTGACACCGGTAGCAGAGATCTCTCCATGGCACCAGTAGCAGAGATCTCTCCGTGACACCGGTAGCAGAGATCATGCCATGGCACCGGTAGCAGAGATCTCTCTGTGGCATCGGTAGCAGAGATCTCTCCGTGACACCGGTAGCAGAGATCTCTCCATGGCACCGGTAGCAGAGATCTCTCTATGGCACCGGTAGTAGAGATCTCTCCCTGGCACCGGTAGCAGAGATCGCTCCGTGACACCGGTAGCAGAGATCTCTCTGTGACACCGGTAGCAGAGATCTCTCTGTGGCACCGGTAGCAGAGATCTCTCTGTGGCACCGGTAGCAGTGATCTCTCTGTGGCACCAGTAGCAGAGATCTCTCTGTGGCACCAGTAGCAGAGATCTCTCTGTGGCACCGGTGGTGCTGGCACTGCACTGGTCAGACCTATCTCTGCCTCAGTGACACAAGCCTGGTGTCATAGCATCTGGGGCAATGCTAGAATGCCTTGGGGAGCTAAAATTGCTTCTGCCCTCCCTGCCTCAGCCAGCAATGATGGCAATGTCAGGCAAACGAGCTGCCAAAGGCTCTCTAGTGTCAGCACCTTTACAAAGGCATGGAGGGCAAGCTCTCCCTGGGCCCTGGGAGGGAACTAGGGGTAACTATGCTGAGCACAGTGGTGGAGGTACTGCAAGTACCCCCAGGCTTTCTCCCACTTGGCACATTCCGCAGCCCAGTTCTTCCCTCATTCCTTCTTCTGATGGCCTCTGCTCAAAACGTGGGCCCTGAAGTCACACTGTTCAGCCAGCGTTAGGTCAAGGAGATCCCTCTCCACCGTCTCCATGGGGTTCCACCCATTGTGCCATGCGGCCAGCTTGACTGGTGCCAGGCGCTGGTACCGTTGTATCTGGAGAGCTTCCGGGTGGACCTTGTGGTGTGAATCGCTGAGCCACGTTGATCTTCCTTTTGCTCCAGCGGTGTCAGTGGTGCCAGCCATATTGTCCATCCTCCCATGGCTGCGGCATCACAATATATATTTATCAACCCCAAGCCAAAATAAGGAACCAGGGCTTAAAAATAAATCTCATCATTAAATGGCTTTACAAGATTTTCATTCGTATGTCTGGAATGGGTGGATAGCCTTATGAGAAAAAATTAGATCAGCTATTCAAATCAAGTCTATTATCATATGCAAAAATGTGGCGAGGTGCAGTTGGACTTGAAAAACCTACATGCAGCATCGTCACAGGCACTTAGATTGAGACAAATCTGCACAGAACACAGTGTATTTGTAGAAGTATGGAAGAGTATTTGGTGGTGTGTCATATCTCCTTCAGCTTCCATGAAAGCAGAGGCGCAGGCATTCCTCATGGTCACATCTACGTTTCAGACGTTAACATCCATGAACCTGAATCTTTTAACTCTCTCCAACTCTGCCACCTATGAGAACTTGTATCCACTGGAGTTTAAAAGAATGGAAGGGAACTCAATTGAATCTAAAACCAGGGGTCACTGTTTACAAATAAAAGATTGCCCTTTAAAACAGCAATGATGCAAAACATTTCTCTCAGAAGATTGTGTATCTTTGGAACTCTGTTCCTCAAAGGCTGTTAGAAGTTGAGGTTTTGAATGATTTTAAATCAAGGGTTGACAGACTCATGAAAGGCAAGGGGTGGAAGGTTACATCCAAGAATACGCATCCTATTGAAGAGACAGGCAGGTGGGCAGAGGGAGTGAGGTGTTCTCTTGGTAAAAATGTGGAAAAAGTGACACAGGGTCAAAAGATGTAGAAACCTTGTGGGTAGAGTTTAGAAACTGCAAGAGTGAAAAGACCCTGATGGGAGTTATATACAGGCCTGCAAAACCCAGGAGTGAGGTACAAATTGTAACGAGGTAGGAAAGGAATAACATAAACACGAAAAACTACTGCAGATGCTGGAAATGCAGGGCAACGCACACAAAACATTGAAGGCTCTCAGCAAGTCAGACAGCATCCAAGGAAATTAGGTCGAGTTTTGATGCGGGGTCTCAGTCCAATAAGTCAACTGTTTATTCACTTCCATAGACGCTGCCTGACCTTCTGAGTTCATTTAGCATTTTGTGTAGGAAAGGCGATGTTATGGTGTCATAGAGGACTTCGATATGCAGGTAGACTGGAAAAATCAGGTTGGCACTGGATCCCAAGAAAAGGAATTTGTAAAATGCTTGTGAATTGGCTTTTTAGAGCAACTCCATGAGGAAAAAGGCAATTCTTCATTTGGAGTTGTACAATGAACCAGATTTAACTAGTGAGCTTAAGGTAGAGAAACACTGAGGACGCAGTGATCATTATATGATGGAATCCACCCTGCAGTTTTAGAGGGAGCAGCCAAACTCAGACGTTTCAGTATGACAGTTGAGTAAAAGTAATTACAGAGGTATGAGAAAGGAGCTGGCCAAGCAGATTATGAAGAGACCTTAGCAGCAATAGCAGGAGTTTCTGGGATTAATTTGGGAGATGCAAAATCATTTCATCCCAAAGAAGAAGGAAGCATTCCAAAGATAGGATGAAAGGACTGTGGCTAATAGGAGAGTCAAATACCACAGAAAAGCAAAAGAGAGGGTATATAACATTGTAAAAATTAATACAAAGCCAGAGGATTAGGAAGCTTTTGAAATCCAACAAAAGGCAAATAGAAAGGCACTAAGAGGAGAGAAGATGAAATATGAAGGAAAACTAACTAATAACATAAAAGGTGATACCAAAAGTTTCTTCAGATATACAGTATAAAGAGTTAAAGAGAGGCAGGAGTTGACATCGAACCACTGGAAATGATGCTGCAGAAGCATTAATAGGGAACAAAGAAGTGGCAGATAAACTGAATAAGTGTTTTGCATCAGTCTTCACCATTGAAGACACCAGCAGCATGCCAGAAGTTTGAGTCAGGGAGCAGAAGAAGAAGGTGCTTGGGAAGCTGCAACGTCTGAATGTGGACAAGGCACCGAGACCAAATAGACTCCAACTTACAGTCAGTTTTGAAGGATGTAGCTGAAGAGATAAATGAGGCATTATTAATAAAGAATCGCTAGATTCTAGAGTTTTCAGATGATACAAAGATAGGTGGAGGAGCAAGTAGTGTTACGAAAGAAGGGATGACTTGAATAGTTTGATGAATAAGCATAGAAATTGCAGATTGAATACTGCGTCGGGAAGTGTATAATCACGTACTTTGGTAGAAGGATTAAATGTGTAGACTATTATATAAATGGGGAGGGAATTCAAAAATCAGAGGTCCCAAGGGTTTGGGGAGTCTTAGTGCATGATTTCCTTGGGTCAACTTGAAGGTTGAGTCATCAGTAAAGAAGGCAAATGCAATCTTGGTATTCAGTTCAAGAGGACTAGAATATAAAAGCAAGGAATAATGAGAGGCTTTATAAGACATTGGCAGACTACATTTGGAATATTGTGAACAGTGTTGGGTCTCATATCTAAGGAAAGATGAGATGGGGGATGGAGAGAGTGCAGATGAGGCAAGATGATCCCAAGAATGAAAGGTAAATTGGGAAAATCAGGTTGGCGCTGGAGTTGAAGAGGGACAATTTCTAGAATGCTTTTGAGAAGGCTTTTTAAAGCAGCTCATAGTTGAACCCACTGGAAGATCAGTTATTCTGGATTGGGAGCTGTGCAATGAGCCAGAATTGATTAGAGATCTTAAGGTAAACAAACCCCTTAGGGGTAAGTGATCTTAGTATGATCAAATTCATCCTGAAATTTGAAAAGGAGAAGCTAAAGTCAGATGTATCAGTATTACAGTGAAGTAAAGGGAATTACAGAGGCATGAGAGGGGAGCTGGCCAGAAATGATTGGAAAAGAACACTGGCAGGGATGATGGAAGAGCAGCAATGGCTATAATTTCTGGAAACAATTCAGAGGCACAGGATGTATACATCCCAAAGAGGGAAAAGTATTCTAAAGGAAAGATTACACAACTCTGACTAACAAGAGAAGTCAAAGCCAACATAAAAGCCAAAGAGAGGGCATATAATATAGCAAAAATCAGTGGGAAGTTAGTGAATTGGGAAATTTTTAAAAACCAACAGAAGGCAAGCAATGAAAAAAAATATTAAGAAGGTATAGATGGAATATGAAAGTCAGCTACCCAATTATATTAAAGAGGATTCCAAAAGTTTCTTCAGATACATGAAGTGTAAAAGAGAGGCAAGAGTGGATATTGGACCACTAGAAAACTATGCTGGAGAGGTAGTAATCGGGGACAAGGAAGTGGTGGACGAACTGAAGAAGCATTTTGCATCAGTCTTCACTGTGGAATACACTAGCAGTATAGTGCAAGTTCCAGGTGTCAGGAGTCATGAAGTGTGTGAAGTTACCATTACTACAGAAAAGGCTGTTGGGGAAACTGAAAGTCTGAAGATAGATAAGTCACCTCGACCAGATGGTGTTAACCCAGGATTCTGAAAGAGGTGGCTGAAGAGATTGTGGAGGTATTAGTAATGATCTTTCCAGAATCACCACATTCTGGAATGGTTCTGGAAGTCTGGAAAACTGCAAATGTCACACCAGTTTTCAAGAAGGGAGAGAGGCAGAAGAAAGAAAACTATAGACCAGTTAATCTGACCTCAGTGGTTGGGAAGATGTTGGAGTCGATTATTGAGGATGTGATCTCAGGGTACTTGGAGGCGCATGAGAAAATGGGCCGTACTCAGCATAGTTTCCTCAAAGAAGAATCTTGCCTGACAAATCTGTTGGAATTCTTTGAAGAAATAAAAAGCAGGGTAGACAAAGAAGACTTGATGGGCTGAATGGCCCAATACGGTCCCTTTGGTTATAGCAAAGAGATTGGAATGTGGAAGCTGAGGTTAAAACAGATCAGCTATGATTCACTAAATAGCAGAACAAGTTGAAGGAGACAAGTAACGTAATCCAGTTTATAATTTGTATGCGTATATGTATATTTTTAAGATATGTTTATATTCTCATGCATCATACTAGTGTTGATGTCAACATTTTACTGCATGCTTAATCTACAAGGGTTTTATTTCTTTGTGATGCTAGAATTTATTCACATTCAACCCACGATCCTAATGGGAGCTGATAAACTAAATAACTGACTTTTATAGGTGTGTTATTTAAATGGAAACATGATGAAAGTAATTTCTTGCCAGGGCTGATTTTCCTACATAAATAGCAGCAAAGTAATGCTGGTTAAGAGGTCTGACCCTTAAATTACATTAACTGGTTTTTGATTGTAGCAGAGAAATATTTCAGCAATGAGGAAATTGCCCAACTAAAAATGAGTTATTATTTGTGTAATGCCAAATGTATTGGTCTGTGGGCAGATGTTGGCCAGGTTTCCTTCTCTTTTAGTTTGTGCTCTGCATTTATGACATGGAATAGCTGAAAATCATCAAAGAAAAATGAAGAGTAACATTCAATAATAGTAAATATAAAAATATAAAAAGGTTGCACTTTTATGCTGCAGCATAAAACTTTCTTAACCAAGCCTAAAATGTTTAGTTCTCTCTATAACTTAAAACAAATATTATTACCTTTCATTCATGCTGTGTTGACTTTATATGCAGGTAATTTAACATTAAAAATATGTTACAAATAATCTTCAATAACGTCTTATGGCAGAGATTTCCTCATTACAAAACAATCTTGTGGAAATTAGTTTGAAATTTTAAGTAAACATTAGCTTGATATCTAATTTCTAATTATTTCAAGGTACCTAGGCTCTATGATTTTATATTCCCACCCATTTTGAAAGCTCAAAGACATACAGAGTCTGTAACACTGTCCTTTTCAACATTTCTCCTTTCATCCTTTAAGTCACTGTTTTGGGATCTTTCTCTGTACATTTGTCTAACCAAAGCAGAACGTGCAAACAAAATGATAAGCAGTATTTGCCAAATTGGCTGTAATTTCACTGATGAAAAACTAGTCGTGCTTAAGTTCTTGTGAGGGAATCTATAAAAAGCAACGAACGCTGGCTCAAGTCTTGAGCCCACAGCCCTGTGACTCGGGAACAAGAATGGTACCAATCGTGCCATATTTTCTTCACATTAATTATCTGGAGAAAGGACATAACAAATCATATGTGGTATTTGAAAGAAGACATTGAATAGTGTGATTGTTTTTTTAATCATTTTCAAGTAAAAATTAGTAACAGAATAATACTAAAGGTACATAAGAATAGTTAGATACATAAAAGGCAAGAGAGATACTAGAGTGGTTATTGAACTGCTGGAAAATGACTTTGGAGAAGCACTATTGAGGAACAGAGAAATGGCGGAGGAACTAAGGAAATACTTAGCATCAATTTTCACTGTGGAAGACAGTAGTAACTGGCCAGAAATTCAAGACAATGTCATAAGAACATGGGAAATAGGAGCAGGAGTCGGCCATCTGGCCTGTTGAGCCTGCTCCACCATTCAATAAGATCATGGGTGATCTGACCATGGACCCATCTCCACCTACCTGCCTTTTCCCCATAACCCTTAATTCCCCTGCTATGCAAAAATCTATCCAACCTTGTCTTAAATATATTTACTGAGGTAGCCTCCACTGCGTCATTGGGCAGAGAATTCCACAGATTTACCTCTCTCTGGGAAAAGTAGTTCCTCCTCATCTCTGTCCTAAATCTACTCCCCCGAATCTTGAGGCTATGTCCCCAGTTCAAGTCTCACCTACCAGTGGAAATAACTTTCCTGCCTCTATCTTATCTCTCCCTTTCATAATTTTATTAGATCTCCTCTCATTCTTCTGAATTCCGGTGAGTACAGTCCTAAGGGACTCAATCTCTCCTCATAGTCTAACCCCTCATCTCTGGAAACAACCTGCTGAACCTCCTCTGCACCACCTCCAAAGCCAGTATATCCTTCCTCAAGTACGGAGACCAGAACTGCACACAGTACTCCAGATGCAGCCTCACCAGTACCCTGTACAGCTACAGCATAACCTCCCTGCTCTTGAATTCAATCCCTTTAGCAATGGCCAACATCCCCTTTGCCTTCCTGATAGCCTGCTGCACCTGCAAACCAACCTTTTGTGATTCATGCACAAGCACTCTCAAGTCGCTCTGTACAGCAGCATTTTTACCATTTAAGTCATAATCTGCTCTTCCATTTTTCCTTCCAAAGTGGATGACCTTGTATTTACCAACATTGTACTCCATCTGCCAGACCCTTGCCCATTCACTTAACCTACCTATACCTCTCTGCAGACTCTTCATATCTTCTGCACAATTTGCTTTTCCACTCAATTTAGTATCATCAGCAAACGTAGGCACACTATACTCAGTCCCCTCTACCAGATTGTTAATGTATATCATGAGCAGTTGCAGGCCCACCACTGACCCCTGCAGCACACCGCTCACCACTGATTGCCAACCAGAGTAACACCCATATATCTATCAGTTAACCAATCCTTTATCCATGCTAATGCATCAGCCCCAACTCTACGCATCCCTATCTTATGGATAAGTCATTTATGTGGCTCCTTACCAAATACATTCTGGAAGTCCAAGTAAGTAATATCCATCTGTTCCCTTCTATCCACTGCATTCGTTATATCCCCAAAGAACTCCAGTAATTTTGTCAAACAGGACCTGCCTTTGCTGAATCCATTCTGCATCTGTCTGATGGATCTATTTCTTTCCAGATGCCTCACTATTTCTTATTTAATGAGAGCTTCAAGCATTTTCCCAACTGCAGATGTTAAACTAACTGGCCTATAGTTACATGCCTTTTTCCTGCATCCTTTTGTGAACAGTGGTGTGACATTCACCATCTTCCAGTCTGCCGGGACCTGCTCAGATTCCTGAGAATTTTGGTAAATTATCGCCAAAGCCTCTACTTCTGCCATTTCTTTCAGTACCCTGGGATTCATTCCATCAGGACCAGGGATTTATCTATCTTCAGGCCCACAAGTTTGCTCAACACTACCTCTTTAGTGATAGCTATTGTTTCGAGGTCCTCATCTCTCATTGCATCCATATCATCTCTCTTTGGAACGTTAGACATGTCCTCCACCATAAAATCTAAAACAAAATAGTCATTCAAAGTCTCTGCCATTTCCTCATTACCCAATATCAAATCCATCTTCTTGTCCTGCAAGGGACCTACATCCACTTTGGCCACCATTTCCCATTTTATATAATTATAAAAACTTTTACTATCCATTTTTATATCCTGTTCAAGTTTTTTTTCATAAATAATTTTCCCTTTCTTTATTGCTCACTTGGTGGTTCTCTATTGCTTTTTGAAGTTTTCCAAACTTCCAGTTTCCTGCTACTCTTGGTGACTTTGTACGCACTTGCTTTTAGTTTGATGCCTTCTTTCATTTCCTTAGTTATCCAAGGCTGGCTCTCCTCACCCTTACTGTTCTTGCTTTTAACTAGAATATACTGTACTTTTGTTGAGCACCATGAAAACTCTCTTTGAAAGACATCCACTGTTCCTCAACCATCACACCAGACAGCCTGTGTCAAGGTGCAGGGGTGAATTTAGTGGTCATCACTCAGGAGAAGGTGCTGATAAATCACTTGGACAATTTAGAGTTACGCCAGAGTTCTGACAGAGATTGTGAAGGTGTTAGTGGTGATCTTTTAGGAATTACTGGAGCCAGGAAGGGTGCAGGGGACTGGATAATCAGAAATGTAACACTGAAGTAAGGAGGGAGGCAAAGGACAGGAAATTAAAGACCATTTGGAAGTTCATGTTAAGATAGGGGAAAGACAATGTGATTTGGTTAAGGGGATTATCAGAAGGCATTTGATAGGGTGCTGCACACCACGCTCCTAAACAGGTTGAGCCTATGGTATGCAAGGTAAGGTACGAATATGGACAGAATATTGGCTGACTAGCAGCAATCAGAGAGTGGGAATAAAGGAGCCATTTTCAAGACAGCTGTCCATGAATAATGGAGCTCTACAGTGTTCAGACCACAATATTTCACTTTATGCATTCATAATTTGGATAAAGGGACTTATAGCATCAAGGCCACCTTTGCAGATGGTACTAAGGTAGGTGGAGGGGCAGGTAGTGTTGGGAGGGCAGGGACTCCGTAGAAGGATGTACAGACAGGTTGGAAAAGTGGGCAGGAAGTGGCAGGTGGAATACGGAATAGGGAGAGTGGGATTCTACGCTTTGTGAGGAAGAATGAATGTGTAGACCATTTTCTAACTGTGGAGAGATTTCAGAAATGGGTGGTGCAAAAGGATTTGGGAGTCTTAGTTCAAGATACCCTTACGTTAACTTGCAGGTTTGTCTTGCAATCTGCAACCTGTAATTTCCCTTTAAGCATCCTTCTTTTCAACTGTCTTGATGAACTAGCGATTTCAGAATCTTCTGAAGGACTCGGTGGACTTAACTTCCAAGCTTGCAGGGTAAGGCACCTTTAAACAGATGAAGGTACAACACCATGGCTGGAAGAGAGGGAGAAGGGGAAGACACAGAGGAATGAACTCCCTCTAACCTGCATCTTGTTAGCAAATGTGCAGTCACTGGAGAATAAGAATGAGGATCTAAGATTGCTGTATTGGAGGGAAGTGAGATAGTGCTGTGTTCTGTGTTTCATGGGGACATGGCTAACTCTGAATGGTGAAATAGGCCATGTTCAAGGACTCATTAGAGGATCTGAATGAATACACCATGGTTGTTAGCAACAGTTGCAGCCGAGTGTGTCCCCACAAAATCATTCTGTGTCTTCCCCAACCAAAATCCCTGGATGCAATCAGTGTCATTATGGTCTGGCAGCCAAGTAGGATACAAAAGATCCAGGTATGCTCTCCAGAAAGCCATCTTGTGTGCAAAGTGGCAAATGGAGACCAAAATCGAATCACTGAAGGATGCTCGACAACTGTGGAAAGGCTTGAATGCTCTTACCTCTTACAAAGTGAAACCAAGTGACACAGGTGACAACAAGGCTTCAGTTCCAGGTGACCTCAATGCCTTCTATGCTCGCTTTTACCATCAAACATGGTGAAGCCTTCACAAACTCCCACAACCCCCGATGACCCTATGATTTCAGTCTCTGAGGAAGACGTGAAAATACCTTTTAGGAAATGGACCCACAGAAAACATCCAGCCCAGATGGGGTATCTGACCAAGTAATAAATACCTGTCGCTGATCAACTGGCTAGAATTTATCTGTATCTCCCTTAAGCACAGGACTCTGCAGAGAGTGGTGCCGACAGCCCAGTGCATCTGTAGTTGGGAACTTCCCATGATTCAGGACATTTACAAAGACAGGTGTGCAAAAAGGGCCCTAAGGTTCATTTGGGGACCCGAGTCACCCCAACCACAATCTATTCCAGCTGCTACCATCCGGGAAACAGTACTGCAGCATAAAATCCAGGACCAACAGGCTCTGGGACAGCTTCTTCCACCAGGCCTTCAGACTGATTAACTCACGCTGATTTGAGTGTGCTCTTTATTATATTGACTGTTCTATTTATTATAAATTACTATGATTGCATAGTACACATTTAGACAGAGATGTAATGTAAAGATTTTTACTCCTCATGTATGTGAAGGATGTAAGAAATAAAATCAATTCAAATTAAAATTAAAAATTCTTTGTACAACTGGATCCTTGATTTTCTCACTTGCAGACCCGGTCAGTTTGGATTGGCAACAACATCTCCTCTACTATCTCCATCAGCACAGGTACTTAGCCCCCACTCTACTCACTTTACACTTGGGAATGTGTGGCTAAGCACAGCTCAAATGCCATATTTTGGTTTGCTGACAATACCACTGTCGTTGGCCGAATCAGAGGTGGTGATGAATCTGTATAAAGGAGGGATATTGAAAATCTGACAGTGATGCCACAACAATAATCTCTCACTGTATGCCAGCAAGACCAAGGAATTGATTATTGACTTCAGGAAGAGGAAATCTGGGGTCTATGAGTCTGTTCCCACCAGGGGGTCAGAGGTGTAGACAGGCAGCAACTCTCAATTCTGTGGTGTTATCATTTCAGAGGATCTGTCCTGGGCCAAACAAAAGTGCAATTGTAAAGAAAACATGGCAGCACCTCTACTTCCTTAGAAGCTTTCAAAAATTCGCTATGACATCTAAAATTTTGACAACTTGTCCACAAAAATGTGCAGTGAAGCAGATATCGACTGGTTACAGCATTGCTTGGTATGGAAACACTTATGGTCTTGAAAGGAAAACCCTGTGAAAAGTAGTGGATATGGCTTTGTCCATCACAGGTGAAGCCATCCCCATCATTGAGCATATCTGCACTGAGCACTGTCACAGGGAAGCTGCATCCATCATCAAGGACCCCCACCACCCAGGCCATGTCTCTTCTCACCGCTGCCATCAGGAAGAAGATACAGGAGCCTCAGGACCCACACCACCAGGTTCAGGAATAGTTATTACTCCTCAAGCTCTTGAATCAAAGGAGATAACTTTACTGAGCTTCACTCTCCCCATCACTAAACTATTCTCACAGCCTATGGTCTCACTCTCAAAGGCTCTTCATCTCATGTTCTCAATATTTATTTATTTTTATTACTTTCTTTTGTAATTGCACTGTTTGTTGTCCTTTGCACATTGGTTGTTTGTCCACCCTGTGGGTATGGTCTTTCATTGATTCTATTATGTTCCTTGGATTTACTGAGTATGCCCACAAGAAAATACATCTCAGGGTTGGATATGGTGACATATATCCACTTTGATATTAAATTTACTTTGAACTTGGAGTTGGTAATAAAGAAGGCAAATGCAATGTTAGCATTCAGTCTGAGCGAACCAGAACATAAAAGCAGGGATGTACTTCTAAAGCTTTATAATGAGTTTGTTATGCTGCATTTGGCACGTTGTAAGCAATTTTGGCCGTTGTTTCTAAAAGATGAACTGGCTCTGAAGAGGAACCAGTGGAAGGCTGGATTCATTCAGGGTATTTGATGTCTCTGGACTTGTACTTTATGGAGCTCAGAAGGTTGAGCGAGGTTCTCATTGAAACCTACTGAAAGGCCTGGATAGAGCAGATGTGGAGAGGATGTGTCCATTGGGACAGGATAAAGAGACCTTCATTTAAAATTAACAATTTCTTCAGTCAGCGGGTGGTGACTCTGTGGAATTTGTTGCCGAAGTGGGTGTACTTGAGGTGAATTTGATAAGTTCTTGATTGGTAAAAAGGTTAAGGATAACAGGAAGAAGGCAGGAGAATGGAGTTGAAAAAATATTATCCATGATATGTGGAGCAGAGTGTATCAGCTGAATGCCCTAAATCTTTTTCGATATCCTATGGTCTTAATATATGGGATTCGATATAACTAGTTAACAACATTCTTAAAATTCACAGAACAGTAAGCAGTTGACTTCTGTTTTTAATAATGTTGATCTGTACTGATTTAGTTAGGAAACAGAGTTTCAGTCACCAGTTTCGTTCTACGAAAAAGGTCAAAGCTTCCTGTTTTTGTGGTAAAAATCAGAAAAAGGAAGATATGGATTAAAGTAACTTTCCAAGAGAGGACTGGACTTCCACAGAACTCTGGAATTGTTCTCAATTGCCATCAGGAATTAGTCACACTTGCTCATGGTGTTCTTCTAATTAGCCTGATAAATTTGAAATAGTAGTGGATTTTTTTACAATAACTAATAGAAAAATTATATAGAATTTACAGTAATAGCAATCATCAAGCAGATAATTAAAATATTAAGATTACTATAATTCATTAACTGCTACTTATGTATTAATCTTTCAGTCCTCGAGAAATGGATTAGTGCTAAGCCTCTGCCACAATGAATAATTTTGCTGCATAGTGAGCTCCAATCCACAGCAAAGTGCACTTTCTGATAAAGTAACTGCCTGGCAGTATAATGTGAGCATTCAAGAGAATGTTAGCATTTTGAAAGTGGTCATGCGTGCTTGAGAAATGAGTTTCACCCTCTTTTAGTTCACTGAAAAGCAGAATGAGAGATGAGGGGTAGAATTTTGCTTCTATTAGCCATGCTCTGGTGAGTCCATTTCTGGACTACTGCATGCAAGTTTGGCCTCCCTGCTTAAGATAATGTGTAGCTTGGATATTGAGGGATTGCGGTGAAGATTCAACAGATTGATTCCCAGAATAGCAGACTTGTCATACTTGGAGAGATTAAGACTAAGCCTATACTCTTAAGATTAGAAGAATAAGAGGTGATCTCATTGAAGCAGGTGTTGATGTTTCCCTGGTATGAGGTACTTAGAACCAAGTTTCTCAGATGCAAAATGAGTTAACCACTTAGCACAAAAACACCTCTTTAGAGGATACTTCCCTTGTTGCCTGGATTGGGGAGCATGTCTTATGCAGATAGGTTGAGTGAAATTGGCCTTTTCTCCTTGGAACGACGGAGAGTAAGAGGTGTCCTGACAGAGGTGTATAAGATGATGAGACGCATTAATTGTGTGGATAGTCAGAGGCTTTTTCCCAGGGCTGAAATGGTTGACACAAGAGGACACAGGTTTAAGGTGCTGGGGAGTAGGTACAGAGGAGATGTCAGGGGTAAGTTTTTTACTCAGAGAGTGATGAGTGTGTGGAATGGGCTGCCGGCAACGGTGGTGGAGGTGGATACAATTGGGTCTTTTAAGAGACTTTTGGATAGGTACATGGAGCTTAGAAAAATAGAGGGCTATAGGTAAGCCTCGTAATTTCTAGGTTAGGGACATGTTTGGCACAACCTTGTGGGCCGAAGGGCCTGTATTGTGCTGTAGGTTTTCTATGTTTCTATGTTTCTAAAGAGCTGTAGAGGCTCATCTGTTGTATATATTCAAGGCAAATCTTGAAAGATTTATAAATCTTAAGGGAGTCAAGATATATGGAGTTTACTCCATCTGCCAGAAAAAGCAGGATCTCCCAGTATCCAACCATTTCAAGTCTACTTCCCATTCCCAATCTGGCATGACATGGCCTCCTCTACTTCTGCAAAGAGGCCACAACCAGGTTGTAGGAGCAACAACTTATATTCTGTTTGTATAGCCTCCAACCTGATGGCATGAACAGTGATTTCTTGAACTTACAGTAATTGCTGGCCCCACTCCTTGACCATTCCCTCATTCCTGTTTCCTGCTCTCACTCTCTTTACCTAACCATCACCTCCTCTGGTGCTCCTCCCCTTTCCCTTTCCTCTGTGGTCCTATCAGATTCCCCCTTTATCTCTTTCTCCAATCACTTCCCAGCTCTTCACCCCTCTCCCTCTCCCTCTCCCAGTTTCCCAGTTTCACCTATCACCTACCACCTTGTACTTCCTCCTCCCTCTCCTCACCTTTCTATGCTGACATCTCATTTTGCTTTCCAGTCCTGATGAAGGGTCTCAGCCTGAAATGTCCATGGACGCTGCCTGGCCGGTGGGGTGGGGGGGGGAATGGTGGAAGGTGTGTGTGTGTGTGTTGCTTGGACTGACAGTATCTGCAGATTTTCTTGTGTTTATGTGTGTGTGTTGCATATGGAGTTTGATAATTGGTTTATTATTGTCATATGTACTGAGGTTCAGTGATAAACTGTTTTACATGCCATCCGTAACAGTTCATTTCACTGTATCAGTACATCAGGGTAGTATAGGGAAAAATTAATAGTAGAACACAGAATACAGTGATACAGTTAAATGAAAGTGCAACGCAAGCCTGGCATGATGAGGTCGATTATGAGGTTAAGGATTTATCTTTATCAGACAGTCTTATAACAGGAGGATTGAAGTTGTCCTTGTGCCGGGTGTTATATTCTTTAAGGGATTTGTATCTTCCACCCAATGAGAAAGAGAAGAGAGAAAGGACAACAATTAAGCAAGATCTCCCCAAGTGGTGCAATTGTAATGAGGGCCTGAGTATCCCATCCCTGATCCTGATCCCTCTGTTTTGTATCAGTCACTCTCCTGGATCCCCACAAACAACGGGTGAAATTGGACAGAGCAGTTGAAAGATGCAGTCTGGTGTCATGCATGGAGTGATGTGCACTGGGACAGGATTTGTATGTCGTTCCCATCAGGAGCTGTGACAGATCTCCCAGCTAGTGCTTCGTTGCCATGCTGATCTGGGAAGTGAGAGAATGCTCACAGAGCTCTCTCCGTGACAATCACAGTGCAATGGCAGGAGGGCTGCCGTATGGGTGAGGAAGCACACAGAGGAGGGCTGACATCAGCCGTTCCGATGAAGGGTCTTGACCCAAAATGTCATCTGCCCGTTTCCCTCCACAGATCCTCCGACAATATTATGTTTACTTCGACATTGCAAGTATGTAAGCAGCCTACTAACATTAGAGATGATGCGGTCCTGCCTAATCCCAAGGCAATGCAAGGAGCGGGCTGGTCAGAGGGACAGTGTCTACGATTTGTAGTTTGAAAGATGATCTGAGCAGCCTCAGAATAAAATAATGATCCTTTAAAACTAAAATGAGGAGGAATTTCTTCAGCCAGAAGTGCGTGAACACACAGAAGGCAGTGGTGATCAAGTCATTGTGTATATTTAAACCAGAGATTGATAAGTCCTTGACTGGTAAAATGGTTAAGAATTATGTAGAGGAGGGAGAATGGGATTGGAAAGAAAATCAGCCATGACTGAATGGCAAAGAAAGACTCAATGGGCCGAATGGTCTAATTCTGCTCCAGTGTCTTATGTTCGGAACAGAAAAGCTGCAATCAGTGAAGGGAGAACACACAAGTTATTTTGCATAATACTGGCCATTGAACACTGTGGGTGGCAAATGCTGGGTGCAAGACGTTGATGTGACTGTGCAGTCTCTTTGACTGCCATTTCATTTCTGAAACCTATGTAATGCTCTCCTATTCTCTTCTGTAAACAATAAATGTCACACAATTGCACACAAACACTGCTGAGGCACACCTCAGCTGGCATCTTATTCCAAGTACCCACCAGCCTCTGTGTGAGAAACATGCCTCACAAATCCCCTTAATCTCTGCAATTGTTTAAAATATCTGCAATTTTAAAATCCTCTGCAAGGTTTCTCTTCAGCTTCAGATGCTCCAGATGAAGTAGTCCCATCCTATGTATTCTCTCTTAGTAACCAAGTCGTCCATTCCAGGCAAAATTTCTGGGAAATCATGAGCTGGGGCAATGTCTCGTTGGGTAAAATCGCCTTCCATAAAATGTGTAGGTACACCAACAGGCCCAGTTTCTATGATATCATGTTCCAAGTTCTCAGTAACTTTACTACCAAAGTACATATACTTATGTCACCATATGCTGTACAACCTTGGGATTCATTTCTTGCAGACATTTACAGGAAAACAGAAATGCAATAGAATTTTATGAAAACTCTACATTAACAGACAAAGACTAACAAACAACCAATGTGCAAAAGACAAGTTCAAATTTAACTGTCATTCAACCATATGAAACAGCGTTCCGCTGGGGACAAGGTGCAAAACATAGTGACAACAATCACTCACAGCTCACAGCACATATAGCACCTGCAGCTACAATAGCAGAAAGTATGCAGTCACAAAACAAAATAGCCCAAAGGCGTGACGTGGTGTGAAGATTGATGGCACACGGAATGGTGCCCTGGAGCCATGTTTCTGCAGGAACAAGCACACAACAGTTCCTCCTCACGAGCTAGTGTAACTGCAAACAAACACAATTCAGCTTGTCTTTCACCAAGCAAACACCGGAGAGCAACTCCAGAGGGTTCCTGTTCTGTGGAAGACGTCCTGCCTCGTCCCTGTACCAAAGACGCCGTGCCCCAGTGGCTCCAATGACTACAGACTGGTGGCATTGACCTCCCACATCATGAAGACCCCGGACAGACTTGTTCTAGAGCAGCTCCGGCCTATGGTTAGGCCACACTTAGACCCCCTCCAGTTCACCTACCAGCCCCGACTAGGAGTTGAGGATGCCATCGTCTACCTGCTGAACCGTGTCTACACCCACCTGGACAAGCTGGTGAGCACTGAGGGTCATGCTTTTCAACTTCTCCAGTGTGTTCAACACCATCTGACCTGCTCTGCTGGGTGAGGAGCTGACAGTGATGCTTCCCTGATGTCATGGTTTATTGATTACCTGACTGGCAGACCACAGTACGTGTGCTTGCAACACTGTGTGTCAGACAGAGTGGTCAGCAGCACTGGGGCTCCACAGGGGACTGTCCTGTCTCCCTTTCTCTTCATCATCTACACCTCGGACTTCAACTGCTGCACAGAGTCTTGCCATTTTCAGAAGTTTTCTGATGACTCTGCCATAGTTGGATGCATCAGCAAGGGAGATGATGCTGAGTACAGGGCTATGGTGGGAAACTTTGTCACATGGTGTGAACAGAATCATCTGTAGCTTAATGTGAAAAAGACTAAAGAGCTGGTGGTGGACCTGAGGAGGGCTAAGGCACCAGTGACCCCTGTTTCCATCCAAAGGGTCAGTGTGGACATGGTGGAGGATTACAAATACCTGGGGATACAAATTGACAATAAACTGGACTGGTCAAAGAACACTGAGGCTGTCTACAAGAAGGGTCAGAGCCGTCTCTACTTCCTGAGGAGACTGAGGTCCTTTAACATCTGCTGGACGATGCTGAGGATGTTCTACGAGTCTGTGGTGGCCAGTGCTATCATGTTTGCTGTTGTGTGCTGGGGCAGCAGGCTGAGGGTAGCAGACACCAACAGAATCAACAAACTCATTCGTAAGGCCAGTGATGTTGTGGGGGTGGAACTGGACTCTCTGACAGTGGTGTCTGAAAAGAGGATGCTGTCCAAGTTGCATGCCATCTTGAACAATGTCTCCCATCCACTCCATAATGTGCTGGTTAGGCACAGGAGTACGTTCAGCCAGAGACTCATTCCACCGAGATGCAACACTGGTTCACCAGTGAACCAGACATGCAGTATTCTGCATTACTAATGGCCAACAGAGTATTGCGGTCACAAGTAAACTGTACAAGACAATCAATTGCACCATTTTATGGACCGTATACCGCCTCCACACACTGCCTTCAGTGCCTTCTTCCTTAAGTGCAACAACACAGTACGGAACAAGACCAGTTCCACCGCTATTTAACAACCCACTAGAGTGGCAGACTTGCAGTATTTGGCATTCTTAATATCTGGCAATGCCTTGCTATCATAAGAAAGATGAACAATAAAGGATGAACAGTTACATTATTGGTTGGAGCTGAAGAGGCCGCTGCAACCAAGCCTTCTGCCTTCTTATGAGAATGATCCTGTGACTGTGAAAATAAAAAATAACATTGAGAACACAAGTGGTAAAGAGTACCTGAATGTGAGTCTATAGGTTGTAGAATCTGTTCAGAGTAGTTGGGAATGAAGTTATCTTCGCTAGTTCAGGAGTCTGATAGATGTAGGATAATAATTGTGCAAGCAACACTTTTCACTGTATCTTTCAAAGTACATGTGATAAATAATTCTGATTCTGAACTTGGTGGTGTAGGACCTAAGGCTTTGGGGTTCTGATTTTCACAATTTACTGCCTATCCCTAATCCTTTGAATCTCTGCAGTCCTTCTGGCGAAGCTGCACTATTGAGTTTGGAGTTTAGTTATTCCCCTCTCCACCTTCCTCAGCACTTGGTGGCAAGTTTGGGAGAAATTCTGATGAAGTCCTCCCAGTAGGTTGGGTACCTGCTATTTAGGAAGAAGAATAGTATTTGATAAGAACAAAGAATAAAAGAACACAATTATAAAGTGAGATATGGAAACACAGGAGTTTAGGCACATCTTGTTCTTTGTGTTCTTGCATTTCTCTGAATGTTTGAAGGCTCATGTCATATCAGTACTGGTATGTTGATTGGAAGTGCCAGAGGCACTGAATACAGCTAAGGTAACTGCAGGGGAAAAGAATGAAAAGTTCTCATGAGAAATTCCGTATTCTTTAGTAAATTTACTTTCTGCCTTTTTCAGATTGTATATCTCACTCAGTGGTCCGTGTTCAGGGATTCGCTATACTATACTTTGTCAGTCATTCTGCTTATTGTGGTAAGTGAAAGTCTTTGTTCTACTTCTGGCTAAGTTTTATTTCCCAAAACATAAATGCAAGACGTATCACTAATTCCTAATGGCTCTGTCTTATATATTAAGTGTGCCTTATCAATAGTGGTGATATACATCATGGTCCTGGTCTACTTATTGATATCACTGGGATACTGGTATGTATAATTCAACATCAAACTACTACTTCTAGATGAAGTCAAGAGATTGTCTACCATCAGAGGTAACTGAGAATGGGTTTGCAAGCCATGTATGCAGGTGTACGTTTTGATTTTATGTCTTATTTAGACTGGGTTCAATATGTTTATTGTACTGATGTTTTATGTAAACATTCCTTCTTAACGTGATTCTTATAAATCAAGTCACCAGTAAAAGAATCACCAGCAGTGAGTTTTCTTCACCCTTCTGATCTTGGTCCTTGGTTTTCCCCCATATACTCAGTGGCCACTTTATTAGATACAGGAGTGGAACCCGGTCTGCCCTTCTGCTGCTGTAATCCAGGTTCGATGTGTTGCATATTCATAGTTATTCTTCTGCACACTACTGTTGTAGCACGTGCTTACTTGAGTTCATGACAGCCCTTAACCAGCCTGGCCATTCTCCTCTGAACTCTCTCTTTCACCCTCAGAACTGCTGTTCATTGTTTTATTTGTTTGTTTTTTTTTTGCACCATTCTACGTAAACGTACTGTTCATGAAAATCCCAGGAGATTCTCAGTTTCTGAGATACTCAAACCACCCCATCTGGCACCAACAATTATCGAAGTCACTTAGATCACACTTCTCCCCCGTTCTATTATTTGGATAAACAATAACTAAACCTCTTGACCATGCTTTTATGCTTTGATTTGCTGCCACATGATTGGCTGATTAGATATTTACATGAACAAGTGGGCGTACGGGTATACCTAATAAAGTGACCTCTGAATGTATCTACTTGTCAAAATTTTATGAAAGTGCAACATTAGTTCACACATTTACACAGATGATACCCTGCTCTATCTTAATATCATGCCTTGACCCCTCTACTGTTCTACATTATCAGATTCTATATTCATCCTGGCAGAGATTCCCTTCAGCATTCTGACCAGCCTACATTTTGATGTGATCAAAGACTGCACATATAGTAACCCACAAAATGTCTCTCAATGTGCTTACTGATTTGCATTGTTAAGAAAAATATTGATTATTTTCTGAATCGTTTCCAAATCCTTCCATCTCCTCATCTGTTCCCATTTCTGAAATCTCTACCACAGAGATAAAGCTTTTGAAGTGACGTGACTACTCTAAATTTGTAATAATTCTTTACAAAATACAACACAGCTGTTTGGCCTTTCCGGACGACATCAACGTCCCTGCTTTCATTTGCCAATCTTCTCCATGTTCCCCTAGTTCTCTTTTTTCCCTCTGAAACAAACCTCTAACTCTACCCAAAGGACCAGTTCTTTGGTTTTTCTTTCTATGGCTCAGTACCAATTGTTTGATAACATTCTCATGCACTAGTTTGGGACATTTTGATACTGTGAAATCAATGGTTCTTCTGTTATTTGCCTTGACCTACCTGAAATTCGCATAAGAATTGACAGCATCCGAATATATAAAGCATGCCACTTCCACTAATGTTCCGGTGCAGTTTATTGATTGCCATTAGTAATTAGCCTGACAAATCTGCCCAACGAGAAGCTGTTACTGCCAACTGGAAGTCCTCAAAACATCCTTGCTGGCCTTCGTGTGCTCAGTCATGACATTCCTTGGTTCCCTCCATCCTGTTTAGAACTCAGTTATAAACCTTTGTGCATATACACTCAGTGGCCACTCTAATTAGTGCACCAGTACCAGTACACCTGCTCGTTAATGCAAAAATCTAATCAGCCAATCATGTGGCAGCAACTCAATACAGAAAGTATGCGGACATGGTACAGAGGTTCAGCTGTTGGTCAGACAAAACATCAGAATGGGGCAGAAATGTGATATAAGTGACTTACACCGTGGAATGATTGGTGGTGCCAGATGGGGTGGTTTGAGTAACTCAGAAATTGCTGACCTCCTGGGATTTTCATGCACAACAGTCGCTAGAGTTCACAAAGAATGGTGCAAGAAACAAAATTCACCCAGTCTGTGGGTAAAAGTGCCCGGTTAATGAGAGAGGTCAGCAGAGAATGGCCTAACTGGTTCAAGCTGACAGGAAGGCAACATTAAGGCCAGGACCATCAGTTTCCAGGACAGCTCCTTTCACCAGGCCATCAGATTTATCAATACACATTGATCTGATTGTGTATCTGACTGTACATACAGGTACACAAAACAATTATGTATACAGTCTTAACGTTTGGCCAATATCCTCCCACATTTCCTTTCTTTATTGCTTGTACATTGTGACAGAGACACAACGTAAAGATTTTTACTCCCTTGGATGTAAGAAATAAAATAAATAATAATAATAATAATTATATTACAGTAACCTGAAATAACCATGCTTTACAAGAGTGGTGTGTGGAAGAGCATCTTTGAATACACAGCACATTGAACCTTGAAGTAAATAGGCTACTTGCAGAAGACCACAAACGTTCACTCAGTTGCCACTTTGTTAGGTACAGGAGGTAAAATGGCCACCAAGTGTTTAGTAGTGGGTGAGTTACAGAGAAGCCTACCCAAGGTTCATTTCGTGTTGCTGAGACTGAGTCTGTAGATCATCCAAAGATCAACATGTCCTGGAGAATTAAAGGTTAATATCTGACAGTTTTGTGGTGCCACAAGAGAAGGCAAAACTTGTAAGATTTTGATGTCTCGGGATTAGCTAAAAAAATTGCAAGCACAAGGAAGTAACTGACAAAGAAAGCATCAAACATGAGCTGTTAAAATGCAGTTTCAGTGACCTGTGTAGCAAGGGGATCCATTAAATGTGAAATAGAAAAAAATGTAACAGATGGTTAGTCACATTTTCAAAGGATTTGCGAACAGGTAAGTCAGGAAGACTTCTTGAGAGAAATGTCTGTGAAGAAAACAACATTAGCTGCTTTCAAAAGATTCAGGAACAGATCCATCAGGGAGACTTGTGGTAAAATTAATATCTGAAAAATGAGGTGTAGAAAAATGTATGGCTTACAGCAGGAATGTTCACAGACAGAAGCAGAAATGGAAGGCCTCTCACTGTGTGCACTTAACTTAGGTAATATACATCAGCATGTACTGTATATGAAAGATGTCTTGTCTGTTTAATCTACTATCAATACAAGTTACTGAGAGTCATAAATAGAAAGTGCTCAAGTAGCAGATGATTGGTAGCCAAGAAGAGCCAGCATAACCCTCTGAACTCTGTGTCAATAACTAGGTCCTCTGCTGTGTCAGGTCCTACAACACTGCATCGCCAGCTCCCTGCCCTTCTCACTCCTCCACACCCCTAGACCTAACTGAATCACTGTAATACAGGCTGCATCTGGGCAAAGATTTCAACATGCATAGTATTTTTGTAGAGTTGGTTTTACTTCAGCTCGCCATTTTTGAATTTTGCCTTTTTTGTGCTTATGTACAGTATATTGATTAGATTTGGCTTAACAATACATCTTGAGAAATGATTTACCATTGATATATCAGCAGCTCTCTTACCCTGGCATTTCTATAGATGTAGGTGAGTGGAAATCATACCCATCTATGGTGATATGATGTAATTGACAGCTATAACCAAATGCACCTGTGCATAACAATCTAGTGTTTAATTCAACATGTTACCAGTCACCTTGTATTTGATTAATTCATGAAAAGGATGATAGCTTGAGAGGAAAAAAATAATAATAATAAAATTATCATAAATGATCATAGCCAAACTGGAAGAAGTAAACTTAACCAGGAATTTTTGAACTAATTATTAAGTCTAGAAGACTTTTATGTAGCTCATCAGGAGATAAAGTGCTTTTCCTTATAGTGGTCCTGTTTTGGTGAAAAGCTTCTACACTGATTGGGCACTTAAAGTCATAGTGTTATAGAGAAGAACAACGCAGGGACAGGCCCTTCAGCCCGTCTAGTTCATGCCAGAACCATTAAAACTGCCTACTCCCATCAATCTGTACTGGGAACATAGCCTTCCATACCCCTACCATACATGTAGCTATCCAAACTTCTCTTAAACATTGAAATCAAGGTCACATGCACTGTTTGTGCTGGCAGCTCGTTCCACACTCTCACGACCCATGTGTTGGCTCGTGGCCAAGTGGTTAAGGCTTTGGGCTGGCGATCTGAAGGTCGTTAGTTTGAATCTCAGCCGAGGTAGCGTGTGTGTCCTTGAGCAAGGCACTTCACCACACACTGCTCCTGCACGTTTATAGCCCAGAGGTGGTGGTTGGTCCATAAACTGCTGAGTGAAGAAGTTTCCCCTCATGCTCCTTAATCTTTTCACCTTTCACCCTTAACCCATGGTTGTAGTCCCACCCTATCTCAGTAGAAAAAGCCCATTTGCATTTACTCCATCTATACATCTCATAATTTTGTATACATCTGAAAAAAATCTCCTCTCAATCTTCTACATTCTAAGGAATACAATCCTAACCTATTCAGTTTTTCCTTATAACTCAGGTCCTCCGGACCCAGCAACATCCTTGTAAATTTTCTCTGTACTCTTTCAACCTTATTTACATCTTTCCTGTAGGTAGGTGACCAAAACTACACACTATATTCCAAATTAGGCTTCACCAATGTCTTATGCAACTTCAACCCATCTCCTGTACTCAGTACATTGATTTATGAAGGCCAATATGCCAAAACCTTTGTTTATAACCCCATCTACCTGTGACATCACTTTCAATAAATTATGGACCTGTATTCCCAGATCATTTTGTTCTACCGCACTCCTCAGTGCTCTACCATTCACAGTGCAAGACCTAACCTGGCTGGCCCTACTGGTACAAACTCTCATACTTGCCTGCAATAAATTGTATCTTCCATTTGTCAACCCATTTTTCCAGCAGATGCAGATCCCTCTGCAAGCCATGATATCCTTCCTCGCTCTCCACTACATCCCCAACTCTTGGTGTAATCTTCAAACTTGCTGATCCAGTTAACCACATAATCATCCAGATCATTTACATAGGTGACCAACAACAAAAAAGTCAACACTGATCCCTACGGCACACTACTATTCACAAGCCTCCAGTCAACCATCTACTACCACTCTCTGGCATCTCCCACAAAGCCAATACCTAATCCAATTTACTACCTCATCTTGAATGTCAAGTGCCTGAACCATCTTGACGGACCTTCCATGCAGGATCTTGTCAAGGACCCTGCTAAAGTCCATGTAGACAATGTCTACTGCTTTGCCTTCATCCACATTCCTGTCAACTTCCTCGAAAAACTTTATAAGTTTGGTTGGATATGATCTACCATGCATGAAGCCATGCTGACTACCCTTAATCAGTCTATGTCTATTCGAATACTTATATATCCGGTCCCTTAGTATACTTTCCAATAACCATCCCACAACTGGCGACAGACTCACCGGCCAGGAATTTCCTGATTTATATTTAGAGCCTTTTTTAACAATGGAACAACAATGCTCCAGTGCTCCAGTACCTCACCTGTTGCTAAGAATGAGTTACGTATCTCTCTAGGGTCCCATTTTTTTCTGCACTTGCCTCCCATACGGTCCGAGGGAACACCTTGTTAGGCTCAGGGGATTTATCCACCCTGATTTGCCTCAGGATAGCAAAAGCCTCCTTCTCTGTAATCTGTACAGGATGCATGATGTTGATGCCACTTTGCCTCACTTCTGTAGACTCTGCGTCCATCTTCTGAGTAAGTACAGATGCAAAGAATCCATTTAAGATCTCCCCCATCTGTTTTGGATTCACAAGTGGATTACCATTCTGGTCCTCCAGAGGACCAATTTTGTCCTTTGCAATCCTTTTGCTTTCATATATCTGTAGAATCCCTCAGGATTCTCCTTTGCCTTGACTGTTAGTGCAACTTCAGGCCTTCTTTCAGCTCTTCTGATTTCTTTCCTAAGTGTTCTCCGACATTTCTTATACTCCATAAGCACTTCATTTACCGGCCTATACCTGCTCTGCACCTCTATTTTCTCTCTTAACCAGGGCCTCCGTGTTTATGGAAAACCAAGGTTCCCTTCACTTGTTACCTTTACCTTTTATTCTGACTTCTGAATTCAAGCTTTGTATTCTCAAAATTGCTTTTTTAAAGCCCTCTCACTTACCAAGTCCACCTTTGCCAGAGAACAGCCTGCCCCAGTCCACACTTGCCAGATCATTTCTGATACCATCAAAATTGGCCTTTCTTCAATTTAGAATCTCAACCCACAGACCAGAACTATCTTTTTG
The DNA here is from genome assembly GCF_030144855.1 of Hypanus sabinus. Classification (NCBI taxonomy): domain Eukaryota; kingdom Metazoa; phylum Chordata; class Chondrichthyes; order Myliobatiformes; family Dasyatidae; genus Hypanus; species Hypanus sabinus. The sequence goes on from NC_082707.1 coordinate 178,313,884, forward strand.
CATACATACTTTGAAACCAGTGACATTGTGGCCACTAAATGCAAAATGTTCCCCTACACAAAATTCTGTCACCTGGCCTGCCTCATTCCCTGATAGCAAATCCAGTACCGCACACTCTCTCATTGGGACTTCTACATACAGATGAAGGAAACTTTCCTGAGCGCATTTGACAAACTCTGTCCCATCTAGTCCTTTGACAGTATGGGAGTTCTAGTCAATATGTGGAAAGTTAAAAATCACCTAACATATCAACCTTGTGTTTCTTGCAAAAGTCTGCAATCTCTTTACAAATTTGTTCCTTGAAATCATTAGGACTGTTGGGTGGTCTGTAATATAGTCCCATTAATGTCATCATACCTTTCTTACTTCTCAGTTCCACCCATAACGTCTCACTAGACAAGTTCCCCAGTCTATCCTGATGGAGCACTGCTGTGACATTTTCCCTGATTGGCAACATCTTCCCTCCTCCTTTAATACCTCCTGCTCTTTCGCATCTAAAACAGTGGAACTCCTGCAGCCAAGTCTTGCTAATGGCTACAACGTAATAACTCCAGATGTCGATCCATGCCCTGAGCTCATCTGCCTTTCCTACGATACTTCTTGCTTTGTAATATATATGCAGCTCAGGACACCATGCTCAACCTTTTGATCCATGCTCAACTTCTCTGTTTTAATGCAGGGCAAACTAGAGAAAATTCTTCCAGCTTCAAAATTCACATCAGTTTTTTCAGAAGGCCTGTAATTGTCATACTTACAAATGCTTAGGAGCTAGAAAAGTTACCAGCAGTGATAACTGGAAAGTAAGATTTTTCTTTTGATGGAAAAAGCCAATGAAGCAGTGGAAGCTACCTCAGTAAATATATTTAAGACAAGGTTGGATAGATTTTTGCATAGTAGGGGAATTAAAGGTTATGGGGAAAAGGCAGGTAGGTGGAGATGAGTCCATGACCAAATCAGCCATGATCCTATTGAATGGTGAAGTAGGCTCAATGGGCCAGATGGACTACTCCTGCTCCTGCTCCTATTTCTTATGTTCTTAAGTATATTTCATTTCAGTTGTCTATTGTCAGTTTCTTCCATAACATATTGTAGTGCCCTAATCATTATAGTGACTAGAGTGAATTATTTTCTGCAGATTCGGAATAGAATGCTTACCCATCTTGGGGAAGAAACTTTTTCTATAATTTAAAAGACATTATTGCTCCAAAATTATCAATGCTAAATAAAGTTCCACAAATGGAATGGATTTCATAAAAAAATGTTAATTCCACTAAGTTGTAACCGTATGTGTAATATATCCTGCTACCCCTTAACTAATTCTTTCCATACAGCAGTTTCTCAAAATGGGTGTTAGCCTGATGTATTGATTCATATCAAAGGTTCAAAGGTCATTTATTATCAAGGTATATAACTCCAAAATTCATCAATTCTCCAAAGAAGAAACCAAGCCATGAAAGCCAATAAACCAAGAAAGAAAGAGAAAGGAAAGGCAGTACAATCACCAACCCCCAAATCCCATCTCCCCACAAAAAAGAACAAAAATAGAACAGCCACATTGACCCCTAAATCCACCTCATGGCACTAAAAACAAACAAAACAGATCAGGCACATCGACTCCCAAATCTTTCCCCCACACAAGAAAACAAACAAAATGGATTAGGCAGATCGACCCCCAAATCCCCCTACCCCCACAAAAATCAGGCAAAAAAACACAGAATATAAAAACTATAAGACTGGAAAATAGAGTCCATAGTCCAAAGTACAAACTCAAATCCAATTCACTGTTGATCAGCTTGGCCCAATAGTGATCAAAGAAAGAACTCTCTTCCCTTCCCAAGAAACCAAGAAACAAGGATCAAGTCACTAAAATGATCAAAGAGGCTGAAACAGGAAATACTAAAAACACATTCAAGTTCAGTAACATCTCTAAAGAGAAAGATAGAGGCAGTCAGTAGTTTGCCTCAATATTCTCTACAGAAACAGTTTCACCCCTTTGAGCATTTCTACCATTATCTGTTTTCAGTAATATTTTACAGAATGGTTAAATCGTTAAAGAAAACCAATCCGTCCGTCAGGTTCCATGTTAGAGCAATCCATTCAGGTCCTCGCCATGGGCTCATTGGTGGTTGCAGCGATTTGATCATTGTTCTTAGTTTCTCGGGCAGGGAAGTGAATTCTTCCATGGAGATCTTTATTTGATTACTGTTGGGCAAACTAATCAACAGTGAAGCTATGCGTCAGACTAACACCCATTTTGAGAAACTGATCCACGGAAAGAGTTTATTATAGGCCTGCATGATGTATTATATGTGTGGTTATATCCTAGTTGAATAGCAATTTTTATGAAACTTTCCTTTAGGATGCTTATTAAGCTGCAATTGAATCTGCCTCCGTCGCTACCCATTGCAGGCCTTCCACAGCAAAAGTATTCACTGCATAAATTATTTTCCTTTGTGTCATTTGTAATTCTGCTGCTGATGACCTAATTTAGAGCATAGAACAGTACATTACAGGAATAGGTCCTTTGGACAAGGAAGTTGTGCTGAACTAATTAAACTCGTAATTAAATGTCTAACTAAACTAATCCCTTTTGCCCACATAATTTCCATGTCCCTCCATTCTCCTATTTGCCTATCTAAGAGCCTCTTAAGTGCCTCTACTAGCACCCCTGGCAGCACATTTCAGACACCCACCACTTACTGTGTAAAAAAAATCTTGACTCGCACATCTCCTTATGCCCTCCAGTATTAGACATTTCAACAAATTCTTTGTTCATGATTGTCAATGGTAACAGTTTTTTCTATTTATGCAGTAAACAAGATATTTAAAACCTCTCTTTGCAACTGCATCAGTTCCAAGGAGAACAACCCAGTTTTTGTTTTGGTATATCCACATAATCCAACTTCCTCACCCCTAGAAACATTTTATTAAATTTTTGTACCCTCTCTGAAACACCTAGATGTTTCTCTAAAGTACGGCACCCAGTTCAGATGTTTATGTGTAGCTGAACCAGTGCTTTGTAAAGGTTTATCATAGTTACTTATTTTCAATGCCAGTATTTATAAAACAGCATCTGCTTTCTTAATGAGGAGGCTCAGAGTGAAGGGAAAGAATTTGAAGTGGAAGACCTTACCACAGAGGCAGCCATCTTATGAAAATACTGTACACCTCTTGGAGAGGCTGTGAAGGTTAATTCAAAATTAGTCATGAAGCTGCTCCGTGATATAGCCTTATGATAATAAAATTTATATTTTCCTTTTATTTTCTACACAGCTCTATATAAAATGTGAAATTTCTGTTCCAAAAGGCTCTATGCATTTGGCTTTAAAGATTCTCTCTTCAGATATGCAGTCTTCAGCGCTGGAAGTCTTTTGACTGCCTTGAATCTGGCTATTTATACATGAATCTGGCTATTTATACACCGAGCTGTCAAAAAAATAGCTGGAAACCAGCAGAACATCTCAATGGCAGATTGTCAATAAATGGCAAGTTCTTTTGCGACTTCACTCTAAACTCTACATGACAATGATTAGAAGAAAGTTAATTCCTAAGGACAGAGTTGAAGTGAGCAGTTTTTACTGTTTTACAATGAAGTGACATGTTTTATGGCAATACATATCAACTTGATAAGTATCTGCTGCAAATAAGTAATATAGATAGATAGGACTATCAGTAAAGTATTTGCAAATGTTAATATTCCGGTAAGAGAGAGGCAAAGCTTTGCATGTCAAGCAGAGCCGAAACGACAGTGTTGGTAATAATTCGAATAAATTTTGTGAAATAATGATGAATTTGACACAGTAAAAAGCAAAATAATGTACAAAATTGGGTTGGGTGATTGCAAATTAACATAATATTTGTTATCAAATATTCTGTTTTGATTAGATATCTGGAAAAGAAAGTGGTGATTTCCAAACATATCATCTGTATCATGATGTTTTCAAACATCTTTACAGCTCATGAAATACTCTCGGTAGCCACTTTATTAGGTACATCTGTACACCTGCTCGTTAATGCAAATACCTAATCAGCCAATCATGTGGCAGCAACTCAATGTATAAAAGCATGCAGACATGGCCAAGAGGTTTAGTTGCTGTTCAAATCAAAACAACAGAATAAGAAAAAAATGTGATCTAAGTAACTTTGACCACGGAATAATTATTGGTGCCAGATGGGGTGGTTTGAGTATCTCAGAAACTGCTGATCTCCTGAGATTTTCACCTACAACAGTTCTAGAGTTTATAGAGAATGGTGTGAAAAACAAAAAAAAATCCAGTGAATGGCAGTTGTGTGGGTGAAAACATCTTGTTATTGAGACAGTTCAGACAAGAATGGCCGGACTGGTTTAAGCTGACAGCAAGGCAACAGAAACTGCAGTAATCACACGTTACAACGGTGATGTGGAGAACAGCATCTCTGAGTGCACAACATGTCAAACCTTGAATGGGCTACAGTAGCGGAAGACCATAGATATACACTCAGTGCCACTTCATTAGATACAAAAGATACTTAAAGTGGCTACTGAGTGTATTTTTGAAATATTAACATTATTATGAATAAACTCTTCTTGGGTTTCCAGCAGGGTACAGGTATTGATTTTAACTGACGTTTCGATCACAGACTGCCATCTTCATCAGGAATGATGCCTGGGCATGTCTAGTCCGGTGGTGTTTATACCGCCATCATTCATCCCTCCTGATTGATTAGTTCTCATCCAATCAGGTTTCTGTTTTCCCACTTGTATACAGTCGAATTCCAGTTTTGACTTAGAGTGAGACCTTCATTTTTGTTAAAATTCTTTTCCTCTAGTTTTATTTCAATGGTTTCCTTCACCAGGTGGTCCCAAAAGCCACTGGCACGGCTCAGTAGTTTTGTGATGTCGAAGTCAGTCCTATGGTCATTGCAAATGCAGTGTTATGCTTACCTGATTTCTCCAGGAAACCCAAATGGATGTACGTCCTGTGCTCCTGAATGCTGGTTTCCACTGTGCGTCCTGTCTAGCCATTATACACTAATCTGCATTCACAGGGAGCCCTGTAAAAGCCAGCTGTCCTGAATCACCCAGGTCATCTTTGACCCACATAAGCTGTGACTTGAGCTCCTTTACAGGTTTGTGGATGGTATTGATTCAGTATTTCTTCAGGATTCTGGCGATATTCCAGAAACTGTGGAAACATAGGGAAGACAGGTAGTAGTATGGGTTCCTCCCCATTGGTAGGTTTCCTAGGTTTTCTGTTGGCCCCTTTAAGGGCCCGATTGACTTCTTTCACTTTGTAGCCATTCTGTAGGAACATTGTGTGTCTTATTTCCTCATGAAGACTCTCCAGGTTCAAAATAGTTTAAAAGGGTCGACAGAAAAACTAAGAAACCTAACGATGAAGAGGCACCCTTCACTACTGCCTGTCTTCCTGATATTTCCACTGTTTCAGGGAGGATCGCCAGAATCCTGAAGAAATACTGGATTAATACCATCCACAAACCTGTAAGGAAGCTCAATTTACAGCATATGCAGGTCAAAGGTAACCTGGCATTCAGGATGGCTGGCGTTTACGGGATACCCTGTGAATGCAGGGCAGCGTATATCAGCATGGTGGAGACCTTCGTCAAGGAGCACAGGTGGTGTATCCGCTTGGGCTACCCGGAGAAATCAGCGGTAACAAAACATTGCATTCATAATGACCATAGGACTGACTTCGACATCACAAAACTACCGGGCTGAGCCAGTGGCTTTTGGGACCACCTGGTGAAGGAAGCCATTGAAATAAAACTAGAGGAAAAGAGTCTTAACAAAGACAAAGGTCTCACTCCAAGTAAAAACTGGAATTTGATTGTAAGGCAGGTAGGACGGTGGAAACCTGATTGGATAAGGACTAATCAATCGGGAGGGATGGATGACAGAGGTATAAATGTCACTGGACTAGACATGCCCAGGCATCATCCTTGATGAAGATGGCAGAGTTTGTCATCAAATCGTCTGTTACAGTGGATACCTGTAACTGGCTGGAACCCCAAAGAAGAGCTTATTCATCATATACATTGGGAAAGTACTAGATCCTATTAACATTACTGTACACATATGAATGTCCCACAACCAGCCGTGAAATAATGACTGATAACCTGTTGACTAAATGATTTGTCTGAACAACAGGAAGAACCCTCCTCAGCTTCTTCTGATAGTATAACAGGACTATCTTGTACCCATCTGCAAACCGCATTCTTATTTTATCCAAAAGATATCTCTCAGAAAGGATGGTTACCTTTGACAACCATATATGCAAACCTACTCTGGATTCTATTCCCCTAGTATTTAAATCCCGTGCTCTCGTTTCTTGTTCTGTTTCTATTTAAGTCAGTTTCATTTCTCTGCTCTCTTTAACTTCTGTGATTTGGGTTCTATTATATGAAGCCTCTGCAGGATCAGTTTCTGCCTTGGTGGGCAAGTCACCTAGTTTTCTGAAGGAGGAGTTACATAACAAGTTACAGTATATCTGTGGCTGTCAATCAAGGAAGTTCAGGTCTGAACTAGTGATCACAATGAAAAGTGTATTTCAGAATGACAACACTGCAAAACTGATTTTTTCAAACTCTGTGAAATGAGAAGAAGGTTAGTGAAATTATTTAATTACTTTCTTTTCTTGCAGTTCATGTATGATGAGAAAATTGATTGGTAAGTAGTCTGAATTAATAATTACCTTTAAAGTTTTAACATGAAATGATGTAACTATAAATTATTGACAACTTAGTGGAATTAAACTTTAATAATCAAAGGATCTTGAGTTTTTACACAATAGTCATAGAGGCATATAGCTTGGAGAAAGGCCCTTTCACCCAACTCATCCATTCCAACCAACATATCTTCCTAAATCCGTCCTATTTACCCACATTTGGCCCCTTTCCCTCCGGTCCTTTTCCATCTATGAACCTGCCTAAATGACTTTTAAACATTATAATCCTACCTACTTCCCCAAATCTCTGGCAGCACAACTGCTCTCTACTTGCACCCCAGGTCCCCTTTATTTTTTTACCTTCTCATGTTAAATCTATGCTCTCTAATTTTAGCCTCTCTTTATAACTCAAGCCCTCCAGTCCTGGATAACATTCTCATAAATCTCTGCATGCCATTTTCAGCTTAACAATATCCTTTCCCGAGGTGGGCAATGTGAGGATTGTATTGCACACAATACCCCAAGTCCAATCTCAACACTAATTTGTTCAGTTGTACCATCACACCCTATTTCCCATGATCAGTGCCTTGACTGATGAGAGCAAGTATGCCAAATGCCTTCCTCATTACCCTATCTACCTCTGTCACAATGATAATGGTATAAACACATCAATAACAATTTGCAAATACAGATATGATTTTTTCTTTTCTGGACAGAGATCAAGCTAGTGTCAAAAATATATATGCCTTGTGATTAGAGGTCCATTGTTGTCCATTGTCTTTCGTATATCTGATAGTATGGCCTGTTGTAACATTGTGTTCTGCCACAAAATGAAGTAATGAATGTTTAGTCCAGCATGTCAAGTTTTGAAACTATGGTAGACCTGCACAGGTTTTTGCCAAGTGATGATCCAGCCCTTCACCATGAATGTGGTGATTCAGTTCAATGTGCCCTTGGATAGTTTAACTGTTTACTTTCATAAATGGGAAAATTTCCATCTAGGTAGCCTCCAATACAATCAATGTCTCCTTCCAGTAACTTTTTCCCTCTCCCTTCCCTCTTTTTCTATTCCCCACTCTTGCTTCTTACCTCTTACCTCTTCTCACCTGTCTATCACCTCCCCCAGGTCCTCTTCCTCTTCCCTTTCTTCTATGGTCCACTCTTCTCTCCTATCAGATTCCTCCTTCTCCAGCCCTTTAACTTCCCTACCCACCTGGGTTCACCTATCACCTTCTAGCTAGTCCTCCTTCCCCTTCCCCCATCTTCTTATTCTGGCATCTTCCCCCTTCCTTTCCAGTCCTGATGAAGGGTCTCGGAACAACACGTCATTTGTTTACTCTTTTCGATAGATGCTGCCTGACCTGCTGAGTTCCTCCAATGCGTGTTACTCTGGATTTCCAGCACCTGCAGAATCTCTTGTGTTTAAGTTTTCTCAATGTTTTGAAAGCCAATGGCAACAATATCAATCCTCAAGCTCAAATTATGGCATTCACAGAGCAAGAATAGAAGGGACAAAGTACTGTTTAGTTACCATTAAACATATAGGTATTAGAACTGACCATCCCCACAAATGTCTGCAGGCTGTTTGCTTAAAAGGGTGCTTAATCCACATATTGATTGCAGTGTAATGTATTGTTCCTGTTTTACTCCCTAACCGTGGATATCTTGTTTATTTCTTTGAGGTGGGAAGGCCTTATCCTGATCCTGATGTACGCAGGCTATATACTTGTGATGAAGTAAGTGTTCAAATTATTTGTTTTTCTTGTTATCCATAATTATGCATGTTATGATCACATTGCAGGTAGAATAATAATTTATCATAGAATTTGTTCTTTTTTCTTTATCCCTTCTAAAGTAGGAATGTTCCATGCTGTCGCTCTCAGTTTGATACAGGTACATTACCAACCCGAAACCATAATCCCAGGTGTAGTACAAAGGATATGACAGCCACTGCCAAATTGAAAATAGTTATGCATTACCAAGCAAAAGAAAAAATAGATGTGTAAAAGAAACACTAAAAATTTTTATAGCACTATGTTGAACTTTCTATAAACATTTACTGATGTTTCAAGTTAATACCTTTGACTTCCATTGAACGGGTTTCACATTAAACACTTTGGATAAACTCCTTCACTGGGTTAAACTGTGATGATAAGCTAATGCACAGTGTAAAGCACTTGGGTTTGTTTACACAGGAAAAAAAGTTTAAAATTGATAAGAACATAAATGACATTAGGTCATAAGGTACAGAAGCAAAATTAGGCCATTTGGCCCATTGAGTCTTCTACATCATTTCATCAAGGCTGATTCATCATCCCTCTCAACCCCATTTTTCTGCCTTATCCCCATAACATCTGACGTCCTAACTAATCAAGAACCTATTAATCTCCGCTTTAAATATACCCCGAAATTTGGCCTCCACACCCATCTGTGGCAATGAATTCCACATATTCACCTCCCTCTGGCTAAAGAAATTCCTCCTTACCTCTGTTCTAAAGTTTCTATTCTGAGGTTGTGCCTTCTGGTTCTAGACTCCCCCACTATAGTGGTAGACTCCCACACACATCCTCTCCACATCCACTCTACTGGGACCTTTCAATATTCGATAGGTTTTAGTGAGATTCCCCTCATTATTCTGAACTCCAGCAAGTACAGGCCTAGAGCCATCAAACACCCCTCAAATGTTAACCCATTCTTTGCTATTAGGCAGCAAAATGTCCCAAGGAGGTTTACAGGAGCGTTATCCAACAAACGTGACATTTAATATGACATTAAGACAGCTCATCAAAATCTGGATTTAAGTAGCATCCTGAGGAAATGTAAAGAAGCAGAAAGTCTAGGGATAGAACTCTAGAACTGATAATCCAGGCATTTGAAGCAACAGCCATCAATGGTGGGGCAATAGCAGAATGCTTGGCTAATTGACCAGTATAAGTTGCCAGCAAGTTGGAGAAAAATGAGAATGTGTGGAGAATAAACAAATGGGATTGATGTAGGATTAGTATAAGTGGATGGTTGATAGTAAACATTGACTTGATGGGCTGAAGAGGCTGTTTCTGTGCTATGTCTACAAATGATTCTACGTCATTGGGCTTGGAGATGGAACTGTGACTTTGAACAATAATGTAACACAGACAATCAATAGCAACTGAGCGGACCACTTTAACCCACTACACACAAGTATTATTACTTCCTTCGAGTCCGTTATAGAGTTCAGGATCTACTAGACAGGTATATGGAGGAATTTAAAGTGGAGGGTTATGTGGGAGGCAGGGTTTAAGGGTTGGCACAACATTGTGGGCCGAATGGTACTGTTCTTTGTTCTTTACAATCTTGAAGGACTAACCAAAATGCAGAACATATGCACAAGGGATGTATCAGAATGAAGAGATTACATTTATGAACAAAGAGTGAGTGGAATTCTTCAGTTGCCATGGTAGCAAAGCGGTTAGTGTACACTGTTACAGCTCGGGGCGTTCCGGAGCTCAGAGTTCAATTCCGTAAGAAGTCTTTATACGTCCTCCCCATGGAATGCATGGGTTTTCCTAGGGTGCTCTGGCACCCTCCCACAGTCCAAAGATGTACCGGGTAAGTTAATTGGTCATTGTAAAATGTCCTGTGATTAGGTTTGTGTTACTAAGGGTTTTGGTGTTGCTAAGGTAGTATGGCACATAGAGCTGGACAGGCCTGCTCCACACTATATCAATAAATAAATAAATAGAATGCAAGGCTCCTTCCATTCAAAGAAAACCTGATTTGGAAGAGAGTTCGATGACATTTTATTTTATCCATCCACAGGGGTTTTGGCTAGGCCAACATTTATTACTCATCCCTAATTATACTTGAACTGAATGATTTATGATATCACTTTAGAAGATATTTAAATACAGTGGATTCTGATTAATTGGTCAATTGGTTAATCGGGCAGCCACTTGGTTGGCAAAACTCTTGAAGAACAAAAGCTAATTGAGAAAATAGAGATTAAAATTGAACTAATCAAGATTTTCTTCATTTCTTTGAGATACTGTGCTGCTTAATTGGGACAGGAGGCCGTTGCCAAACAGTTTCTAACTAGCATCAGTGGCATGAACTTTACTGGCCGTTAGACCCTACACTGTGCTTAGAGCAAACAGTTTTTAAAAAGCATCATTTGTGTGTGTTTGTGTTCAAAAAGCAGTGATTTTTGTTACTGATAGCTGGTGAGAAATAAGCCGTAAAACAACTTAGAATTGTTTTGCTCACTGTGGTTTCACACATTCAGGCTTGAAGATGCAATATATAGCCGGGAGTGAAAATGAAATGATTTCACTACTTTAATAAGTTAGGAACTATGAATAATTTGAAGATATTGACAACTGGCTTGAATGTTACAATGAAAGTGAAGATTTGGAGGATGCAATTGTCGAAAGCATTATATGAAGACAGTCCATTATTTGCAATAGTTGTGAGCACTAGTTTAGGTCATTTACAGTCAATCAAAAGAACATGGAGCATATTGGTTGTCCATCATATCTGATGATGGCAGTGACACCTGTGTGGGAGAGCTTGTAAAATTGAAAAGCTGTTGTATTGGGACAGTTCAACTCTCTCGACTTCATGAGTCCAGGTCCAGTGATGTGAGTAGTCGTCACAAACTGGGGTCTTCCTTGGGTGCAGTGGATAACTTTGACTTCTGTGCCGTATCTCTCTCCATGAAACATTGCAGAACCACCTTATTAGCAGCTGGATCTCACTATTGATTTTGTCCACCAGTCCACCGGAGCTGACCTCACATGCTGGGACAGGCTTGCCCTTATTCCACTGGGAATGAGGCCCCTTGGCTACCCTCACCTGGCTTAGCCCACCTGTTGAAATGGTAAAGTGAGATATGACCACTGTCACTCGCAAACAGCTACTTGGAGCCACGGATGAGAGCTGAGTGTCTGTTGGGGACCAAAGGTGATTGAGCTGCCCCAGAAAAGACACACGCCCCTTCACCAGAGGTGCTAACCCTCCCTGGACATCATAGACATGGCAGAGTACAATGGATGAATTTGTCCATCAATAGCTATTAGCAACTAAAACACTGATTTTTCATACTGTGATGGCTTTGGTAGTGTTCTAATTAGTTCTGTATTTCATTTAACTCAGTGAAATAGTAGCTTGTCTTTTATTAATGCTTTTTTAACTATTTCCAACTAATTGGAACAGCTGCTTAATTGAGCCAAAATGTAATAGTCATGATGTCATCCCATTTAACCAGAAACCATTGTATATTCTTGCGTTGGAAATCATGTTTGGGCCTGACCAGGTAGAGGCAGCAAATTTCCATCCCTAAAGACCATTAGTGAGCTAATTGGAGTTTCATAATAGTCATTATTATTACTCATTACACTGGACAACAAAGATTTTTCTTCCTGAATACCTTTAAGTGTATCTTATAAATTTTAGGCTACTGATCATGAAAAGCACCATGAAATTTCCCTATCACGCACCATTTTTTAAATAAACATGTTTATTATTTCAATTCATAATTCAAGTCAATTAAAATGTGGCCTACAATGTAAGCTGGAAAATTTCCTACCTTGTCCAGGCATGTTTGGGCATGCTTAGGCAGTGCGGCTGCTGCATGGCAGGACAGGTTTTAGTAATAATTATTGGGTTCAGGACTGTAAGGATGGAATTTGCTATCACCAGGCACAAAAATTTCTATGAAGGATTTTGATATTTAAGACAGATGCTTCCCAGAATAACTGATGCCAGGATTAAGGAAAGCAATTTTTGTTGGTCTATAAATCAAACAGGTCATCAATGACAGGCAATTTGAAGAATTTCTAGTGGGACCGGAGAAAATCACGTGGAAGACGTTCAAGGAAGTTGTTGAAATTTTTCTCGGCATCTACAGGGCACCAAGCTACATGCAGCTGGTTAAAAGCATGTTTCAAGCATATAAAATCATGAAATGCAACATGTCACTAAGGATTCATTTTCTGCATTCCCATTTAGACTTCTTCCCTGCAAATCTTGGCGCTATTAGTGACGAGCATGGTGAAAGGCTTCAGCAGGACATTGCGGTCAGGGAGAAAAGATACCAGGGCAACTGGAATCCATCAATGCTGGCAAATTATTGTTGGACGCTTAAGCGAGAAGCCTCAGGCACTGAGTACAAATGAAAATCATTAACAAAATATTTTTAACTTAGTTGAACTATTGCAAAGCATCAGCATCATTATGCAATTAAACACATTATATTCAATAAAAATTAATTTGTTGTTTCTCCAAATTCCTATGCGATACAAGTAGCCTGAAGTTATATTTCAAGCAGTCTATCATAAACAGAAAAATTCTGAGGAAGCAACACTTTTGATAAAACTTGATGTCCAGTGTTACCTACCAAATATTGAAAGGCCTAAGCAGAGTGATCGTGGACAGAATGTTTCCAATAGTGATAGATTCTAGGACCGGAGGGCACAGTGTCTGAACAGTAGAATGCCTATTTAGAAGAAAGATGCAGAAGAATTTATTTAGCCAGAGAGTGGTGAGTCTGTGGAATTTATTGCCACAGACAGCTCTGGAAACCAAGTCATGGGGTATATTTGAAGCAGAAGTTGAGAGGTTCTTGACTAGGAAGGGCATGAAAGGTTATGGGAAGAAGACAGGAGAATGGGGTTCAGAGGAAAAGTAAATCAGCTGTGATCAATATCAATGCAGACTCATTGTGGCTATACCCACTCATGGGGAAGGCTTTGGGAGTAAACCCCGAGGGCAAATCTGGAGCTGGAGTCCCTACCGCAGTCCTTCGTTGAGATCAATGCTGACTGGCACTCCTGCAACACCACTTGTGCCAAACTCTATCAGTCTCTGCCGATGCTTTGGATTCATCAGCTGTGTGAAGAGGAGCTTACTGCATGGGCAACAGCTTGCTCTCCTTGTTGACCTGCCATGGTTTGTGTATTACGTAGACAACTGGGAAGCAACATCCACAGTCGACCCCAACCAATGGAGGGCCTGAAGGTGTGATCACTATACCACTATACCCTATGACATATTGGGGCACAATCAATATGTAGAAATGGTATTGATTCAAAGGTTTCAACGGTACATTTAATGTCAGAGAAACGTATACAATATACACCCTGAAACGCTTTTTCTTTGCAACCATCCACAAAAACAGAAGAGTGCACCAAGAATGAATGACAGTTAAATGTTAGAGCCTCACAGCCCCCCAGCTCCCCCCATGCATAAGCAGCAGCAAAGCAACTAGCCCCCTCCCCACCAGACACAGATTTGCAGTAGCCCAAAGACTATTCTAACATACCACAGGCTCTCTCTCTCTCTCTCTCTCTCTCTCGCTCTCTCTAATAAGGGAGAAAGAGATATCTCCATTTCACAGCAAGAGGGGAGACATAACAAACAACTCCCGGATTACAATGTTAAAAGTCCATTGCGTCACTTTATCCGAGCTCTGTGCCCAAAGGTCTCGAGTCTTTGGGCACTCAGCCAGAGATCTTCTGTCTCCCACGACACATGGATTTCCTGCTGGGACACCGAACTTCGGTCCGCCCGTCTCCAGAGCCACGAGATCCCGGAGCTGCGAAGGCAAGCTAAGCTCTCAGGCCGCATCCTTGGAACAGGTGGATATTTGTGTAAATATGATCTTTGCATACATATATCTTGTTTGATCACCAGGTTTGGCAAAATGTTTGCAGACGTTTCGACTCCAATTGAGAAGCCGTCATCAGTGCACAGTTGCCGGCGTTGTCTCCTCGGAGTGCCAGCTTAAATACAAACCCGAGGCTGAATGGATACTGGTTAGACACCAGATCCCAGAGGAGCATATAGGCCAGCATTCTGGGGAGACAACACCCTCAACTTATGATGGCTTCTCGATTGGAACTGCAAACATTTTGCCAAGCTCAGCCATCAACCGAACTTCAAAATAGCTACCAATGTTCCGCAATATTTTAAACATATATTTTGTATAAGGATGTGAAAATCACTTAAAAGGTCAAATAGAATTAGTATGAATATGTGCTTACTGTCATCTGCACGGTTAATATACTGCACCCACAGGAAGAAAAGAAGGCTATCAGGGCAGGATATGAAGAGATAATTAGAGTGGGAGGAGATCCTTGTGGAATACTGACACCACCTTAGGCTAGTTAGCATCATTTCCTTTCTGTAGACTCTGGTGATGTAAAATATATCAACAGTACTTCACAATATTCTTTAATCAATGCTGGAGGGAACTTCCACTCAAGGCTGTTGTATCTTTTGGATATCAAAGCTGCGGAATAAAGTATCATTCTGATCTTTAAATGAAAATCTGATCTTCTCAGGTACTAATCTAATACTGTGTCTCCATCACAACCAGATCTCTTTGTGCCACTCTAATAAACCAGAAAATCAATCATCAGGCTACGTTTTCTCATGAGTAAACCGGCAGATAAGTAATATTTCCCTGAACTTGAATGACCAATTTTTATTCTGCATCCTCCTGTCTTTTTTCCTAAAGCACTTCACAGACATGTATCAAACACGGAGAAGCAGTGGCTCTAATAACTGTGGCACCATGCTTCTGCCTCATTTGAGAAGTATTAATTGCAGTTTTCTTGAAAAAGCACAGTACTGTGTTTTGACTTATAACACATATAAAGAATACTTAACATCTGCAAAATGTTTCACATGGAAGTCTGAACATTATTTCATATTTTTGCACCAGTGTCAATTGGAGATGTCGAAAGTAAGGTCTCTATAGTAATTGAAGATAGGTGGAGAGGTGGAGGGGCAGGTAGGGTTGAGGAAGCAGAGAGCCTACAGAACAACTTGGACAAATTAAGAGAGCAAAGAAGGGGAAGAAAGAATATAATGTAGGGAAGTATATAGTCATGGACTTTGGTAGAAGGAATAAAGGCTTAGATTGTTTTTCAAATAAAGAGAAAATTTAGAAATCAGAGATACAAGGGGACTTGGGAGTCCTCATGCAGGATTCCCCAAAGGTTAACTTGCAGGTTAAGTCGGTAGTAAGGAAGGCAAACGCAACATTGGCATTCATTTTGTGAGGACAAAAATGTAAAAGCAGAGAGGTAATGCAGAGGCTTTATGAGGCATTGGTCAGATTAGAGGGAGAAGGCAGGGGAATGGAATTGAGCAGAACAATAAATCAGCCATGATAGAATAGCGGTGCAGACTCAATGGGCCAAATGACTTAATTTTCCTCCTATGCCTTATGGTCTTAAGGGGCTCAGTTATTGAGAATTCAGGAAATGGTATGGCAAATTTTGTTAAATGTTAAAACTTACTCTTCTCCTCTATTCCCTTTAAAATTTCCTTCTTTGGTTTGGCACTCACTGGTTCCTTTCTCTTCTGTAAAGCAATTTAGAACTGTTTATATTTAAATTATTGTGACATACACCACTAATAACATTGTCTCTCTACTTACAACAGATGGTGAAAGGGTCTTCCTGCAGTGTAATTCAATAAAGAGTTTGTGGAATTTCAACAGAGGCAATAAGAGAACATTATTATGTATTCAAGAGAGGTTAAAGGAAGGGATTTGTTTTATTTGTCACATCTACATCAAAACATACTGTGAAATGCGTCGTTGTCCCAATTCAGATCAATGTTACTTGTGATGGTGCCAGCCCACAAGTGTCACCACACTTCCGGCGCCAGCATAGCATGTCCACAACTTCCTAACCCTAACCCATGCATCTTTGGAATCTAGGCTTCAGGTCTTCTACTTCCTCCATCAACTATGACATTTATGTTTATTCATTTTGAGATTTTGAGTCCATATCAATTTCTAGGACATTATTGCTGAGATTCTGCCAATGGTGATGTTGTTGAATATTAAGGGAAGGCAACCAAAATCTCTTTTAAGAGATGATTGCTCCTCTATGAATGAGGGGAGCTTGGCGAAGTATGTGTAAGGTGAGAGGGCGAGGGGTGGGGGCAGTGGGCAGCATGGACACCCACTCACCCACCTCTCCAATAATCAGTCTGGGCATCAGTTTTGGGAGGAGGGGACTTCAATCGAGTCCGCTGCCTGAGTACAAAAGGTAGCAGTGGGTCACTACCATGGAAAAGAGCTTTGACCAGTGACCAATCGACTTTTGGATTGATTTAAAAAGAGCAAATTAAGGGAAGGCAGGCACAAGAACAGTGCTCATCATTGCATTGGCGGTCGCCTGAGTGGACAGAGTCAGAGTGGTGAGCTTGAGACTTTAACTCTTTGAGGTTTCAGCAAAGAGGCTTCAGTCAGAGAAAGCAAAGAAATGAGAAGCTCAAGTTTTTTTTCCCTTCCCTTCTTTATATCCATTCAGCGAGGATAGTAGAGATGCCAGGCAGGATAGTTGAATGCTCATCTTGTGGGATATGGGAAGCAGGGAGACCTCTAGTGTCCCTGATGACTACAACTGGGAGAAGTGCATCCTGCTGCATCCTGGACAGAAGGGATGGTTTGTACTGAGCTGGAGGGGGACTAATATCCTAGTGGGAAGGTTAGTTAATGCTGCAGGGGGATGGGAACCAGAGGGCCAGAACAGTTAGTAGAGAAGCTTGAAGGCAGATGTTGGTAAGACCGCAAACAAAATTAGGAATCAAAAGGTTGGAGCATGGTGTGACTAGCATTCTGAGCTGCCTATACTTCAATGAAAGAGGTGTGGTGGGAAAAATGGATAATAGTGCTGAAGTTGAGCATAGCTGGTTTACAAACAGAGGCAATGTGTAGTGAGGAGAGGCTTTGATAGGGCAGAATTGCAGTCAACAGGGTGAGTTGCGACATAAAAGGTGGACAAAATGAAAAGATGAAAACAGGACTTAAGGTGTTGTATTTGATTGCATGCAGTATATGGAATAAGGTAGATGGACTTGTACCACAGTTGCAGATTGGCAGGTATGATATTTTTGGCATCATTGAATCATGGCTAAAAGATTACAGCTGGACACCAAGGACACACATTGTATTGCAGGAAAGCAGAGGGGGTGGCATTGCACTGTCAGTAAAAAATGAAATCAAATCATTAGAAAGAGGTGATAGGGTCAGAAAGTGTTGAATCATTGTGGATAGAGCTAAGGAAATGCAAGGGCTGAAAGACCCTGATGGGTGTTTTATACAGACCTCCCAAGGATGTGGTCTACAAATTACAATGGGAGATAGAAAATGCATGCCAAAAGGGCAAGTTACAATAGTCATGGGGGACTTGAATATGTAGCTAGATTGGGAAAATCAGGTTGGTGCTGGATTCCAGGAGGAAGAATTTCTAGAGTGCCCACAAATTGGCTTTTTAGAGCAGCTCGGGTTTGAGCCTCCTATCAGAATTAAATGTTAGAGCTGAGAAATTTGACTGTCAGCAATCATATGCATCTTCCTTTGTGCTCAGTATGACTCCACTCTCCGGAACAATTTCTCCTGGTACCCATTGACTTTAGTCTCACTGGCATTCACTGGATGCTACACATCCCCAAGATCAGCTGTTTTCTTGTCACCTCTGGAAATCAACTCTATTGTTATAATTTCTTCAAGGATCAGGCCAGCACAGTACTGGGCAGAATTCATAGATTTATACAGTGTTTCTGCATTGCTTTTATGCTTTTACTCCCCTTTAATTTGTGGACCAGTGCTATTTTTTCCATAATTAATAGAATTATGGTTATTTGTCCCAAAGTGCTCTCCGACTGTCACGCCAGTCTCTTGCACAGACTCGTTTCCCAAGAAAACCATTCCCCACCATTGAGCACATTTACACAGAGCGCTGTCGCAGGAAAGCAGCATCCGGCATCAATGACACCCACCTCCTAGGTCATGCCCATTTCTCATTGCTGCCATCAGGAGCCTCAGGACTTACACCACCAGGTTCAGGGACTCTTGAACTGGGGGGATAATTTCACTCAACTTCACTCACCCCATCATTCCCACAACCAATGGACATACTTTCAAGGACTCTTCATCTCATGTTCTCAATATTTATTGCTTATTTATTCATTTCTTTTTCTTCTGTATTTTCACAGTTTGTTGTCTTTTGCACACTGATTGTTTGTCTTCCCTGTTGGGTGCTCTCTTTTATGGTTCTTGGATTTACTGAGAATGCCCACAAGGAAACAAATCTTAGGGTTGTATATATAAGTACATATGTACTTTGATAATATAACTCTCTGAGACATGAGGCGAGATATCAGTTTTAATTGACTGGAAGAAGGAACAAGCAGTAGTTGACCACTATACTACATCCTGGAGACTGAGGGCCGGGCTCAGGCCTCAATCGCCTTTATACAGGGGTCTGTGGGAGGAGCCACAGGAGCAGTCAGCCGGGGGGGGTGGGGGCCTGTGTCCAGACAGGTATATGTAGTTCACCACAGTAATAAATATACTTTGAACTTTGAAGAAGTAGTGTTACCAGAAAACTTACGCTTAACAAATTAATTTCCATCTAATCATCAGCATAATGTCCCAGTCAATATTAGGAAAATGAACATTACCTACTATGTATGGCATCCGTTAAACTCGCGAGACCATGGATCTGCGCCTGGAAAGTCTTCTCCAGGTCGCAGGCCTGGGCAGGGTTGTATGGAAGACCGGCTGTTGCCCATGCAGCAAGTCTCCCCTCTCCACGCCACCGATGTTGTCCAAGGGAAGGGCAAGGGCCGATACAACTTGGCACCAGTGTCGTCGCGGGAGTTGCCAGAACGAGATTGAAGGCAACGTCGGACTGCCTCAGGGACTCAAGTTCCTGATTTGTCCTCAGGGTTTACTCCCGAAGCCTTTTCTATGAGTGGGTGTGGCTGCAAGGCAGCGGAGGTTTGGAATCAGAGTTTTCCCTCTCTTAGATGGACTGCCTTCCCAGGCTGACAAGCTCCATCGACTTACCATTACATCCCCATTATCCCTGCATCAAATAGCTAACTCTCCACATATTTACTCCTTTAATACCTGTCAACTAGTTGGGAGCATATAATACACTCCCATCAAAGATTTATCCCCTTCTTATTTCTTAGTTAGGATGCAACGTGTAGGGAGGAGACAGCTGTCTGTTCTGTTATTGTAATCTGTGCAAATCTTGTGTTAAATGAAGGGGAAGCAAAAGTATGATGATTTCACTCTCTCTCACACACGCGCGCACACGCACACACACATCATTCCTCATTTATAGATTTAAAATAAGTGGCATGCATTATATAGATTGTAATACCTAGAAGGGATTCGAAGTGCATAATTGAGTGCGGAGCATATGTATCTATAATCATACCTATTTAGTACTTTTATAGTGTATGTCTTGGATGGTGTGATTTATGTTATAGACAGTGAAAAATGATTCATTGAAATGTTCCGTCATTGAAAATGTATGGAATTTTGATCTGTAACATATTAGTGAGAAATTGATTCGCTCTTTATATTAGACCATAAATATAGGAGCAGAATTAGGCCATTTGGCCCATCAAGTCTTCTCTGTCATTTCATCATGGCTGATCCATATTTCCTCTCAGCCCCAATTTCCTGCCTTCACCCCATATCTTTTCATGCATTGACCAATCAAGAATCTATCAACCTCTGTTTTAAATATACCTAAGGACTTGGCCTCCACAGTTGCCTGTGGCAAAGAATTCCACAGATTTTCCACTCTCTGGCTAAAGAAATTCCTCCTCTTCTCCATTCTCAAAGGAGACCTCTCTATTCTGAGACTGCGTCCTCTGGTCTTAGACTCTCCCACCAGAGGAAACATCCTCTCCATATCCATTCTATCAAGGCCTTTTACCATTCAATAGGTTTGAATGAGGTCACCCCTCATTCTTCTCAATTCCAGTGAGTACAGGTCTAGAGCTATCAAACTCTCTTCATATGACAAACTATTTAATCCTGGAATCAACTTCATGAACTTCCTTTGAACCCTTTCCAGGGATAATAAAGGGTTAAGTACTACTGCATTACAAAATCGTTTCTGATCTTCAGCAAGGTCATGTCAAGATTGTACTTGGACCTGCCACTTATTTCCAGTGATCTAACATGACTTGTGTTTATTTATCTTTCTCTGGTCTGTTACGTACCCACATATTGGGTACCATTGCATTTTTCATATTGTTCAAGCAATGCTTGTAGAGCAGTTGAAAGAAAATGGTTTCTTTACTCATTCTGCTGTTAATGCAAGTGTAAATTAGTTCCAAGATGAAGAAAAATTGTGTAAGATTTGTTTACTTCTTGAAGTCATGACAGTGGAATCTTATATCTATGACTGAAAGAATCTTTTTCTCAACAAGCATTGCTCAGTTATTCAAGCCTGAAATGCTCCAGACTTTTAGACAAATCAACAGAATCAGCATTTTACCTTGTCTTACCTTGTATTTTTTGTCCTGCAAAGAGAAAGATTAAAACTTGTGATCATATTTTTTCCACAATGTTTCAAGACCATAAATGAGAAAATGACCGTGGAAGCAAATAATGAACACCTGCCAAAACTTTATGTTAGAGGAAACTAATTTTTAAGTTCCAAACTGTCATTATTTATTATCTCAGCTCCATTGCCAACAGATGATTACTGGGAATGTGGAACAGGCATATGGCTAATGGAACAAAAATATATTTTAAAAGTAATTTCTCACTAGTTTTTTTAAGAGAAGCAAGTTAAGAATAAGCTGCTCTGTGACAAAACCAGTGAGAATTTATTGGTGCTTCTTCCAAGGAGCAGAGTTTATCAATGGGCACAGACTTGCTTATGATGAAGGAGATGACACAAAAAAAGTTACAGATGTTGACAGGCATTGAATGGAAACTTAGGAAAATCTTTGTAATCATAAAGAATAGATCAACAATAAGATGGAGAAATGACATTGTATTTAACCTAGCTGATGCTTATAGAGTGCGGCAAGATTATTAAACTTATTTAGGCCATTGTTAGAACATCATTGATTCTCTCAACCAGTGGAAGCAATGCAGATAGGCATATAAAATCCCCCTGACTGCACACCTAGCCATATGCCACCATGAGCTAATCTGATACCACTTGAACCATTTGATCAAATCACAAGAGCATCTACCAATCCAGCAGGACTCTTTCTAACATGACAAAAAGAGAAATGGATGTTGCTTGACCTGCCAAGAGTTTCCAGCATTTTCTGGTTTTCTTTCAGATATCCAGTGCCTGCAGTTTTTTTTTATTAAGTTTTCTTTGACCCCATGACATTTTCATCCTTGCCAACATTGCATCTAGCCAGAAGAGGCCCAGAAAGTTACATGGTAATTTTTCTTCCTACGCTTTAATTATCTGTGCCAAATGCAACAGTATTATTTCTTCAGCCTCATGTGGAAAGAGCTCCCTGCATGGCCACATCTCTACCCCTGACCTCGGGCCACATATTGTAAACCCAACTGAAAATTCTGCCTCATAGCTGGCTTGGCTAGCAGTCACAGAGATTGCCTTCCAACTCGTGCTTAGAACGGATCTACACCTGACAAGTAAGAATGAGTTGCCAAGCCCAGGAATTAATGAAGGCTGGTGATTTTTGAGTTGACAAGGGATTGAATCTAACTCCAAAAAGTTGATAAACTTAATATTTATAATGTTTGCATTGCTTGCCCTGGAGCCTTTGTTGGCCAGTGCTATCCAGTCAGTCCAGAGCAAGCAAAATGTGGTGTAGTGGAGGGCGATGATACAGATAGAACAGAAGCTTCATTACCTCACCACACATGCCTCATATCTTTCAAGTTGCTAATTCGTTTAGCAGGAAGCTATTACAGCTTGAGGAATCAGAGCTTAGAGTTCAATTCCGACACCATCTGGAAGAAGCTTCTACGTCCTTCCCGTGAGCGCGTGGGTTTCCTCCAGTTGCTTCGGTTTTCTCCCATGTTTCAAAGATGTGCCGGTTAGTTGGTTAACAGGTCATTGTAAATTGTCCTGTGATTAGGTTAGTGTTAAATAGGTGGGTTGCTGGGCTGGAAGATCCTGTACCGCGCTGTATCTATAAATAAATAAAATTAAATTCCACAAGCCTAGAATGGATCATGTCCTTGCATTGACGGAGAGAGAACTTGAAACTACATTGACAATACAAGTATTGCATAAATGCCCAGGTCTTTAGCCTGGAATTGATCATATCTATCAAATATGAATATATACCTGTTGACATGAATAGGTAAGGATATGGAGGGCTACGGTCCCAGCGTAGGTCAATGGGAGTAGGCTGTTTAAATGGTCGGCATGGGCTAGATGGGCTGAAGGGCCTCTTTGTGTGCTGTACTTTCCCATGACTCTAATAGTCCCACCTGCAAATTGAAACAACAACAATAATGCTGTGCTGTTCGATGTTTGTGCACAGGTTTAATAACAAGATGCAGAGCTATTTTGTGAGCAAGCTGATGAAGGACGTGGCAAACGGCAATGTGATCGGCAACGAGATGGAGGATGGTAATATTGATTCTCTCAGTAGTTGTGATGACCCATCACTCCCATTGTTATCTCAAGGTAAGGCTAACCAGGCAGAGAATGGCCAGTAAAAATCTTTTATCTGCACTCAGCATCTGTTTAATAATTAGGTAACAATTTTCTGAGCGTTTTTGTCAATAGCTATTCAATTTCATTGTTAGAGAATTTTTTTTTAGAATAGCCCTTTGTCAGACAGTATTTTTTTGGGGGGTGGGCTCATTGACAATGAAAAATTGAATCAAATGCCTAACGTTTCATTTGTTTTCCTTCATAATCAGGAACAGTAACATTCCTAGGCATGGTTGTATTGAGAAGCTGAAGGCTGTAAAGTCGCTGCTTTTTCATTCTGAAGATGCCATGCTGGGAGATGGTGCCAGTCACAAACTGATTCCACCTCCGCCAGTGCCGCTCTGCCCATTCTTCAACTGACAACACGACTTGTTCCCATGTGATGTGGTAACCCAGCATGAATCCGGGAGAAATCTTTGGACCTCACTCACCTTGTGACTTCTAGTATGCTGAATGTACCACAGCTGTTTCAGATCACTGCAGAAGGGGCTTATTTCTTCAAACCTGCCTTGCCCCATTCCCCCAAACAAGGAAAATCTCTCATAGTGAAAACTTTGATTTTGGTTTTCATAGGAATTTAGAAAATTAAGGAACAGCAGAGGGCCAATGTGCCCTCGCCAGCCAGAAATAAACATTAAGTTACAAACACGCTGGACGAACTCAGCAGGTCGGACAGCATCCGTGGAAACGAGCAGTCAACATTTCGGGTTGAGACCCTTCATCTGGACTGAAGAGCGAGGGGGCAGGGGCCCTATAAAGAAGGTGGGGGGAGGATGGGAAGGAGAAGGCTGGTAGGTACCAGGTGAAGAAACAATCAAAGGAAAGATCAAGGGGTGGGGGAGGGGAAGCAGGGAGGGGATAGGCAGGAATGGTGAAGAAGGAATGTAAGGGGAAAGAACAATGGGTAGTAGAAGAAGGTAGATCATGAGAAAGGTGGTAGGCATCTGGAAGAAGAGGCAGAGTGAAAGTGGGATGGGGAAGGGAGGGAGAGGGATATAGGAGCAGAATTAGGCCATTTGGCCCCTCATGTCTGCTCTGCCATTACATCATCACTGATTCATTTTTTTCTCGGTGCCAGTCTCCTGCCTTCTCCCCATATCCCTTCATGACATGACCAATCAAAAATCTATCAACCTCCTCCTTAAATATACCCAATGACTTGGCCTCCACAGCCTCTGGTTACTGACATTACTGCTAAATAGATATTACTTATCTCTCTGGATCTCTCATAACTTTTGTACCTTGATTAATTCTACCCTCAGTTTCACTGGCTACCATGAATGCCACCCCTGCCTAGGCCTCATCATAATTGTAATTCTCTCACCCTGCAAAATCCTTGTAAACCTCTGCCCCTCTAAGCATTATCATACACTTTCTGCAGTGTGTGGTGACTAGGGCTGTGCATACTAGTCCAGATGTGGACTGACCAATATCTTACTGCAAACATTTCTAGTGTGCCTTTCCTGCTCTTGTGTGCCATGCTTCAGCCAATGACTTGCCTCCATGTTGCCATGTTCATGGCTTTATAGACACACATTTCAAGGCCACTTTTCCGAGAACTCTGATGTAGAACGTATCCCGTTGTCAAGTTAAGTGAAAAGCAGGAACTTGAGACACAGGAGATTCCAGATGTTGGAACATCAAGCCACAGAAACCTGCTGAAAAAACTCAGCATCAATGAGGGGGGAAGAAATGGGCAAAGTTTGAGGGCAGAATCTTGCATCAGGACTGAGAGGGGAGATGGCCAGTATAGAAGGGAGGAGGAGTGGGGCAACAGGAGCCTGAGGTAACTGGTGGACTAGCAGCAGGGAAAGATGACAGACTCCTTGTGTCAGGTAGTGGGAGGAGGGCTGTGAAATTAGGAGAAAGTGACTGGGGGATTATAAATGGAGGAAAGCAAAAATGAGTGGAGGGTGTTGCAAAGTGAGAGGTAGGGTGTACAAAAGTTGGAGACAGCCGCTGGAAGGTAATAAACAGGAATACAGTGGGCTACCAGAGATGAAATTGAGTATTGGGTAAAGGAGGAATCATTAGGGGAGAGGTAAATGGGGGATAGAGTCAGAACCAGATGGCAACATCCCCCTTCCCCAATATGTTAATAGAAATAAGTTAAATTATTGCTCAGCAGCCACTCCCCCCCCCCAACCACCCCATAAAATATTTAATCAGGTCCATTGTCCATACTTTCCAGTGAAAAGGACACTTTCCAGAACACTCCAGCAAATAGCACCACTTATCAGTGATGATCAAAGTAAATTATTGAAATCATAGGCCATCATGAACTTACATTAGATGACTCAAATAGTAACTATGGCTCTGTAAAGCATTTCCAAATATGACCAGATTCCATTTTAATTGACTCAGAAGACTTCCAAAGTTAAGCAAGGTTTGTTTTCAACTGTGGTTCATTCTGCTCACTTTGCTGAACACCAATTAATATCTTTAAATTCTTCTCCATTTACCCCACTAACTGTTGTCAAACTTCTGTCTGCTTAGCCTTACCATGGTTCCTATTTCTTGATGTCATTCTTAACAACCTTCTGAACACTGTTTTGTCTTTTTAAGTGCTTTTTAACAATAATTAACAATATTTTCTGCAATAAATAACAAATGACAGTAATCAGCTTTAATTCATTAACAATGGCTCAGGCTGATAATGTGGCTTCTCTAACCATAGCATTAGCAGTATAGAAAATAAATTAGTAACTACCTTGATAGCTTGATATCTTAAGCTAAACCAATGAGATTATAGATGACTTTATGCATCATTTTTGTGGGCTTTAAGCTGTAAATGCCAAGGAATCAGCCATTACAGATAAACAAATTATACAGGAAAGCAAACAAATATTAAATATTAATAATCAAGCTCCAAATTCAGATTTAGCATTTTTTTAAATTAATCATGCAGTTATAATTAGTTCAGTGCCCAGCTGCAAAATTAGGTTTTGGATGTTGAAGGGCCACAAAGCTGTGCTGGAAACTACTGAGCCTTATTGTGCTTTCTAGGATCAGATGGTATCCCAGTGCCAGGAAAGTCTAGGGCATGTGCCTGGGAATTCTGCAGCACAATGTTCAGTGAGCCTTGGACTTAATGATAGTCACTGAGCCATCCAGCACAGAGACAAGCAATTCAGTCCATCACACCTATGCCAACCAACAATCATCTGTCTATACTAATTCTTTTGGTCTGTAGCTTTCAAGTGCATGTTTCAAAACATAAATGTTATAGAAGTTCATTTGTCTCTGCCACCAGTCAGTCTTCTTTCTCAGGTACCTTTTAGACATCTTAGCCTAATCCCTGCCCTCGATTTGCTTCCATTCAGATCCCTTTAACCGGTATTAAATCGATTTCATTGGTGAATGAGATCTTTACCGTGTTGTCCAGTGCTCCCTACTGGTCTTCCATCATACCTTGTCCATGGAGGAGGGCATGGTTTACATGTATCAGTTCTCTAATCTAAATGTATTCAATTTGGAAACAAGAAAATAACAAAATAGACAGAGTCTTTCTGCTTCGACCAAGTTGCTATCTTTACCTCTGAGCCTGACAAATGAACAGTGATATGAAACTGATGGATATAAAATTTGATCAAAATTATTCACTAAATTTTGTTCATATAGATTTTGTTTTAGCTCCAATGTACAGTTAATAGTTCCCTCACTACCATCTCCTCCCGTAACCCAGGACATTCAAACTGTGAGGTGCAGATAAAACAAAGACCTTGATAGTTTAAGATCTGTTAGTTCAGGTGCACGTTGTGACATTTTATGCTACTGAAAAATCCACTTTACACAATAATTTCATTACAAAGATGTGTGTCATACTTAATTATGACTATTGAGTGATTCTGAAGTGTTCTAATCCTTGTTATTTTCCACCTTAAAATAATGAGATCATGCAATGCAGTCTCTCTAAGGCACTGGCTTTATACGCTGGCCTTTGAGCTTTCTGGGATTTACATACCGTTTGTTCATGTGTAATGACCAGTTCAATCGGCCAATGGTGTGGACAAGGAAAACAGTGCAGCTGAGAAATGTGATGGTATCGAAAATGGAAATGTTCCTCTGGACATAAATACAAAAGAAGATGGCAACAAGGATGAAAGTGAACCAGAGCTCCTGTCTCCATTTTCTCCACCAGGTGAGAATGAGCACAATAGATACATATTCCATTTGTATGTTGTATGATCATTTTAAAGACAAAAAAATCTATTCCATAAAGTATACAAAATATGCATACAAGGTTAATTACAATTTACCAATGTTTACCAGTCTCAAGAGAATTATTTGGCAAGTCCAGTGATGGCACAAAAGTATAGGTTGAGTATCCCTTGTGTGAAACTCCAAAACCCAAAAACCTCTGAAATCTTGTTTTGAGCACTGACATGACATCAGAAATGGAAAATCCCACAAGGTGCTTGGAAGGTTCCCTGGCAATGCGCAGGTCTCTGCACACCACAGATAGTTCTGATAAGCGTAATGAAAAAAAGCTAAAGAAAAATATAAAAACACTGCATAAAGCAAAAAATGAAGATCTGGATTGTGTATAGAGAGAATGGATTCTTCAGCATAGGATTGCCCACTTAACGATGGATGGTATGCTTAACGGTATGCTGATCATGAAACAAGCAAAGATCTACCATGCCAAACTGAAAATTGAAAGTAACTGTGAATATTTAGCAGGCTGATTGCAGATATTTGAGAACAGGCACAGCTTTAAATTTTTAAAGACTTGCAGCGATAAAGCATCTGCTGATAATGAAACAGCAGAGAAAATAATTAATGGGTTTGCCGATATCGTTGCTGATGAAAATCTAACATTATTCAGAGCTCAGCACTGGGAGTCCGAATATAGAAACAGGGAGCCAGAATATTGGGGCTGATAATATGGAAGAAAGGGACTAAGGAAAGCAGTATGGAATTAGTCCTCAGGAACAGCCAGATGGAAAGCCAGGTCCTGAGCCAGCTCTCGGGAATTTTCTTCTAGAGGTGGCCAACCCAAACAATGACCCAAGTGGTTGAAAATGAGGATATCTGGAATAAGAACATGATAAATGAAAGCCACAAAGAAGGAATGGTTGCACAGAAGAAAGTGGAAAATGAGAACAAAGACAATATAATTGTCACAGAAGAGAAAGTGAGGATCAAGCAGTGGGTGGTGAAGAACAAGTGCAGAACAATGAAGAGAGCCCAGGTTGTGGGTCAGGTGACACCCTGATGGGGCTGATGGGAGAGGGAAGAGCACCATTGAGCAGAAGACTTGAATTTTTAGGAGGGAGGCCAATATTCAAATAAAGGAGGTCCATGGATATGAAATCGGCGGAGTGCAGAAAGAAACTGAGGAAGAAGAATACAAGAGGCAAGAGAAGACAGCCAAGAAGAGGTCAAAAAGTCAACAGAGATCAGAGAGGCAGAACACAGAGATGAGGGAGTGGATTTAACATTTTGTAAAGTGCTGCCTGAAGATACAGCAATAGTATGTGCTGGAGCTTTTGGAAAGCATCAAGTTGGATAAGTTGCCGGGACCGGATGAGATGTACCCCAGGCTACTGTGGGAGGCGAGGGAGGAGATTGCTGAGCCTCTGGTGATGACCTTTGCATCATCAATGGGGACGGGAGAGGTTCCGGAGGATTGGAGGGTTGTGGATGTTGTTCCTTTATTCAAGAAAGGGGGTAGAGATAACCCAGGAAATTATAGACCAGTGAGTCTTACCTCAGTGGTTGGTAAGTTGATTGATAAGATCCTGAAAGGCAGGATTTATGATCATTTGGAGAAGTATAATATGATTAGGAATAGTCAGCGTGGCTTTGACAAGGGCAGGTCATGATTTACGAGCCTGATTGAATTTTTTGAGAATGTGACTAAACACATTGATGAAGGAAGAGCAGTAGATGTAGTGTACATGGATTTCAGCAAGGCATTGGATAAGGTACCCCATGCAAGGCTTATTGAGAAAGTAAGGAGGCATGGGATCCAAAGGGACGTTGCTTTGTGGATCCAGAACTGGTTTGCCCACAGAAGGCAAAGAGTGGTTGTAGACGGGTCATATTCTGCATGGAAGTCGGTCACCAGTGGGGTGCCTCAGGGATCTATTCTGGGACTCTTATTCTTTGTGATTTTTATAAATGACCTGGATGAGGAAGTGGAGGAAGGGGTTTGTAAGTTTGCTGATGATACAAAGGTTGGAGGTGTTGTGGACAGTGTGGAGGGCTGTCAGAGGTTACAGCGGGACATTGATAGGATACAAAACTGGGCTGAGAAGTGGCAGATAGAGTTCAGCCCAGATAACTGTGAAGTGGTTCATTTTGGTAGGTCAAATATGATGGCAGAATATAGTATTAATGATAAGACTCTTGGCAGTATGGAGGATCGGAGGGATCTTGGGGTCCGAGTCCATAGGTCGCTCAAAGCAGCTGCGCAGGTTGACTCTGGTTAAGAAGGCATATGGTATATTGGCCTTCATCAATTGTGGAATTGAGTTTAGGAGCTGAGAGATAATGTTGCAGCTATATAGGACCTTGATCAGACCCCACTTGCTCAGTTCTGGTCACCTCACTACTGGAAGGATGTGGAAGCCATAGAAAGGGTGCAGAGGAGACTTACAAGGATGTTGCCTTGACTGGGGAGCATGCCTTATGAGAATAGGTTGAGTGAACTCGGCCTTTTCTCCTTGAAGCGAAGGAGGATGAGAGGTGACCTGATAGAGGTGTATAAGATGATGAGAGGCATTGATCATGTGAATAGTCAGAGGCTTTTTCCCAGGGCTGAAATGGTTGCCACAAGAGGACACAGGTTTAAGGTGCTGGGGAGTAGGTACAGAGGAGATGTCAGGTGTAAGTTTTTTACTCAGAGAGTGGTGAGTGTGTGGAATGGGCTGCCGGCAACGGTGGTGGAGGTGGATACAATTGGGTCTTTTAAGAGACATCTGGATAGGTACATGGAGCTTAGAAAAATAGAGGGCTATAGGTAAGCCTATTAATATCTGAGGTAGGAACATGTTCGGCACAATTTTGTGGGCTGAAGGGCCTGTATTGTGCTGTAGGTTTTCTATGTTTTAAGCCCAGATCGCTGATCACTAACTATCACGCTACGGATACATCTTACGGATGTATGTAAATTAGAAACATGTATGTCTTGAGCTTTTGAGGTTACACTGAGCTCCCAGATTTCACTCCGCTTTAGTTTCATTGGTGTCATTTCATGTAGCTAATTGAAGGCCATTGCCCTTGGCCAAAGTGCTGACAGCTCCTTTGAGCATTGAAGAGAGGTCAGCAAAGTCTCTATCATCGAGCTGCCTTTCCAATCCCCACTGCAGCCAGGCTTCTTGAAAAGGTATTCAGGATCAGTTTCTGTCAATGGTAAGCAGAGGAGAAGGTGACTTTCATTTGAAAGATATTTAAAAATATGATGGCACAAGAGACTGCAGACATTGGAATCTGGGGCAACAAACAATCTGCTGGAAGAACTCAGCAGGCCTAGTTGATGCTGGCAGTCTTGATGTAAGGTTATGACCTAAAACGTCAGCAATTCCTTTGCCACCATAGATGCCCCTTGACCCACTGAGCTCCTCCAGCAGATTGTTGCTCTACAAGTGTGATTTTGGTCTTATCCATCTGATGAAAAAACTGAGACATTTGAACAAATTCACGCCGCTGAAAAATGTAGATTAGTAATAATAACTTGTTGAAAATGGAATGATTTTAATTGCATTATTTATCAGTTCTTCAGATCAATGCTTTTGCAAAATAATTCAGCTTAACATCACTGAAACTGAACATTAGTTACCTTGGTTATCGCCATATAACTTGAAATCTGCCTTTAGTAAATACCTGATCAGACCAAGCCTTTTATGTCAATAAAAGATATCCTTGTGTGTTTCTGCTCCACAAAGTCAGCATAGTTTGAACATTTATCTATGAATATGTGTCCTTTTTACATGTGAAAGGTGTTAATATTAATGAAAATAATATTAATGCTGTATATTACAGCAAATCTATTTGAACTTACTAATTTAAATCAAATCGAAAGGTCAATTGGCTGTTAGTTTCCATTTATTTTAGTGGATTGCTACAGTTGTGCCAGGGCTCAGTTGGCAAGCTTCCCAGCCTCTGGATCTGGGAGATCTGTGCAACATTGCACTGCCCTATTGGAGAGTGACTGGAAAACCCTGGCAGAACACAGGGGAACCGTAGTCAGTAGTCAAATAGTACAGCCATACTCGGGATTTCCAAAGTCCAATCCAGTTTGCATTATATGTTGCATTATAAGTGGGTGATTGTTTCCCGTTGACTTCAACTGGCCCTGTCAGGGTTTTCAGTCAAACGCCAATCAATTGCATTGACATGGAGATAGGTTTACAGCCATTGTCACTGTAACTTGAAACGTATTAGGCTGTTCAGCCCTTCAAATCTGTCCTCCCATCATGGCTGATCTGTCCCAGGCCTCATGTCCTCTTCTGTGCCAATTTCCCACTGCACTCATTCCACATTCTTTCAAAAGTGTATCTGCCTTCTCTTTAAAAGCCTCCAATGATTTAGCTGCAATAGCCATCCAGAGAGGAGAATTACAGAGATTTTACCACTGGCTGCAGGAGGAAAATCCCACAGGGGCCCTCAGTTTTATCATCACTGCACCTCATCTTGTAATTATGTCCCTCAATCAAGACTATCTCATTTTCCTTCACTCATAACCATCTTCAATGACAGAGTTTCCATCCCTTTTGGCTTGCACTATTCAATACTTGTATCGCTTTCTGTCTACCTTTCTCTTTCAAAGCCTTCTTGAAAGCCTGCCTCCCAGCAGAGGTTTTCTCCTCTTCATGTACATTGCTGCAGAAATAAGAACAGTGCAAATGCCGGCTGCTATTACTCAACATGAAGAAACAACCGCAATTTGTCCCAAGCTTTCTTCAAAAATGAATTACTTCCTTAACAAATACTCTAGTTTTTTTCCCCATTTCCCTGCTTTTGTCACCGTGTCATGTATGAGGTCTAACAGTAATAGTTACAATCCAAAGTGTCCATGCTTTCACCTTGAAACAGCTTGTACAGATACTCATGAAAAATATGTAACCTCAAGTATAATTTTTAACAGAGCATTGTTCTGAGCCCAATCTTTAAGATACGTCAGATAAACAGAGGCAAATTGAAACTGTATGTCAAGCTTCCTAATGTCGTAAATAAGCAAGAACCTTCGGTTCATTAGAAGTAATGACGCCTACAACCCACCAGCTCACCTTAAACCTCAAATTATATTACTGTTCAGCATGTAGCCACCCTGTAAACTGATGTTGGCAGTATCCTGATCTGTTTGAAGCAATTTAGTTCTTGCCCACATTCCCATGTTTTCTCATTCCACATAATATTCTCTAGAATGGGAGAAGCAGAGTATAAAGGCAATGGCATGTTGAAAAGCTGTTGTGTCTGGGACTTTGACTCCCACATAGGAGTCAAATCATAAGACCCCAGAGTTTCTGTAATTTTTGTCTCTTTCATGGTTGGAAAGTGGTTAGCCTTCAATCAGATTAACAATAACATGTTAATTAACATGTCATTACAATTATGCATAAAGCTTACATCTTACACCATCTTGAATCTGATCACTTCAAACAAAAACATAGATTTACTGCTATCCCACGCCCTGGAGAAACAAGAGACAGTGGAAAATTTCAGCGGATGTGACAGCGTCTATAGAGGGAAATAAAAGAGTTGACATTTCAGTCCAGATGAATGTCTTGTCCCAAAGCACCAACTGTTTATTCCCTCCTTAGATGCTGTCTGACATTTGGAGCTCCTAGAACATAGACCAGAACAGCACAGGAACGGGTCATTTAACCTACAACATTCTGCCGAAACAATTAGATTAGTAACCAAATGCTAGACTAATCTAGGCATAAACTTATTCCTACACTATGTCTATATCCTTCCATTTTCCTCACATTCATGTGCCTATCTAGACATCCCTTGAAAATTCCTGATGTATCTGCCCCTACTACCACCCATTCCTGTCCCTCTCTCAACCAAGTCTCTGTACTAGCCACAACATCATAGTTCCATGTACTGATCCATGCTCTAAGTTCATCACCTTTACCCCTAATACACCCTACATTAAAATACACGCACTTAAAACTATCCGTCCTATTATATCCATTACTTTGCTGCTGCCTGCTTTTACTGTCCCTGACATCTACCTTCCTCTCCATCTCTCTACTTTCTGATTCAGTGTTCTGGCTCCCATCCTGACAAACTAGTTTAAAACCTCCTGAGTAGTACTAGTGAACCTCCCGGCCAGGATGTTGTTTCTACTCCAGTTTATATGCAACCCATCCCCATTTTACAGGTCACTGCAGCCCCAAAAGAGGTTCCAATGATCCAGGAACCTGACACCCTGCCCTCTGCACCAGTTCCTTAGTCACTCATTCATCTGTGCTATTATCCTATTCCTGCCCTGACTAGCACATCACTGGGAGTAATCTAGAGATTACTACCTTGGAGGTTTTGTTCTTCAGCCTCTTCCCTAACTCTCCATACTCACCGCACAGGACTTTTTTCCCCATTTCTACCAATGTGCACCACAACCTCTGGCTGTTCACTCTCCCACTTGAGAGTATTCTGCAGCCTTGTCCCTAACACCTGGGAAGCAACACACCATCATGGGATCTCCATCACAGCCACAGAACCTCCTCTCCATCCCCCTAGCTATTGAGTCTCCTACTTCTACTGCTCTGCTTGACTGTACCCTTCCCTGCTGAGCCTCAGAGCTATCCACAGTGCCACTGGCCTGGCTACTGCTGCCATGCCCCGATAATTCATCCCCCCAGCAGTGCCTAAAGAGCACAAACACCAGAAAATCTGCAGATGCTGGAAATCCAAAAGGCGCATACTTGTTGTTGAGGGGAATGGTCACAGAGAAACCCTACACTGGCTGCTGATTCCCCTGTCTTCTCCTGGTGGTCACCCATCTACTATCTGATGCCGGCACTCTGAGAGAGCCCACCTCAGTAAAAGTTTCATCCAAGAGGTTTTCAGCCTCCTGGATGGTCCAGAGTACCTCCAGCCCCAGTTCCAGATCATTGACCTTGTTACTCAGGAGGTGAAGTTGGGTAGTCATTAGGCACCCAAAAATACCATATTTCACAGGAGGGGCATTTACTGCCTTAACA
This sequence comes from Hypanus sabinus, assembly GCF_030144855.1. Lineage (NCBI taxonomy): Eukaryota > Metazoa > Chordata > Chondrichthyes > Myliobatiformes > Dasyatidae > Hypanus > Hypanus sabinus. Next base: position 178,348,174 of record NC_082707.1, read on the forward strand.
ATCCTGCCCACACTCAACTAAGGACTAAGGATTTACAGACAATTAAAAAAAGGCTTACTTGTTCTTATCTGTGCCTGCTTTCTGAAACCTTTGAGTTTCACACTCACTTAGGTTACTTATTCAGCCTTTTCCCACCAAGCTTATAACACCATTGGTTCCAACTTCTCAAGCCCATGTTCCACAATCTATTACAAATGATAACAAATAACTCAGCTCCCTTAGGTTCTGCCTGTTATCAACAAAGTCTGTGGAGCTAAAGCCTGGCCGCTTTAACACCGGCCCAGTCCAACGATGCTGCTCCCACAATGTGTCATATCACATATACCTTGCTTCTTTTTAATGGCTTAAGTAAAACTCATTCCTAGTGAGGCTTGTTCTTTCCAGATGGCTCCCACCCACCAACGATATCTCTCTCTCACTCACTATTTCAAATTGTGACTCAATCCCAATGAGACGTGTTCTTTCCAAATGGGTCCCATCCTGCAACCATGTCGGTCACTCACCTGCTGCTTCAAAAGGTGAGACACTCCCGATGAGCCTTGTTATGTTCGAAGAGACTAAGATTACTAGATTTAAAGGTACAATGAGTGTAAGGGCACTTTATCTGAATGCCAGTAGTATTCGTAACAAGGTCAGTGAACTTGTGGCACAAATCAGTACAAAGTGGCCATTACAGAAACGTGATGGCAGGATGGAGAGGATTGGGAATTAAATATCCAATGATATCAGGTAACAAGGAAGGATAGGCAGGAAGGTAGGGGGAGGTGGGATAGTGCTCTTAATTAACGATGAGATCAGGGCGATACTGAGAGATGATACAAGATCTAAGGAGCAGGATGTTGAATCCCTCTGGGTAGAGATTAGCAATAGTACAGGGAAAAATTACTGGTGGGAGTTGTCTATCGGCCACTGAATAATAACATTACAGTGGCACAAGCAATTAACCAAGAAATATCTGAGATATGTAAGAATGGAACAGTTATCATGGGGGACTTTAACTTGCACGTAGATTGGGTAAGTCAAGTTGGTCAAGGTGGTCTTGAGGAGGACTGTATAGAACGCATACATGATCGCTTTCTTGAACAGCATGTTCCTGAACCTACAAGGGAACGTGCAATCTTAGATCTGCTCCTGTGCAACGAGACAGGTAAAATTAGTGATCTTTTCATTAGGGATCCTCTTGGAACGTGTGATCACAGTATGACTGAGTTTCGCATACAAATGGAGGGTGCAATAGTTTAATCTAACACCAGTGTATTATGCCTAAACAATGGAGACTACAATGGGATGAAGAAGGATTTGGCTAGTGTAGCCTGGCAACACAGGCTATATGGTGGGACAGTTGAGGAACAGTGGAAGAATTTCAAAGAGATATTTCACAGTGCTCAACAAAAGTACTGTATATTCCAGTTAAAAGCAAGGACAGTAAGGGTGAGGAGAGCCAGCCATGGATAACTAAGGAAATGAAAGAAGGCATCAAACTAAAAGCTGTGCATACCAAGTCGGTAAGAGTAGTGGGAAACTGGAAGATTTGGAAAACTACAAAAAGCAACAAAGAACCACTAAGTGAGCAATAAAGAAAGGGAAAATAGATTATGAAAATAACTAGTACAAAATATAAAAATGGATAGTAAAAGTTTCTATATTATATAAGGCAGAAAAGGGTGGCCAAAGTGAATGTGGGTCCCTTGGAGAATGAGAAGGGGGATTTGATATTGGGTAATGAGGAAATGGCAGAGGCTTTGAATGACTATTTTGTGTTGGTCTTCATGTTGGAGGACACGTCTAACATGCTGAAGAGAGATGATATGGATGTGATGGGAGGTGAGGACCTCAATGTAATAGCCATCACTAAAGAGGTAGTGCTGAACAAAAATGTGAGCCTAAAGATAGACAAGTCCCCTCATCCTGATGGAATGCATCTCGTGGTACCGAAAGAAACAGCAGAGGTTATATTTGAGGCTTTGGTGATAATTTACCAAAATTCTCTGGACTCTGGGCAAATCCTGAAGGATTGAAAGAAAGCGAATTCCACACCACTGTTCAATAAAGGTTGTAGGCCAAAGGCAGGTAACTATAGGGGAGTTAGTTTAACATCTGTAGTTGGGAAAATGCTTGAAGCTATCATTAAAGAAGAAATAGTGAGGCATCTGTAAAGAAATGGATCCATCAAGCAGACACAGCATTGATTCAGCAAAGGCAGGTTCTGTTTGACAAACATACTGGAGTTCTTTGAGGATATAACAAGCGCAGTGGATAGAGGGGATCAGATGGACATTATTTACTTGGATTTCCAGAAGGCATTCGATAAGGTGCTGCATAAAAGACTTATTCTTAAGATTATGATGCATAGAGTTGGGGGTGATGTATTATTATGGATAGAGGATTGGTTAACTAATAGAAAGCAGAGAGTTGGGATACATGATATTGCTCTGGTTGGCAATGAGTGGTGTGCTGCAGGGGTCGGTGCTGGGCCCACAACTGTTCACGATATACATTAACGATCTGGAAGAGGGAACCAAGTGTAGTGTATCTAAGTTTGCTGATGATACTAAGTTGAGTGGAAAAGCAAATTGTGCAGAGGATAAGGAGATTCTGCGGAGAAATATAGATAGGTTAAGTGAGTGGGCAAGGGTCTGGCAGCTGAAGTACAGTGTTGGTAAATGCAAGTTTGTCCACTTTGGAAGGAAAATGGAAGATCAGGTTATTACATAAAAGGTAAAAGATTGCAGCATGCTGCTATGTAGAAGTTTTGGAGAGCTTGTGCTTGAATCGCAAAAGGTTGGTTTGGAGGTGCAGCAGGCTATCAAGAAGGCAAAGGGAATGTTGGCCTTCATTGCTAGGGGGATTGAATTCAAGAGCAGGGAGATTATGCTGCAGCTGTGCAGGGTACTGGTGAGGCTGCATCTGGAGTACTGTGTGCCGATCTGGTCTCCTTACTTGAAGAAGGATAAACTGGCTTTGGAGGCAGTGCAGGGGAGAAACGAGTAGGTTAGACTACGAGGAGAGATTGAGTCACCTGGGACTATACTTGCCGGAACTCAGAAGGATGAGAGGAAATCTTAAAGGAACATATAAAATTATGAAAGGGATAGGTAAGACAGAGGCAGAAAAGTTGTTTCCACTGGTAAGTGAGACTAGAACTAGAGGACATAGCCTCAAGATTCAGGGGAGTAGATTTAGAATGGAGATGAAGAGGAACTACTTTTCCCAGAGAGAGGTAAATCTGTAGAATTCTCTGCCCAATGAAGAGTGAAGGCTACCTCAGTACATATATTTAAGACAAGGTTGGATAGATTTTTGCACGGTAGGGGAATCAAGGGTTATGGGGAAAAGGCAGTTAGGTAAAGATGAATCCATGATCAGCTCAGCCATGATTTTATTGATTGGTGGGGCAAGCTCGGTGAGCCAGAGGGCCAACTCCTGCTCCTATTTCTTATGACCTTATGTTCCAGCATCTGCAGAATCTCCTGTGTTTAAGTGATTGTGAATTCTGGAATCCGAAGCGATAGGTAAAGTGCTGAAAGAACTCGGTGGATCCAATAGTATCTGTGAAGGAAGGAGATGGTCAATGTATCGTGTTAAGAACACGCGTCAGGACTGGTCTTCACCTGAAATATCGATCATCCCTTTAGCTCTACTAATGCTATTTGGCCCAATGAGTTCTTTCAGCACTTTATATATCTCTTATATAAAGTAACCCATGGCTCTTCATTCTAATAGATGTCATTACAAAAGGAGAGTTGTCCAAGTGTTTTTTAAATATGTGTATTTCTTGAATTGGATTGAGGGGGATGAAGAAGCAAAGGGATTTTGAGAGGGAATTCCAAAGCTGAAAAATCAACCTAGTTGGAAGAAAGAAGTGAGTCTGCACATCAGGTGTTAGTTTCTACAGAATAGAAGAGTTTTATTGGGTTTGTATTATGGCAAAGTCAAGAGTACAATAGAAAGTGTTGAATATTGAAATGCAGGGCTGAGAATTTAATTTTAACAGATCATGAAATGTGAACAAAATATATAACAAGATATGATTTAGGAAAAAAAATTTTGGATGAGGTGAGAATGCAAGGTAACAGATAGGAAGGCAACAAAGTTAACATTGGAACAGTCCTATAATTAGCCGATGCATGTAAAGATATTCAGCTTGAGATAGCCTGAAAGGGGCTTTTCATAACCAGAGGACCGAGTCAAATTTTGAAAGAGAGGACCTGTCTTAACATCCCAGAAATGTTCATAAAGCCGGAACTCTTAGGGAGGGAGGAATTCCGGAAAATTATAAGTCACCATGAACATGATGTGGAGCAAATTGATGGAGCTGCAGGCTCTCTAAATCTTTGTATCCTGATAAATTTCATTCCAGGCTTTTAAGTGAAATGGTCATGGAGATAATTGATGCATTTGCTTTAATTTGCTTCAGGAAAAGAAAGGAAAATTATCAGATGTAAATTTGTAATTCAAAAAAGTTGTAAAGCAGGAAACCAGAGGCCAGTTATTTTAATATCAGTATAGGGAAAATGTTAGAACCTTTTATTAAAGATATTATAGCTGGACACTGAGAGAAATTCTCATTTATCAGCCAAGTCAGTATTTCTTTGTCAAAAGGAAATCAAATACCTTACCACTTTTATTGAAGTTATTTGAAGAAATAGCACATTATAGATAAGGGGAATCATTACATAAATTTTGGAAGCAGCAATCTGGAGGAGAAACTCAGGTGGTCCAGCAGATAGTTTGTGTCTCCAGATCCCAGCGTCTGCTGTCTCCTGTGACTTGTTTAGATTTCAGAAGGTGCCACATCAAAGGGTATTGGGGAAATTAAATTCCCATTGCGTGGGAGGTAATCTACTGGTGCAAACAGAAGGCTGGCTGGTGAACAATAAATACTGAGTAGGCTTAAATGAGTCTTTTACTGATCAACAAGATGTAAGGAGTGGCTTGCCACAGGGATTAGTGAGGGAAAATAAATACAAAAGCAGGGACATTATTCTTCATATATTAGACAATGATGTGACTACTTCGGGGATTCTGTGTACAGCAGTCTGTCTGCTCCTTAAAAGAGCAATGTAAGTGCTTTGAAGCAGTCCAGAGAAGATTTTCCAAATTAATATCTAAAATGGGCAACTTTCCTTATGAGAAAAATTGAATAGACTCAACATGGAATAGCCGCAGTTTAGAAGAGTGAAAAGTGACATTTTATTTGATTATTTCAGATCATGACAAAATTTGACATTATGGATGTGCAGAAGATGCTTCCTCTTATGGGAGAATGTAGGAGTATTTAGAAATAAGGGGGAATGCGCTCATAATTGAAGCATGCTTTTCTCTTGCAGAGTCATGGGGCTCTTCCTCAACGACTGTGAAAGCAGTCTTTGAAAACTTTAGAGACAGCACTAGATGGATTTTTGATGAGCAGTGGAGTGAAAGATCATCAGGAGTAGGCAGGAGTATGAAGCTGTGGTTGCAGTCAAAACAACCAGGCTCTTACATGAACAACCATGAATGACAGGCAGGTTCTTGGAGCCTTTCCACCTACACCTGCTCCTAATTTGCAGATGCATATTGTTTAAGTTAGCATTGTCAGCCTCTTTTCATTTGGACCTCAAAAAGCCTCTGGAGTTGAGAGGCTAATTACTCAACCTGGCAACTGAAAACCAGTAATTAGAAGCAGTCATTGGCATACTCTTATGAAAGATATTGTTAGATTTTTTTTCTGATCCCTCTATTTCTTCGCTGTGTAAAACCTAATGCACTAATGTTTTTTTTTATTATCTACAGATGGCAATTTGAATAAGCTGAAGTGGCTAAGTTCATGGCCAGTCCTCGTTATGCTGTTCTTCACCGTGCCTAACTGTACAAGGCCTCGCTGGGAGAGGTTCTTCATGGTTACCTTCATCATGTCTACCCTGTGGATTGCCGTCTTCTCTTATTTAATGGTGTGGATGGTAAGTATTGAAACAAAGGCAGATCACACTATTTAAAGCACATACTCTCCTGAATTTATTAAGGGGTGACATTTGTCATAATCCAAGGCTGGTTGAACTCCAAATGCTGAAAGTACAGTGGAAGAGTATGGTTCAAGATGGCAAAGGGTATTTCTGGAAATGATTGGAATAATGCTCAGCATAAATTGACTGATTCTTATCAGTCTCCTGATAGTTTGATAGCTATAGGAAAGGACAGGTATGGAACTTGTGGGAGAGTTTTTAATTGGAGTAGGCAAATTACAAGGGCAATAGGCAGGAACTAAGAAGTGTTAAATGGGAACAGCTTTTCTCTGGCAAGTCCACATCAGACATGTGGAGAGGGTTTAAATATCAATTGCACAGAGTACAGGAAATGTAAGTTTCTGTTAGAATAAAGAATGGGGATGGAAAGATAAAAGAACCTTGGATGTCCAGAGAGGTGTTGAATTTAGTCAAGAAGGAAAAGGAAAAGACTGAAGTTGGGATCAAACAAAGCACGTGAGGAGTATAAAGAAGCCAGAAAAGAACTAAAGAAGGGAATAAGGAAAGCCAAGAGAGGCCATGAAAAGTCCTGGCAAGTAGGATTTAGGTGAGTCCCAAGACATTGTGTACATATATCAAGAGCAAGAGGATAATTTGGGAGAGAGTGTGACCACTCAAGGATAAAGAGGAGACCATTTGCATGGATGCAGAGAATGTGGATGAAGCACTTAATGAGTACTTTGTTTCAGTGTTTACCAAGGAAAAGGAAATGGAGGACCAGGAGATCAGAGCTGACTGTATAAATACATTAGGGTGTTTAGAGGTCAAGGAGGAGGAAGTATTGGGCTTCCTAGTGAGTACTAAGGTGATTAAGTCCCCAGGGCTTGATGGAATTTATCTCATGTTATTGAAGGAAGCAGGAGACGAGATTGCTGGGCCCTTGACCAGTATCTTTGTGTCCTCTCTAGCCACTGGTGAGGTCCTGGAGGACTAGCGAGTGGCTAATATTATATGTCTATTTAAGAAGGGAACAAGGGGAAATCCTGGGAACTATAGACCAGTGAGTCTCACATCAGTTGTGGGGAAATTGCTGGAGAAAATTCTTAGGGATTGGATATATAAGCATTTGGAAATCCATGGCCTAATTACAGAGAGCCAGCATGGCATTGTGGACAGTAGGCCATGCCTTACCAGCTTGTATGAGTTGTCTGACAAGGTGGCGAGAGAGATTGTTGAAGGTAGAGCAGTAGGTGTTGTCTAGTTTAGTAAGGTGTTTGACAAGTCCCTCATGGGAGGCTAATCCAGAAGATTAAGATGCATGGGTTCCATGGCAAATTAGCTGTTTGGATTCAGAAAAGGCTTGTGCATAGAAGAGAGGGTGGTGGTTGAAGGGACTTGTTTGAGCTGGAGGTCTGTAATTAGTGGAGTTGCACAGGGATTTGTGCTGGAACCTCTGCTGTTTTTAATGTATATAAATGAGTTGGATGAAAATGTAGATGGGTGGGTTAGTAAGTTTGCAGCTGATACCAAGATTGGTGGAGTTGTGGATAGTGTAGAAGACTGGCAAGGAATACAGCATGATACAAACTGTTGCAGGTATGGGCAAAGAAAAGGCAGATGGAGTTTAACCCAGATAAATGTGAGGCATTGCACATCGGTAGGGCAAATGCAAGGAAACAGTACACTGTTCACTGTTCAGGGCAAACCTACAGCGCAATACAGGCCCTTTGGCCCACAAAGTTGTGCCAAACATGTCCCTACCTTAGAAATTACTAGGCTTACCCATAGCCCTCTATTTTACTAAGCTCCATGTACCTATCCAGAAGTCTCTTAAAAGACGCTATCATATCCACCTCCATGACCGTTGCCGGCAGCCCATTCCACACACTCACCACTCTCTGAGTTAAAAACTTACCCCTGACATTTCCTATGTACCAACTCCCCAGCACCGTAAACCTGTATCCTCTTGCGGCAACCATTTCAGCCCTGGGAAAAAGCCTCTGACTATCCAAACGATCAATGCCTCTCATCATCTTATACACCTCTATCAGGTCACCTCTCAGCCTCCATTGCTCCAAGGAGAAAAGGACAAGTTCACTCAACCTATTCTCATATGGCATGCTCCCCAATCCAGGCAACATCCTTGTAAATCTCCTCTGCACCCTTTCTATGGCTTCCACATCCTTCCTGTAGTGAGGCAACCAGAACTGAGCACTGTGCTCCAAGTGGGGTCTAATCAGGGTCCTATTCAGCTGCAACATTACCTCTTGACTCCTAAATTCAATTCCATGATTGATGAAGTCCAATACACCATACACCTTCTTAACCACAGAGTCAACCTGTGCAGCTGCTTTGAGCATCCTATGGACTCGGACCCCAAGATCCCTCTGATCCTTCACATTTACCATTAATCCGATATTCTGTCATCATACCTAACCTACCAAGATGAACCACTTCACACTTAACTGGGTTGAACTCCATCTGCCACTTCTCAGCCCAGTTTTGCATCCTATCAATGTCCCGCTGTAACCTCTGACAGCCCTCCACACTATCCACAACACCTCCAACCTTTGTTTCATCAGCGAACTCACTAACCCATCCCTCCACTTCCTCATCCAGGTCAGTTATAAAAATCACAAGAGTAAGGGTCCCAGAACAGATCGCTGAGGCACACCACTGGTCACCAACATCCATGCAGTATAGGACCCATCTACAACCACTCTTTTCCTTCTGTGGGCAAGCCAGTTCTGGATCCACAAAGTATGTCCCCTGGGATCCCATGCCTCCTTACCTTCTTAATAAGCCTTGCATGAGGTACCTTATCAAAAGCCTTGCTGAAATCCATATACACTACATCCACTGCTCTTCCTTCATCAACGTGTTCAGTCACATCCTCAAAAAATTCAATCAGGCTCGTAAGGCACGACGTGCCCTTGACAAAGCCATATTGACTATTCCTAATCATATTATATCTCTCCAAATGTTCATAAATCCTGCCTCTCAGGATCTTCTCCATCAACTTACCAACCACTGAGGTAAGACTCACTGGTCTATAATTTCCTGGGCAATCTCTACTCCCTTTCTTGAATAAAGGAACAACATCTGCAACCCTCCAATCCTCTGAAATCTCCCCATTGATGATGCAAAGATCATCGCCAGAGGCTCAGCAATCTCCTCCCTCACCTCCCATAGTAGCCTGGGGTACATCTCATCCGGTCTCCACGACTTATCCAATTTGATACTTTCTGCTCCAGCACATCCTCTTTCTTAATATCTACATACTCAAGCTTTTCAGTCTGCTGCAAGTCATCACCACAATCACCAAGATGCTTTTCCATAGTAAATACTAAAGTATTCACTAAGTACCTCTGCTATTTCCTCCAGTTCCATACATACTTTCCCACGGTCACACTTGATAGGTCCTATTATTTCATGTCTTATCCTCTTGCTCTTCACATACTCAGATCGAGTTCTCAGTATTCTCAAGAGGGAGGGTGAGCAGCCGGATGTTGTGGTCCATGTAGGGACCAATGACATGGGTACGAAGAGTGAGGAGGTCCTGAAAGGTGAGTTTAGGGAGCTAGGCGCCAAGTTAAAGGACAGGACCTCCAGGATAGCAATCTCAGGATTGCTGCCAGTGCCACGTGCAAGTGGGTTTAGAAATAGTAAGATAGTGCAGATCAACACGTGGCTGAAGACATGGTGCAGGAGGAAGGGCTTCAGATTTATAGATAATTGGGCAGTTTTCTAGGGAAGTTGGGACCTGTTCCGGCGGGATGGTTTACATCTGAACTAGAGGGTGAAAATATTATTGCAGGTAGGTTTACTAGGGGGGCTCCAGTGGATTTAAACTAGATACGAGGGGGGAGGGGAACCAGATTGTAGAAACAGATGTATGGGAAAAGGAAGAAAAAGAAGATAGTAAAGTTGTTTGCACCGTTAGAGATAAACAGAGAGGAAGAGGTGGAGAATTTCTTGAATGCATTTATTTTAATGCTAGGAGCATTGTAAGAAAAATGGATGAGCTTAGAGCATGGATTGATACCTGGAAATATGATGTTGTAGCTATTAGTGAAACATGGTTGCAGGAGGGGTGTGATTGGCAACTAAATATTCCTGGATACCGTTGCTTCAGGTGTGATAGAATCGGAGGGACAAGAGAGGGAGGTGTTGCATTGCTTGTCAGAGAAAATATTACAGCGGTGCTCTGGCAGGATAGATTAGAGGGCTCACCTAGGGAGACTATTTAGGTGGAATTGAGGAATGGGAAAGGTGTAGTAACACTTATAGGGGTGTATTATAGACCACTTAATGGGGAACAAGAATTGGAGGAGCAAATTTACAAGGAGATAGCAGATATTTGTAGTAAGCACAGGATTGTGATTGTCGGAGATTTTAATTTTCCACACATAGACTGGGAATCCCATATTGTAAAAGGGATGGATGGTCTGGAATTTGTAAAATGTGTGCAGGATAGTTCTTTTCAGCAATACATAGAGGTACCGACTAGAGAAGGGGCAGTGTTGGATCTCCTGTTAGGGAATGAGATAGGTCAGGTGACGGAGGTATATGTTGGGGAACACTTTGGGTCCAGTGATTGCAATGTCATTAGTTTCAATATAATTATGGAGAAGAATAGGACTGGACCCAGGGTTGAGATTTTTGATTGGAGAAAGGCTAACTTTGAGGAAATGCAAAAGGATTTAGAAGGAGTAGACTGGGACAATTTGTTTTATGGGAAGGATGTAATGGAGAAATGGAGGTCATTTAAAGGTGTAACTTTGAGGGTACAGAATCTTTATGTTCCTGTTAGGTTGAAAGGGAAGGTTAAAAGTTTGAGAGAGCTATGGTTTTCAAGGGATATTGGAAACTTGGTTCAGAAAAAGAGAGAAAAAATATAGGCAGAATGGAGTAAATGAGGTGCTCGAGGAATATAAAGAATGTAAAAAGAATCTTAAGAAAGGAATTAGAAAAGCTAAAAGAAGATACGAGCTTGCTTTGGCAAGTAAGGTGAAAATAAATCCAAAGGGTTTCTACAGTTATATTAATAGCAAAAGGATAGTGAGGGATAAAATTGGTCCCTTAGAGAATCAGAGTGGACAGCTATGTGTGGAGCCAAACGAGATGGGGGAGATTTTGAACAATTTCTTTTCTTTGGTATTCACTAAGGAGAATGATATTGAATTGTGTAAGGTAAGGGAAACAAGTAAGGAAGTTATGAAAACTATGATGATTAAAGAGGAGGAAGTACTGGCACTTTTAAGGAATATAAAAGTGGATAAATCTCTGGGTCCTGACAGGATATTCCCTAGGACCTTGAGGGAAGTTAGTATGGAAATAGCAGGGGCTCTGACAGAAATATTTCAAATGTCATTAGAAATGGGTATGGTGCCGGAGGATTGGTGTATTGCTCACGTTGTTCCATTGTTTAAAAAGGGTTCTAAGAGTAAACCTAGCAGTTATTGGCCTGTAAGTTTGATGTCAGTGATGGATAACTTAATGTAAAGTATTCTTAGAGATGGTATATATAATTATCTGGATAGACAGGGTCTGATTAGGAACAGTCAACATGGATTTGTGCATGGAAGGTCATGTTTGACAAACCTTATTGAATTTTTTGAAGAGGTTACTAGGAAAGTTGATGAGGGTAAAGCAGTGGATGCTGTCTATACGGACTTCAGTAAGGCCTTTGACAAGGTTCCGCACGGAAGGTTAGTTAGGAAGGTTCAACCGTTAGATATTAATATTGAAGTAGTAAAATTGATTCAACAGTGGCTGGATGAGAGATGCCAGAGAGTAGTGGTGGATATCTGTTTGTCAGGTTGGAGGCCGGTGACTAGTGGTGTGCCTCAGGGATCTGTACTGTTTGTCATATATATTAATGTTGTTTGTCATACATATTAATGATCTGGATGATGGGGTAGTAAATTGGATTAGTAAGTATGCAGATGATACTAAAATAGGTGGCGTTGTGGATAATGAAGTAGGTTTTCAAAGTTTGCAGAGAGATTTAGGCCAGTTAGAAGAGTGGGCTGAACGATGGCAGATGGAGTTTAATGCTGATAAGTGTGAGGTGCTACATTTGGTAGGAATAATCAAAATAGGGCATATATGGTAAATGGTAGGGCATTGAGGAATGCAGTAGAACAGAATGATCTAGGAATAATGGTGCATAGTTCCCTGAAGGTGAAATCTCATGTGGCTAGGGTGGTGAAGAAAGCTTTTGGTATGCTGGCCTTTATAAATCAGAGCATTGAGTATAGGAATTGGGATGTAATTTTAAAATTGTACAAGGCATTGGTAAGGCCGAATTTGGAGTATTGTGCACAGTTCTGGTCACCGAATTATATGTAAGATGTCAACAAAATACAGAGGCTTTTTCCATTGAAAGCAGGGGAGATTCAAACAAGAGGACATGAGTTGAGAGTTTGGGGGCAGAAGTTTAGGGGTAACACAAGGGGAAATTTCTTTACTCAGAGAGTGGTAGCTGTGTGGAACAAGCTTCCAGTAGAAGTGGTAGAGGCAAGTTTGGTATTGTCATTTAAAGTAAAATTGGATAGGTATATGGACAGGAGAGGAATGGAGGGTTATGGACTGAGTGCGGGTCAGTGAGACCAGGTGAGAGTAAGCATTCGGCACTGACTAAAAGGGCTGAGATGGCCTGTTTCCGTGCTGTAATTGTTATATGGTTATATGGTTATACTTATAGAATGCCTTGGGGTTTTCCTTAATCCTGCCCGCTAAGGCCTTCTCATGGCCCCTTCTGGCTCTTCTAATTTCCTTCTTAAGCTCCTTCCTATTTGCCTTATAATCTTCTAGATCTCTAACATTACCTAGCTCTCTGAACCTTTTGTAAACTTTTCTTTTCTTCTTGATTAGATTTATTACAGCCTTTGTACACCATGATTCCTGTACCCTCCCAAATTTTCCCTGTCTCATTGGAACGTACCTATGCAGAACTCCACACAAATATCCCCTGAACGTTTGTCACATTTCTTCCATACTTTTCCCTGAGAACATCTCTCTCCAATTTAAGCTTCCAATTTCCTGCCTGATAGGCTCATAATTCCCCTTACGCCAATGAAACACTTTTCCAACTTGTCTGTTCCTATCTCTCTCCAATGCTATTGTAAAGGATATAGAATTGTGATCACTATCCCCAAAATGCTCTCCCACTGAGAGATCTGACACCTGACCAGGTACATTTCCCAATACCAGATCAAGTACAGTCTCTCCTCTTGTAGGCTTATCTACATATTGTGTCAAAGGACCTTCCTGAGCACGCCTAACAAACTCCACCCCATCTACACCCCTCGCTCTAGGGAGATGCCAATCGATATTTGGGAAATTAAAATCTCCCATCACGACAGCTCTGTTATTATTACACCTTTCCAGGATCTCTTTCCCTATCTGCTCCTTGATATCCCTGTTACTATTGGGCGGCCTATAAAAAACACCCAGTAAAGTTATTGACCCCTTTCTGTTCCTAACCTCCACCCACAGAGACTCCGTAGACAATCTCTCCATGGTGTCCACCTTTTCTGCAGCTGTGACACTATCTCTGATCAGCAGTGCCATGCCCCCACCTCTTTTGCCTCCCTCCCTGTCCTTTCTGAAACATCTAAAACCCAGTACTCGAAGTAACCATTCCTGTCCTTGAGCCATCCACGTCTCTGTAATGGCCACCACATCATATCTCCGAGTACTGATCCACGCTCTAAGCTCATCCGCTTTGTTCACAACACTCCTTGCGTTAAAGTAGACGCATTTCAAACCTTTGGTCTGAGCGCGTCCCTTCTCCATCACCTGCCTCTCCTCCCTCTCGCACTGTCTAGAAGCTTTCTCTATTTCCAGGATGCTACTTGGTCTAGCGAGCGTGTGCTATCATGAGGGGCTGGATAAACTTGGGCTGTTTTCTCTGAAGCATCAGAAGCTGAGGGGAGATCTGATAGAGATTTACAATGTTATGAGAGACAAAGATAGAGTGGACAGAGAGTATCAGAGTTGACATGTCTGAAACCAGATGGCATGCATTGAAGGTGAGGGGGGTAGGTTCAAGAGGGATAGGAATGGTAAGTTTTTTACTCAGAGAGTCATGGATGCCTGGAATGTGCTGCCTGGTCTGGTGGTAGAGGCAAATACATTAGAGACTTTTAAGAGATGGACAGACGGATGTAAGGAGGATAGAGGAATATGGACACTTGCAATACATTGTCTTGTGTCCTGAGACTATCAATTCTATGGTGTTCCTTGTTAATTTGTCGAGGTGTTCCTTATGAAGTGGGGAAAAGATCATGCCACCTCTTCAGAAAATAGTTTTTAGCAATTTGCTGAAAGAAGTGAGCTTGAATACAGCAATTCAGAGGCCAACACGAAGCTGAGTTAGAATGGTTGATGTAATCAGGAAAGTTTGTGATTCTAATTAGGTTGTTAAGGATATGCTACAATGAATAGACGTTACTAAGCTTAATGTCCCATCAAGCTTTATGTTCTAGCTTAGTTTATCTGTGCTGCTGTTTTGAGAGCATATTTATCCCTGAGAAGCGAATCTTTCTATTTAGCACGGGCACTGCCGAATAGTAAACTTTAAACGTCTTCAGGCAAAATGTACTTGAATGGGTTACACTTTTGTGTGTGACCCAGTATCAAAGATATGTGGAATTTTTACATCACTTCAGAGCCATGTTACTATGATCAATGTTCAAAACGGATGTCCATGCCATCAGGGTTATAGGTCACTGTCATCTGCTTTGTCTCATCTCTGTAAGGAATCCAAGCATAGTATTTCCAAGAGCCAGCAAGAGAAAGGGAGAACTCCCCAGTGCAGAAAACTGAATGGATTATGCAAGGGAAAGATTGTATGAGACTTTTGAAGTTAGAAGTATATATAAGATATATTCTGAATTTTGAAGCAAATGTGAGATCATTATATTTGTACATTTTCTTTGGAATTGCAGAAGGATATTGATGATTCTTGCCAGTGAAGTTTTTGGTGAACTTGTAGCACCAAAACTGATTCCTCATAGTGTTTTCCTTGACCCAATTGCATAGAATGTTTTTTATAGATGGTCTCCAAGGATACACATGACAGTGTACAGTATAGAATGCAAAAGCAGAAAGGACAGCATGGTGCCTTATTCCTGGACTACTGCTTAACTATTTCATTGCTGTGTGGAGGCAGTATGACAGGAGAGCTTCAACATGTGTCTCTGAGCCTAAGAACTCCAGTGCCAAGCAAAAGGATGTATTATTTAAAGCAAATTTCATTTTGGATCTTGATGGAGTAGCATGAATTATGGGAGCCCAGAATGAGGTGATTTTGTGTATCAAAAGAACACTCTGGTGGAAATAGCTCATGTCATGTAAACAGTAAGGGGTCTTGTTTAAGGATATATACAGAAACTGGAAGATTGTTTCAGTCTGAAACCAGTAGCAATAATGGAAAGCTGGTGGTGTAGAACAAGAGTTCAAAGGCAGCTTTAACCCCATGGTTCATTATTGATGGGCTGAATGGCCTAATTCTGTTCCTATGTCTTCTGGTCTTATGGTCTTGAATGATTCCCTAGTACGATAAGATGGATTCCTGACCTTGCTATGATATTGCACCTTTTTGTTTTCTATACTGCACTTTCTCGGTAACTGCTACTCTTTACACGGTGCATTGAGGCAGAATAAAGTAAAACAATAACAATAAAGTGTAGCTGTTACCGATTTGATCTGTATGAACAGTATGCAGGACCATCTTTTCACTATATCTCAGTACAGGTGACAATAATAAAGCAATTCCAATTCCAGGTATGAATAGAGAATTAATGATTATAATGTTTCATTGAACTTAGTTAGATTTACAACATTGATGCCTTTTTAGATTATACCCTCAGTGATGAGTTGAGCATGCTTTGATAAGTAAACAAATTCAGCATACAGAGCCTTGACTATAAAGTTGCTGTGTCAATGGAAGTGACATTCATGAGCAGAAGTGACCAGTATGGCTGCAGTGCGCTGTCAGAGAGCCACAGCAAAGTCCAGGAGGATGAAGCTAAGTCAAAAACATCAGTTCAGCTAGTTGCTAAAAGAGCAGAGCCATAATTTGCCGGAGGCAAGTATTTAGTTTGCCAAAGACAGAGGGTCTGCATTTTGACAGCCTCAGGGTCACAAGAAAAAGACAAACAGTGGCATTTGGAAACGACTACAGAAAGAAGAGTTGTACATTATCCGTTCCACAAGCATTAATGACAACAGAGAGTTTGAAAATAAGGATATTAATTAACAGTCATGGGATGGACATGCTGCTTTCATATTGCTGCAGAATGATAATGAGGCAAAACATCTGTAGTAACAAGTTCAGCCAGTTACTATTGACAGAAAGCCTCGTCAAACCGAAAGCTTAATCTGCTGAGGTTATGACAGATGTTTTGATAAATACAACACAGTTGTCAGTAAGTAATCTATAAAAGTAGGCCAACTGGAAAGAACAGGCTGGGACAGTGCAAGCCGAAGGGGAGGATTGATCCTGCGATGTTGTACCTTGACGCACTGTTGGGAAGGTACAATAATATGTTCAGCCAGCTCTACTGCCATAATGGGGTACAATGCACATATTCATATCACACCGCATGCAGAGCCAAGAGAAAGGATGCAGTCTTGTTTGCTCAAAGAATCATTTTGAGAGCAACTGGAGAAATTGCAATTGACCAGGGTGAATGGACCAAGCCAGTACATAACATCGACAATACACAGAAGTCACATTAAGTAAAGCGATAAGGTTTGTTCCCTTTCAACTGACACCTTAGAGAAGTGGACATGAGGAAAAGCAGCTCTTGGCACAGAGATCCATAGATTTTTGTCTGAGGTTTTTCTTGGGGGGGGGGGGGGGGATGTCAGATGCAAGATGTTAAAATTCATAGACTCCACCCAGCTCTGCATCTTTCTCCCTCTTAAGGAATAATGATTTCTTCAAGTCAAAGTTTTCAGAGAGCACATACAGCACAGAAGCAGGCCCTTAGGTTCACCTAGTCTATGCCAACCTGATCTTCTGGCTAGTCCCATGTACCTGCACCCAGACTATATCACTCCAAACCCCTCCATTTACCTACCCAAACTCTCCTTCAGTGGTGCGCTTGAACCTGCATCTACCACTTCCACTGGTAGCTAAGTACAAGTCTTCAGTGAAGCTCCACCTCAGATTCCCCTTAATTATGACATCTTTTACCCTAACCTATGACTTCTGGTTCAAGTCTCACTCAACCTGAGGGGAAAAAGCCTGCATTCATTCACCCATTTGTCATAATTTTGTATACCTCTGTAAGATCTTCCCTCATTCTCCTACGCTCTAGGCAATAAAGTTCTAACCTATTCAACCTTTCCCTATAACCCAAGTAGCAGCAACATAGAGTCATAGAAAAGTACAGCACAGAAACAGGCCCCTTACCCATTTAGTCCGTGCCAAAAATTAACACCTTTGTAAATTTTCTCTACACTCTTTCAAGTACTGAGAATGCTTTCTGTATTGAAAACAAATTATCTATGCCCCATTGTACATTTTTACAGTAAAATCTAGATAAACATTCTATAAAATTTTGAAACCTAGTGCTGTGTAGAATTTGAAGAATTTTTCCATTTAAAGTGAAAATGAGAACTTTGAATTTGCAATGGTTTCAATGTATTGTCAAAGTTCACTACGAAATGAAAGTACTAATCAAGTCTGTTCACCGAATATTGTTCTATTTGCTGATATTCAATGTTCATGTAATTTGTGTCATTTTTATCTCTTTGTCAATGATGAAATGTGTTGTTTGGACTCTTTTTTAACAGTCCTTTCATAAACTTTGCAATTAATAAGGACAGGACATAGAAACCAAATGCAAACTAAAGTCAGATTTCAGAATTAGAATCAGAATCAGGTTTATTATCACTGACATATGTGGTGAAATTTGTTTTCTGTCAGCAGTACAGTGGAAGACATTTCAGAAAGTACAAGTTACAATAGAGCTAGAGCGATAGATAGTGTGTAAGAGGAATAATGAGGTAGTGTCACCATCGCTTCTGAGATCTGATGGCAGAGGGGAAGAAGCTGTTGAGTGTGAGTATTCAGTCTCCTGCATCTCCTGCCTGGTGGTAATAAAGAGAAGAGGACGTGTTAAGATATTATGCATGTTATTGAATTTTTTTATTAACATTAGTTTTGGAAAGGCATGCTATAGGCTAATTGGGATAATGATGGGACTTCTGTTGCTTCTAATTAATTTACCTTGGTTTTGATAGATATCAGAATTGAAAATATGACAGCAGTTTGTGTAATGGGTTGCCCACACAGGTTTGACAGGAGCAATTTTTGAAGCAAATTGTTGATAGGATAGCACTTGACTTGAAAGCTACCCTTGTATGCAAATCATGCTGTTGAATGGATGACGGACAGAATATAATATTTATTACATCGTATTAAGGACTTTAAACCACCTTCTCAGCAGAGACAATCTAGCCTGACATAATTAATCAGTAAGTAGTGATATCTTACCCATTGGTGGAACATATATCAATCATTAGTGGTAGGTAGTCAAATTTGTGCTGCCCGTTCCACACTTGATTATGGTAATGTCATGTAAAGTTTGTACAGCCTGGCTCTGCAAGAGAACTGAATGATCAACAAACCTGGCAAATCTTCTGAAATCTGAGTCTCCCACACTGATGTGTGATTCAACTGTTTCACGGACTGCCATCAAACCAAGAGTTACATTCTATAATGATGGGGGCTTCTTTGCTCAAATCCCAGCTGAGGTTGCACAGAGTATACTGGATTTGAGCTGAATTATTATGAAAGCAGACAAACCAAGGTCGATCCAAAGTCTTCGTTCTAAACCTGTTGTTCATTGGGCTCACTGCAGTGGCTCATGTCACGTGTTGTGTTAGATAATATTTTTACGTGCTTGTGTGGTAAATGGGTCACATTGATGCGGCCCACAGAAAACACGAGCAGCAATAAAGATGGCTCGCAATGGAAAATGGGTTGAAAGTGCGGTATCTTGTTTTAATGATCCCTCAT